>NC_081560.1:5699420-5750775 GCF_022355385.1 Mustela nigripes | reverse complement strand
GAGTCCCGCATCGGGCTCTCTGCTCAGCAGGGAGCCTGCTTCCTCCTCTCTCTCTGCCTGCCTCTCTGCCTACTTGTGATCTCTGTCAAATAAATAAATAAAATCTTTAAAAAAAAAAAAAATACTAACCGTGATACCAACACTTCCCCTCCCCAGAGTTTTGCGGCGGCCCTGATGGAGATGTCGGGCCCCTACAACAGCTCCCCTCGGCCAGAACAGCACAAGTGAGCATCGCTGCGGGGAGCGGGGGGGGGGGGGGCATCTGGAGACACTAAGGAAAGGAAGGCTGCAGTGTTCTCTCTCCGTGCCTCCGACAAGCTGGAGGACAGATGTGAGGAGGCCAGGACCCCCGTTACCCCTCGGGATGCCCTCCTTCCTTGAGACCTCGCCACTCACAGTCCCCAGGACCCTGAGGGCTCATCAGTCCTGCAGTCCCCTTCAGAGAGGGGAGGGGAGGCAATGTGGGGCCTGAAGGCACAGAGGTCCCCGGGCAACAAAGCCAAGTTCAAGGGCAGGGTCTTTCCTATCCCAGATATAGAGACCCCAGAGACCCCCTGCACTGTGTCTGGACCTGTGCCAGGCTCCCGGTTCTCTGTGACAGCCCCGTCTTTGTCTTCTCTTGCTAGGAGTTACAAAATCCGCTTCAACAGCGTCTCCTGCTCAGACCCGCTGGTGTCCTCTTGGAGGCGGAAGAGAAAGGAGTCCAGTAACACAGACAGCGCAGGGGCCCTGGGGACCCTCAGGTGTGGGAGCTGCAGGGTGGGGAGGCACGGGAAGGAGGGGAAGCTGCCTGGGCACACATGGGGCGGGGACAGGCGTGGGCTCCGGTGACGGCTCCCTGAACCCCAGGTTCTGTGTGTTCGGGCTGGGCTCCCGGGCATACCCCCACTTCTGCGCCTTTGCTCGTGCGGTGGACACACGGCTGGAAGAGCTGGGCGGGGAGCGGCTACTGCAGCTGGGCCAGGGAGATGAGCTGTGCGGCCAGGAGGAGGCCTTCCGTGGCTGGGCCCAGGCTGCCTTCCAGGTGAGCCCCTGGACCTGTTCAAACGTGGGACCCAGGCTTCCCTCCCACCCTGATTCTGGCTCACTCCCACCCCCAGCCCTGCCCGAGACATGTAATAGTGAGGCTGGACGCCTTGCGGCTGCCCTGACTCTGGTCCTCTGCTCCCATCCTGTTCCTTCCAAAATCTGTCCTCATTCCGCCCCTGTGCAGCCAGTGCTTCTGGCTCCGTCTAAGCAGGGATGACGCGGCCCTCACAACACGGGAGGCGCCCTGGCCCAGGCGGAGGAGGGCTTCATCCAGGGCTTCATCCAGGCAGGGCTTCATCCAGGCACAGACGGGGTCCCTGAGTGGGAGTCTAGGGGGACAGCATGTAAGGCAGGCAGGTTGGAGGGAGAGGGGAAGGCCCAAGAGAAGGCTGGACAGAGGTGAGGGCTGCAGCTGCGGCCAGCAGAGAACCTACAGGAAGTCAGAGGCCAGACAGGTTTGCGATGGTGCCTGGACAGTTGGTGTCCTAGCTCAGGGGAGTGCAAGGAGGGGTGGGTCCCAGAGCTGGGCTTCCCCCAGAGGTGGCTCGGCCTGGTCTGGGGATTATGTCTAGAGGTGAACAGACCCCTTTTCCCTGTCCCGATGCCCCCTCAGGGCACTGCTGGCCCATCCAGGGTTCCCAGGCTTGAACTGAGCGGGTCTGGCTTGATGGGGCCCGGGGGGACAAGGAGGCCAGCTGGGGGTGGGGGAGGAAGCTGCAGCAGGTGCAGGGTTTGCTAGGGAGGAGCAAGTGAAGCTGAAGAAATACATAGGCTCAGACTGGGAGAAGGAGAGTAAGCAGGAAAACAAGATAAAAGGAAGCGACTGGAAGCGAGGAAAGAAGAAAAAGGTGCAGTTTTAGGGATATGGCTTTAGAGATGCAGGGCCAATGAGAGAAACGTCCAACGAGAAGCAGGAAGACGCTGAACGAACCGGAGGGTAGGAAGGAAGGGAGGGGCCGAGGAAGGAAGGAAGAGATATAAGACCTTACACACACAAAAGAAAGATTAGCAGGACTGGTGATCCGTGTTGGGAGAAGGAGCAACCAATCACAGGTGAGCCCTGGGTTTCAAGCCAGGCCCAAGCAGCCAGCCATCTGCAGGACTCCTACCTGAACGGAGACGGATAGGATCTGCACCCTCCCGGGGGTCCTGCCCCGCAGCCCTCCAGCCCTAGTGAGCAAAGCAAGAAGGACAGAGCAGCCTGAGACCCCTCCCACAGTCATCCAAACCTGGTGTCCCACTCCGGGGGCTTTTACATAAAGCATCTCATTTCATCCTCCCCGGGACCTAGCGAGGCGGAAAGAGGGGCCAGTGAGGCACGTGGAAGGTGAGTAGAGGAGTCAGAATTTGAACACAGCTCCGAGCGCTACCGTGGGCCAAGCACCGCGCTCCCTGAGAGTAACACCGGATTAAGGAACCAGTGGGTGTGACCCAAGTGAAAATGTGCAAAGGGATAGCTAGTGCACTGGCCAAGCCATGAAATAGGACGACGAACAGACACTGCCAGGCTCAACCACAGGGCCTCGGAAGGGCGCCTCCCGCTCCTGGGCACCCCACACACATACTCCCACCATCCCAGGAAGAGAAGGGGGCCACTGGGGACCCCACAGCCCAGCTCAACCTCCTGCCTCAGCCTCCTGAGCCCCCCACTGCTCCGGCCCTCCCTGGGGGCTGGAGGCCCTCAGCCCTCACTCCCTGGCCCCTCAGGCCTCCTGTGAGACTTTCTGCGTGGGAGAGGATGCCAAGGCCGCTGCCCGGGACATATTCAGCCCCAAACGGAGCTGGAAGCGCCAGCGGTACCGGCTGAGCACCCAGGCCGAGGGCCTCCAGCTGCTGCCAGGTAAGGCTCTGGCCAGCCTCCTAACCCCTGCTGGTCCTTCTGGGCACCCAGGGTCCCAGGACCCACTGTCAGGGGCCTGGCTGGGCTCCTGGCTCAGTCCCAGTCTCCCGCCAGGCCTGATCCACGTGCACAGGAGAAAGATGTTCCAGGCTACGGTCCTCTCAGTGGAAAACCTGCAAAGCAGCAAGTCCACGTGAGGAGGACCACTTCCCCGCCACCACCCCTGTCCTGGCCTCTCCTTCCCTCTGTCCCAGCATGCTCCCCAGATGCCCTCCCTGCCCGCTTCTAAATGCCCCAACCCCTCACCCGCAGCCGGGCCACCATCCTGGTGCGCCTAGACACCGGAGGCCAGGAGGCGCTACAGTACCAGCCCGGGGATCACATAGGCATCTGCCCGCCCAACCGGCCAGGCCTCGTGGAGGCACTGCTGAGCCGCGTTGAGGATCCTCCTCCACCCGGCGAGCCTGTGGCTGTGGAGCAGCTGGAGAAGGGCAGCCCTGGTAAGGCAGAGCAGTCAGGGGCATGAGTGACAGCCTGCTCTGACCCCCTGGCCTCAGGGTGGAGGACCTGGTAGAGGACCGCCACCTCCCCTCACAGTGGTAATGCCTGTGCTCAGAGCCGGCTGTGCTCCCTCCCGTGGGGCTGCCCTTGTGGCTAGAGGATACACAGAGCATGGCTCCTTTTTCAGTACCCGCCCACCCCCACAAAAGGCTGCCGCCTCTCTCTGGGCTCCCCCCAAGATCTCCTCCTGACAGCCTAGCCTGCTCTGTAGCTGGCCTCGGGTCTACCTCCTGGCACGTGGATGCCTGGCGTTAGAGTAAGAACCCAGACCAACCCAAACCAGTCAGGGGGCCCCAAACACACACACACACACACACACACACACACACACACACAGGGGCTTCCCAGACAGGCCCGCCACCACCACCATTCAAGGGCAAGGTCTCCGATCAAATACAAGGCATGGTCAGTCCCAGGATACCCCCAAGCAACGACCAACTCAGACTCTGTAGTTCTGGCTGGCCCCTTCCTCAGATCTCCCCTGTACATCACACCCCCCAGGTGGCCCGCCCCCTGGCTGGGTTCGGGACCCCCGGCTGCCCCCATGCACACTGCGCCAGGCTCTCACCTTCTTCCTGGACATCACTTCCCCGCCCAGTCCTCAACTCCTTCGACTGCTCAGCACCCTGGCCGAAGAGTCCAGCGAACAGCAGGAGCTTGAGAGCCTCAGCCAGGTGCGGGCGGCCCCAGCGGGTGGCAGGGGCTCGGGAGGTGGGGAAGGGGGTCTATCTGGCTAGCACACCCCGGGCTTTAAGGCCCAGCGCTGGGTCTCAGAATTCATCTCTGAATTCTCGGTGCTCGAGAAATGTTTGTCACCCTGAGCTGAGAAGGGAGAGACCCCAGGAGGCTCGGCTCAGGACGAGTCAAGAAGGGAGGTCAGCAGGCGGGGTCGGGAGGGTCTGAATCCCTTGCACCCTGCTCCCGCCAGGACCCGCGGCGGTACGAGGAGTGGAAGTGGTTCCGCTGCCCCACGCTGCTGGAGGTGCTGGAGCAGTTTCCATCGGTGGCCCTGCCCGCGCCGCTGCTCCTCACCCAGCTGCCCCTGCTCCAGCCCCGGTACTACTCAGTCAGCTCGGCGCCCAGCGCCCACCCAGGAGAGATCCACCTCACAGTAGCTGTGCTAGCATACAGGACACAGGGTGAGGTGATGGAGGGCCAGGGGCCAGGGCCACACGGTGAGCCCAGGACAGGCCCCTCATGGGCACCCTCTCCTCTGCAACCCCCAGACGGACTGGGCCCCCTTCATTATGGAGTCTGCTCCACGTGGCTGAGCCAGCTGAAGGCCGGGGATCCTGTACCCTGCTTCATCAGGGGGTAAGCGAGGGCTTCAGGGGATGGAGGTGGACGGGGCATGGAAAAGAAAGCGTCTGTCCCAGCAGGGGTGGACAAAGTGCCACCTGGATGGCCAGGGACAGATGGAGGAATCGGCAGGTGGCAGCACAGGGTGAGGGCGAGAGCTCTAGTGAGGGCTATGATGGGGAGCAGGGAGGACCCACCTGACACACACGAGGACGGGGAACTTCAACTACGCTTTGGGTGTTCCGCTAATTTGGACTTAGGGCCCTGTCCCAAAGCCTCCGCTCCCGGAGACAGGGCTGGGAGTCGACCTGCAGGCCCTGCTGCTTTTAGGTAAACTATGTCTCTCACTACATCCTTCAGGTCAATCTGATACTGGGAGGTGTGACACTTGGGAACTGTGTCCCTATTCAAGGTCAGGTCCCCACTTAGTCCAGGGAGAACGAATAAGGTTACCATAGCATCACTGGGGACTCAAAGAAAGTAAAAGAGTGCAGGATACCCTTCCCTGGTGCTGGGTTCAAAAGCCTTGCCTCATCCAGCGGCCAGGACCCAAAGCCTCAGGGCGGGCAGGGGGGAGCGGTGGGGACTTAAAAGAATTCCCAGGACAGACACCAGTTATGTCCAGTAACTCGAACCCATTCAGGAGGCTATATCCCAAACTGTACCAATCCACTGAACAAACCAAATACCAACATCAAGGCTAGAATTTAAAATAAACACTCATTGAATGCCTTATGAACCAAAAGCTGTCCTTCCCTTCCCGTATGTTGTAAATGTCCAACTGAGATATCAGAACATTCTTCAGTTCAAATTAAATCATATTCCCTTGGACCCAGCCTCCGGAAACACATGTCCATGGAGTTTCTGCCTGCAGTAGAGTTCTTTGCATAAACATACCATGCCCACTCTGAGCTAGAATGTGTCGTGAGCATTTGACAACCATTTGCCACGAATGTTGAGTTCTCCTCTCTCCCCGCAGTCCACGTTGGTAAGAATGTGGGAGGTGGGAAAGCACAGGGGCCTGACACAGTGTCCCTCCACTAGGGCTCCCTCCTTCCGGCTGCCACCTGACCCCACCTTGCCCTGCATCCTAGTGGGCCCTGGCACAGGTATTGCCCCCTTCCGGGGATTCTGGCAGGAGCGGCTGCATGACATTGACAGCAAAGGTGAGACTGGGGCCCCGGGAATGAATGGAAGGCAGGAGGGAGTCACACAACCTAGGGGGAAAGGGACAGGGACTAGATGACAAAAGCCAGGTAGGAAAGAGGGCAAGCAATGGGCCACAGAGGTGAAAAGAAGCTTATTAGACCAAGGGGAGGGCAGTGCCCTGTTGGTCTGGCTTCCCGGAGCCAGACACAAAGTAGGTGTGGGGACTGGGTTAAGGACAGGGGGACGAGGGGAACTGAAATCTGCAGAGGGTGGGGCTGGGACTCAGAAGGCAGAAATGCCCAGCGTGTACTTGGGACTGTGCCAGAGTTCAGCTACGTGTGTCCCAGACTCACGAAGCCACAGGAGGTTCAGGCTGGACACAGGGGCTTAAGGCAGCTGGAAAATTGAAAAAAAAGGGGGGGGGGCTGTGACTGATAGGAAGGCAGATGATGTGTAAGGTGAGGACGTGGGGGAAAGGGCTAGAGGGAGTCACCGAACTTCTGTGTTAGCCGGTGCTGAGGACTTGGAATTCCAAGTCAGAAGCCCCACGTTCTAGTGCAATGCTACCACTAAGAGCCACCACCTCCTGTGCGCTGCTCTTCTGTGAGCCTCCTCTCTGGAAACCAGAGTCAGACAGGGTCTCCGAGAGCATCCTGCACTCTCCTGGAGGCTAGACGGCCGTGAGTGGTAGTTGCTATTCGAAAGGCACGGGCTGTCCGCCTGGGCGAGGCCAGCCAGCGGGAGGTGTCGCTAGGGCTGCGGCCCGGGGAGAGGACGCTCCCAAGCCAACCGTGCTGCTCGCAGGCCTGCAGCCCGCCCCCATGACTTTGGTGTTCGGCTGCCGATGCTCCCAGCTCGACCACCTTTACCGCGACGAGGTGCAGGATGCCCAGCAGCGCGGAGTTTTTGGGCGCGTCCTCACCGCCTTCTCCCGGGAGCCCGACAGCCCTAAGGTGCGACACCCTGAGGGAGCGGGAAGAACCTGACGGGCGCTCCGGGGAGGGGGGGGCGGGGCGTGCGCAAGCCCGGCCCCGCCCCCTCTAGGACGCACCCTCCGCCCCGCCCCTCGGCTCCTGCCCCGCCCGCGGACTCAGGCACCCGCCCCCACTCGGCCCCTCCCGCGTGCCTCTCGGGCTCCCTCGCCTTCGCCCTAGCCCCGCCCCTGGCTTGGCTCCACCTCTCCAGACCCGACCCCGCGCCCCGCACTTAGGCGCCGCCTGGCCCGCGTAAAAACTGTTCGCACCCGGGCCGGACCCCCACCCGCCGAAGCCCCCCAGAGCGCGCCCCTAACCCCGGCTCCCCTCAGACCTACGTGCAGGACATCCTGCGGACGGAGCTGGCTGCTGAGGTGCACCGCGTGCTGTGCCTCGAGCGGGGCCACATGTTTGTGTGCGGCGACGTCACCATGGCAACCAGCGTTCTGCAGACGGTGCAGCGCATCCTAGCGACGGAGGGCGACATGGAGCTGGACGAGGCCGGCGACGTCATCGGCGTGCTGCGGGTGCGGGAGGCGGGGCCATGCCGGGGCGGGGCCATGCCGGGGCGGGGTCATGCCCGGGGTGGGGCCCGCTCCTACTTCGATCCCACCTCGCTTCTGGCCCTCTTCCCCCGCAGGATCAGCAACGCTATCACGAGGACATTTTCGGGCTCACACTGCGCACCCAGGAGGTGACAAGCCGCATACGCACCCAGAGCTTTTCCTTGCAGGAGCGACATCTGCGGGGCGCAGTGCCCTGGGCGTTCGACCCGCCTGGGCCAGACACCCCCAGCCCCTGAGAGCCCTCATTGTCCATCCCAGTTCCAGAAGAGGAGCCGTCAGTCCACCCCGGCTCCGCCGCTCTCCTGGCGGCGTTACCAGACCAGCCACCTCTCCCCTCCCGAGGTGCCTTCCCATCTTTGTCCGGAGTCTGCCCTAAGTCGCTTACTCCCGGGAATGAGCAAAATGTCCCTCTCTAGGTCTGTTTACTTGCCCCAGGTCCGGAGGCTCCCTCCCAGGGCCAACTGTCACCCCTTTTGTGTTCCTTAGGTGAGTTTTAGATTCCCCTTATCTCTCTCAGGAGTACCTTATCTGGAAACCTAATCTCTAAATGATTCAAATATTTATTATTGAAGATTCAGCATAAGAGACAGGACCAGATGTTATGAGAGCTTCTAAGATGCCTAACCCAGCCCCGTCGATTAAAACTACAGAACGACAAGCTTTGTCTTTTTTAATTTGTGCAGATCGAGGTCATGGTAATTCTTTGGAAGGCGGTCCTAGCCTACATACTCCACTCTGACCCAGCGCTCTAGAAATACGGTTTCCAGCCAGTCAGAGAGAGCACGGTGTTGCTTCTTTACTCTTGATTGAGAAGCAGGTACAGCCCTCAGCTGCCAGGAGTGGGAATGCCAGAGACTAAGGTCACAAATATGTGCGACACAGCCCTGAGCAACCTTTACTGCTGGTTTCAAGCAGGAAGAGGAGACACACCTACTTCCTCTGACATCACATCAGTGCTGAACTCCAAAAACAGCCCTCCGTACTCTTTCCACTCACAATTCCCCACAGCTCTCCTCCACAAGTCCCACGGGAACCTGAAGGCCAGGCTGGCTTGGAGAGCACACTGCCATCAAGTCCCGTCTCTCTCTGTTTCCCTTACATTTAGCTAGGCCTCTACCTTGGCCCTGTCCTCCACCTTAAGGATAACTGGCAATTGCTTCCCGGCCAGATGGTCAAGAACAGCTCGCTGGGGTGGTGTCCCCTCAGCCCCTCCAGGTGGGGATCATCTCTGATACTTGTTTCCAGATCTTTTGGCATCTCCTCTCCTACCCTTTCTCTGCTCTCTGGAGTGAGCTCATCACTAACCTCCCCCAACTCCTGCCCAACTAAAGCCTCCTTAGGCCTCTGGTCTGGGGCGGGGGTCGGGGGGTCTCTCTAAAGAAGGCTCGGCGTCATGTCCTTCCACTCCATCTTGTCTGATCTCCTACAGCTGGATAAGCCAGGGAACCTGGGGGAGGAGAAGGCTCTTGGCAAGCATTTCAGCGGTTTAGGTTGGAAAGATGACCATCCCCATCACCCTGAATTCCCACCACTGCCCCATCCCTCCCAGTGTGGCTCCACCCAATTTTTTGTCCATTCCCCAGCTCAGCTCCCACCCACCCTACCCTCTCACTCTATTAGACAACACTGACCCCGAGGAGCCCTCTCAGTCAGCGCTAGGGGCCTGACCAGGCTCCTTCTGGGTGTCCGTGGTCTCCTGAAACCTTCCAGGGAGCAGATTCTGGGTCCTCTGGGTTCTCCACTGCTGTCTGGGGCTGGAGGCAGGACTAGAGCCTGGCGAGAAAAGCCATCAGCTGGCTGGTGTGGTGATGCCCACTGTCCCCCCAGGGTCTGTCCCCTGCACACCCTGACCACCTCACCATCACTTGACCAGGATGGCTTCTCCTCGTCAGGCGAGAGTGTCTGGGAGGGGCTGGACCAGGGCCTGGACAGGGAAGAGGCTGAAGCCTCACCCCATAGTTCCTGCTGCTGCTGCTGATGGAGCTATATGGAAGGAAAAGGAATGACAGGCTCTCTCATGCCCCACAGTGGGAAACCCAACCCCTAGACTAGGGGAAGAGGCTTTTCAGATCTCCTCTTTCAGCTCCTACCAAGTATTTCCTTACACTCTAACCCCCAAACACACACACCCATCTCCATTTCATTCAGCTGCTTTCTCCCCACATTTCTCTTTCTGGCACCCCTCAGCTCACCTGGTGCAGGTAGATGGCATGAAGACTCATTTCAGCAGAAGCAAGTTCTGGAAGCTGGGCCAGCTTCTGGCCCCCAGTGCCTCCTGGGGACACACAGCTGGAAAAGAGGACACAGTACACCAAAGACATGCCCCTCCCCTCTGCACCTCTCAATGAGAGTCCAGCTTGATCTCCCCTTCCCAGGGTCCCTGCAGACTCCTCCTGGAGGAGAAGTTCTCCCCACTCCCACCCCCCACCCCCCACCCCGCTGCTGCTGTGCCTCTCCCACCTCCCTGCTCTAACCTCGGGTCCTGGGCAAGGCGCGAAATGGAGGCCAAGAGGCTGGCTGTGGCTGCAGCTGGGCAAGGGGCTGTGGGGCTCAGGTCCCGTGGGGGCAGGAGGGGTTGCCCCAAGAGGTTGGCCAGAAAGGCCTCGGGCTGGGAGCAAGAGAAGAGGGCATCAGAAGAGAGGACAGAAGTGGAGAGAGGAGGCCTAGGAAAGGCCTGAGAGCAAGCTAGATCAGGGAGTGGGTTAACACAGAAAGTGAGATGGACCGGAGGGCCTGGCGGTGGTCAGGACAGAAGCGCCGGCCAGGCTGTAACTCACCAGAGGTGAGGAAGAGTCGCTGAGCACCCCAGGCGTGGGGGGGCTGCGAACGGAGGTGGCGCCCCAGGCTGCCGCATCTTGTTGTACCCTGCCACGAAGATGCCCCAGGAACTTGGAGCTGTGCCCTGGGGGGCGCCATTGTGGGTGGGCCAGGGAGAAGCGCATCAGGGAGAGCTCAGTCTTTCCATCTTCTGCGCGCTGAGACAGGGAGGCCTCTGTCTGGCCCGCTGAGAGCCACTGAGAACAAAACCAGCCAGTCATTCAGATGCTGTGGACACTGCTTTTATAGCTTCGGTGGAAGCCTTGTGGGGTAGGCGGTACAGGAAACACTGGCCGCTTCCCGGGTCAAAGACCAGACGCTAGGATGGGGACTTGCTCAAGATCACCCAAGAACACAGCAGCAAAGCAGGACCTGGGTCCAGAGCCAGCGTGAGTGGAGGACGTGGGCTTAGGGTCTTCCCAGCCTGTGTGCACTGGACCCCAGGGCTGGCCTGACTGTCTTCTTCCAGCCCAGCCTGCGCCCAGCTCCTACCTCCCCCTCTCGGCAGTCTTGCTTCCCTCGTACTGGAGTTACAATGTACTGAGAGCTCTGTCAGCTTCTGTACACACCCTCTCCCGTAATCCTCGCAGCCCCATGCCTTAGCTACAGTCACTGTCCTTGTTTGACTGATAAAGTCACTTCCTCACTGGTCACTGGTGGCAAACGATGAGCGTGGCATGGAACCCAGCTCTGCTCTGAGCGAGGCAAGCACAGCCCTGCCCACCCACAACCCCACACAGCCAGGGACGGGCTCTAACCTGAGGGTGCCCGTGGCGCTTCACATCCATGAGGGCAAAGGAACAGATGTCCCCAACGCCAGCCACATCCACAGTGAAATGATGAAAAAAGTCAATGATCTCCAGAGAACGAGGGGAGAACCAGAAGAGCAGAAACAGCGGAGTGAGGAGAGGGGACAGGAGCTCCTCCAGGAGGGAGACCTGGGGAAGCAAGATGAGACTCAGAAGGGGTTGCCAAGGGGTCCCACGCTGGCGATCAGGACCAAGAGATCCCCGGGGCCCGCTGGCCGAGGACCGGGAACCTCTAAGCCAGACGCCTCCCGGCTGCCGGGATGGCCAGCCCCGCGAGTCGAGCCCGTTGGTCCCCAGCTCTCTCCACGGCGCCCGCGGGCTGCACGGCTGTCTCCGCAGCCCCTCTTCGGGCCGGACCCTCACCGCTCGGTACTGCAACAGCCGCGCCATCTGCCGGTAAGCGCTGGCCTTGCCCGCGGGGCCGGGCTCCTCCGGGAGGTAGTGCATGTGCGCCAGAGCCGCCTGCAGCAGGAACTGCGGGGAGCGACTGCGGCCCTGCTCTTCCGGAATGAAAGACCTGAAGGGCGGGATGGGGGTGGAGAAGGGGCCTGCGGTCAGGACGTACCGACCCGCGGCAGGGCTGCGCGGCGCCGACGGCGGGAGGCGTAGGGACTCGCGGGAGAGTCGCCCCTCCGTCCCCGGTCAGAGGCAGGCCCCCCTCCTCTCCGGACAAGCTCCCCAGCACCTGGCCACGGTGGCCGTGACCCCGAGCGCGGTCATGGCGGTGAGCACGTGCTCCACGGCCAGCACGTCCTCGTCGTAGACGGTGAGCACGAGCAGCGCGGCGAAGAGCGCGCCGGCGAAGAAGACGAGCTGGCGGGCCAGCAGCGCCAGCAGCGGCGCGGGGGGCGCGGCGGCGCGCAGGAAGGCGGCGGCGGGCCGGTAGGCGCGGGCCAGGCGCGCGCGCAGCTCGTGCGGCAGCTCGTTGAAGTGGCGCAGCTGCAGGTGGGCCAGGCGGGACCAGCGGCGCGCCCCCAGCGCCCCCGGCTCGCGCCGCAGCAGCTCGGCGTGGCTGTAGAAGGCGTGCAGCACCTGCCAGGCCAGCACCAGCGGGCTCAGCGCCAGGTTCACGGCGGCCAGCAGCAGCACCGTGCGCCGCCAGCGCGCCGCCAGGGCGCCCCGCTGCTCGCTGCGCTTGTAGGCGTCGGGCAGCTCCCAGCCCCCGCGGAAGAGCGAGAAGGGCCCGCGGAAGAGCAGCAGGTCGACGTTGAGCGCCAGGCCGCGGCTGAGGAAGGCGGCACTGCCGCCCCAGGGCAGCGCGCAGCGGGCGGGCAGCAGGCCCTTGTTGGCCAGCGCCACCTTGTAGTTGGTGTAGCGCAGGATCCGGTGGTGCACGTCGAGCTCGGTCAGCGGGCGCGGCTGCACGCACAGCCCTCCGCTCTTCTGCAGCGCCAGCAGGCGGGACTGCACCTCGGCCCAGGGCACCGAGCTGAGCTCCTCCTGGGGAGAGGGCATCGTTGAGCGCCAGGCACCTGGATTCCCCGGCACCGCGATGGCCACACTCAACCTTGACCGGAGCGACCGCCCTCATTTGCCTTCTCCCCACCTCGCTCTGCCCGTGTCCTTCAAGGCATCGGACCTGCCACCTTTCCCTTTCTGCCCTCTCTTGCCCTCCCCTGACCTTGTCGCTAACAATCAGGACATTTCTTACTTCCTTTCATCCTCTTCTGAACTGTGTTCCTCCTGCCCCGGCCTCTCCTTGAGGCCATGAGTCAAGTGACAAGACACCTCATCATTTAACTTCATCAGATATCTGATCTCAGCTCCCGGAGAGCAGATAGTCTGGACCCTCCCCCTCTGCTCGGAAGTTCTTCACCTACAGCACAGACTGGCTGTGGGGAAGGCAAACTCTCCCCTTCCCTAGGGTGCCGGCCACCACAGGACAGGACACCTCCTTGTCTCAGCATGCTTTGAGGTCCCCCCCCCATCCCCAGCCCCATACCGCCCCGCAAACAGAATAACCTGCCTAAGACACTGGCTGTGTCCGTGTCTGGTGGGGCGCTGTCAGATCTCACTTGGGTCTCATCTGCAAACCTCAGGTTAGCCCAGTTTCACCCAGCTGCCCCAGTCCGGCTTAGTCAAGTCCCTCCGAGCCAGCCTCTCCACTCCATCCCAGGCTCTCCCCTTCCCCTGGAAGGAATAGGGGAGGAGGAGAAGGATCAGCAGCCTTCCGGAGGAGCAGTGGACTAACCCTTGCCTTCCCTGACCTGGGCTCCCCTGGCCCACTCCATCCTTCCTGCAATCTTCCCCGGGGGGGCTTTCTGAAACCCCTCCCGTTGGCTGTGCAGGAGAGCTGTGTGGAAGGTCCTGCATGTCTGAGGGGAAAAGGGAAGCTGGCTACAGAAGGTAGCCTTTGAGCTGGATCTTAAAAAAAAAGAACTCGGGAACAGAGCAAGAAGGAGCATGGACAAGATGGGGAGGAAAGAAATGGCCAAGCAGGACCAAGTCACCACAGCGGCTCACTGCAATTAGGGAGTGAGGCCAGATGGGGGCGTGCGATCCCCCGAGGGGGCCTGACTCTCAGCGGCCGCCTGATGGGGCCATCTCACTGCTGCCCCACTTCCAGCACTGGGGCTTGGAATGCCTTCCCATTTCCTAGTCTTCCCCGCCTCACCCAAATTCCTTCTGCCCTGTAAAGCCAGATGGCCACCCTTCCTCTGAATACCTACTGTTTTAACCACAAGCATGTGACTATAAATATCTTCTATAATCTAACTAAATCAACAAAATTCCACTGGGGTCAGGACCATGTTTTCTAAGCGGTGGTCTCAGGGCCTGGGCACGTCCCTGCTTTCCACTGGGTTCTTCTGTCTGCCCAGGCCCCGCTCCTCCCCTAGTCTCTGCCTATCCCCCGCCCCCAACAGAACCCCCCAACACACACACACCTTGTCTGCAGCCTCGCCCACCCAGCTCACCGGGGGAATGTGCAGGGCTTCCCTGTAAAACACCTGGATGTCCCAGAAGCTGAAGAGGTTGCAGACCGAGCGAAGCAGCTGTAACAGCCAGAAGGCTGCAGCCAGGATCAGCAAGAAGACCAGCAGGGGGCTGGAGCGGATCCTGTGTGGGGTGGGACAGATGGCAGCGGGAAAGTGGGGGCCCAATGGAAAGGGAGACCAGATTTGGGGAGAGATGGAAAAGTCACAGAGAGGGGGACCTAGCTATACCAGTGGCTCTCGAAGTATACGCCCTAGGAGTCCATGAGCCCTTACAGGTGTCTGCAAGGTCCAGACTTTTTCCAGAACACAGGTTTTCTGCCGTTTTCACGCTCATTCCCTCGGGAGGGTACAATGGGCCTTTCCAGAGGTTATGTGTGTGACCCCATGTCATCAGCCGATGGAATGTGTGCTTCTATACTCTTAGATTGTAAAGTTATTCTCAGCTTTAAGCTCTAATTAGGTAAATATAGATAGATACGATTCTCATAAACAAAAGCTCTTGGGTGTTCCTGATCAAGTTCAAGTGTATTAAAGGTGTACCTTTAAAGGTATTAAAGACCCAAAACCTGGAGAACTGCTGATTCAGTCCAAGGGACAAAAGGACCCGGAGTGGGGGCGGTTCTTGCCTGCTCATCTCCCCCAGCCACTCCCCAACCAGCTGTCACTCACCGCTGGGCACACTGGGAGGAGGACAGGATGGCATCTGCCAAGGTTATTTTGTTGTGGAGCAACCCAGGTCTCGTCTGGTTGTTCAGGTGGTTGGCAAAGAGGATGTTGTAATCCACGCACCGAAGGAGGAAGGTTGTGAAGGTGACAATGAAGACGAATTGTCTGGGAGACAGGAGCACAGTGGTCAGCCTCCAGGCCAGCCCTGGGGGGTCCTCCCCACCCTGCGGAGCCCCCCTGGGCTGCTGGGGTTTGGGGGGAGTGGCTGTGCTGGGTGGACCAGAAGCAGGCACTACTGAGGAAGCAAGACGGCAGAGCTTAGGGGTGGGACAAGCATCTCACCCCAACTGGAAGACATCCTCCAGCAGAATGCAGGCAAAACCATTCCTCTGATGATAGCTGTAGACGTGGCAGTGTGTCAAGAAATAAACCTGAAGCGTGACGGCCCTTTCCTGAGAACCCCTCCCTCAGTCCCCCAAAACAGCATGCTCAGAGCCTCCCTGCCAAGAACAGCCCTTCCCTCACCCCCACCCCAAGCCACTGCTGCCAGACCGAGCACAAAGGATATCTTGGTGAAGAAGCTGTCCAGATTTTGGATGTGGTGCCAGGAACCTGGGTACAGAGGAGAGACTGCTGGGACTTGGCTGTCCCCTGAGTGACCAGTTCACACCCTCAGGAGCCCCAATCCCTCCCCAACACACTCCCCTCACAGCCCCACACCCACACTTACCTCGGAGCCCTTCGGGCACATGGAGCAGGGGTTGCTGGTCTTCCCCGTGGATGGGTGAATCTTGGGACCCCTCAGGGTCACAGTCTTCCAGCCGTTCATAATCCTGCTCAGGGATCAGAGGGCCTATCCGCAGCCCAGGAGGGTCCTGGGGGCATCGGCGTGAGGGAGGGGGAGTCACTGAGGCCAGGGGTGGGGCAGAGTGAGAGCCCCAAGAGGGGGGAGCAGAGGTGGGGGTCATCGTGGGCTGTGCCTGTGTTGTTGGGGTGGGGAGGGCACTGTGGCGAGGCTGAGAGGCCCCTGGGGCCTGCACCGCTGGGCAGGGGGGTCCCAGGGCCAGAGGGGGAGCTGAGGAAGGAGAGCTTCTTGTGTGAGGGGCAGGGGACAGAGAGAAGATGGAAATCCTCCCTCCGCCAGGCCCCCGACATGGAGGAGGAGGAAGAGGAGGCAGCGGCATGGGGAGGAGAGGCACCGATCCAGGCCCCAGGTCTCCCCACCGCCCCAGCCGCCCTCTGCTCCCCCCCCAGCCCACTCGCCTCACCATCAGACCACTAGCTTCTCTGGAAAGCTTGGAAGGATAGGCTCTGCCGCTGCTTCCACAGAGGTCTGGGGCACTGAGCAGGGACTTCAACAAGGATAGTGACAACAACAGCGCAGTGACTCAGTTGGGGCAGGCCTCAGGCGTCCCAGCTCTCAGTCACCTGTCTGACCACTCACAACCCTTCCAGGGCAATCTGCGGCCAACTGGCTCAGGGCCAAGCCTCTGTGCCTGGGAGGGATGTAAGCCGAAGAGGCAGGGGCTAAAGATACTGCAGACCAGAGAACTGTCCCCCAACTGACCACCAATTGTCCCCTCCCCGACCTCGAGTGGGTTTAAAGGCAAGGCCAGAGAGTAGCAGCCAAAATAACACAGCAAAAAGGAACCCCTATCAAAGGAGTATAAGACTATAAGGCCGAGATGTTAAATCTTTGATTCCTTAAAATCTTGTCTCCCTTCCCCCGACGTACTCCCCAAAGATCAACAGAGAAATGCGTTAAGACCAAAAGCAAAAAGAAGAAAAAGGGAAGAGATGGTGTTCCGTGTGTCCGGTGGTACAGACGCAACAGGGGAGACTGCCCGCCCTCGCAGCCAGGCTGGGGGAAACCTGAGCAGGGGGAGGCAGAGGAGAACGGAGAGGCAGCGATCCTGGATATGGGAAGCAGTTGGGAGAGCTTACACCAGAAAAGTCTCCTTGGCGGTCTTTTTTTTTTTTTCTTCATCCCATTTAACACCGAAAACCCTCACCCCCAGTCCTGATCCAGTTTTGGGGGGCCCCTGAGCAGCATCAGGGCTGAACCAGCAGAGGGCAGCTTGGGGGTGGGGGGAGGACGGGGTTTGGAAGGGTAATTTTAATACCCAGGCATGAGCTGGGTGAGTTGAGTTCCTGGTTGCCACTTCCACGAGGAGGAGGAGGCAGCTAGTTTGTTGGCATGTCCGACGCCATTCCTGAGGCCCTGAATCACCAGTTGTCCTACTGAACACCATTCCTGAGGTGCTGAGTCAGCCACCCAGGTGTCAGGGTCTCTGGGGCTCAGGCCTGAGGACTGTTGTAGGGGACAGTATCCATGAAATAGAGAAACAAAGTGTGTCAGGAGCGTTCACTGGAGGAATGTGGTGGCAATCATGGACTTGCCCACAAAATGGGAGTCCAGACACGCCTGTTTTTCTCCTGTGCTGCCTTCCAGGGATGGGGATTGTTATAGTAGCTCAGGGCTTGCATCATTTTATCCCGGAGCCGCAGGAGGCAGAGCTATGAAAATGAGATTCCCTCCTTCTGGAGGGGGCATCCTAGTGCCCAAGATGGAATCCCACATTGCAGAGGGACTAGGAAATTCCCATCTCTCCGAGACAGCTGCCAGGGTGAGTTTTGTAGGCTTTGCCTGATCTCTCCTCAACCTCACTCACCCCAATATTCCACCACACTCACATTAGGACCCCTCCCATACTCCCAGCCTAACTTCAAGCTAATCTGGCACCTTCTTCTGCCCAATTCCAGCCCAGACTCATCAATGGACAGCCTCCCTATCACACCCCAATTCAAGTGAATTTATTATAAAAAGGGCATTTTTCAGGGAACCTGGGTGGCTCAGTCATTGAGCATCTTCCTTCGGCTCAGGTCATGATCCCAGGGTCCTGGGATCAAGTCCCACATCGGGCTCCCTGCTCAGCAGGAAGCCTGCTTCTCCCTCTCCCACTCCCCCTGCTTGTGTTCCCTCTCTCCTTTATCTCTCTCTGTCAAATAAATAAACAAAATCTTTTTTTAAAAGAGGGGGCGCTTTTCTCTGCCAGGCACTTGGAGGGGAAGGGGGGTATGGATAAATGAGGAGCCACTATCCAGAAAGAAATCACGGTCCATGAGGGCTGTAGCTATGCAAAAAAAATCACACACAAGAAATAAGTTAATGCTCAACAGAGATCCAGAACTGTGCGGTGGGAGCCTTAGGCAAGTCACTTGACTGCGGTGAGGAAGGCATCTATGGGGGGGGGGGGGGGGAAGGATCTGGGGTCGCGCCTCCATAAGCTATACAGGACTTCCACACTAGTGGTTCTCAATCATAATTAGGGGACGTGTATCAGAATCATCAGGGTAGTTTTTTTCCCAAATACACGTGGCTGCCTCCCCGGGAACTCTGACCTGCCTGGGAGAAAGGGGCGGGTGACAAGGAGCGTGCAGATCTTTTGGAAAAAATTCCCCAGTTTTGTCCCTTCCTCCCCTAGGACCGGCACTCTACACTCCTTGGAGACCCCAGGATATCTGGAGTCCGCCGGCAGCACCCATAGAACACCCCGAGGTCAGCGGCTGCGGCGTTACTATGGATACCCCACCGCGGAGGGACGCCCCGGTCATACGCTTGTAAGGTGACCCCAGAGTTGACCCCGGCACTGGGCGGGAGGAAACGCCTCCACTGATCAGCCCCGCCCAGCCTGGGCGGGCAGGCGAGGCTGTCTCCAATCACAGTTCCGGAAGGAGGAGGACCAACAAGGCTTCCTCCAATCACAGTCTTCGGAGGGATTGACGCGTCTTTCCGCCAGTCGTCGCCGAGGCGCGAAGGGGTTGTCGGGATGGGGGCCGGAGCCAACATGGAGCCCTCAATGGGATGAGGGTGAAGCTGCCGTTGCTGGCTGCTCGTGTAGTCTCGTCCCATCATGTTGGTGCACTTATTTCGGGTCGGGATTCGGGGTGGCCCTGTCCCAGGCAGGCTGCTACCACCCCTCTGCTTCCAGACATTCTCGGCCGTCAGGTAAAAAGTGACAAAGCTCCTGGGAGCGCGGGCCGTTGACCGGCGGGCCGTCCGTGGGGCCCGCCGGGAGATGGAGTCCCGGACTCGCGCGAGGCCTGCCGGAAGTTGTAGGCCGGCCCGTGGGTGGAATGTCACTCCCCGGGGCTTGGCCTCAATTATTTATAGCGACGACCCAGGTGCCGGCCGGACACTCGGCGCGTCTGTATCCGTGTGTGGGCTGGACGGAGGGCACGCTCTAGGTCGGTGACGCGCCAGGTCCGTCCTTCCCACCAGAGGGCGCCATGCCGCACCTGTTGAGCCGTGGGGTCGCGCCGTTCCTGCCCCCGTCCTGTCCTGGTTCTTGGAATTCGTCTGGCAATTTGGACAAAAATTATGAGTGTCCAGAGACATTGAGTATTGGTGCTGCTCCCGAGATTCAATATGCGCTGAACATAAATGGTTCCTAAATCTGGATCCGTTCTGCAGAGATCAAGTCAATCTAGAAACGCGTACATGTGTGTTCTTGTGTGTTCCCTCTACACGTGCTGGTTCAAAGAGAGACACACGCAGGGAGGAAACGAACGTGGACCTGAAACCACGGCTCCAGTGTAAATGCTTTATGAGAAAGGACTAATTCCTTTCGCATCCTCGAGTGAATAACCTGCAGGTCAGCTGGGCAGCCGGCTGGCAGGGGTGGGTGGATGTGAACTTGGGTCATTTGGAAAGCCTATCTGATTGAAAGGGAGCAGGAGCCGGGCCAAGCTGGAGCTAGAAGCACTGTTGCTGGGAAGTAATCCGCCAGTTCTTGGCAGTGACCAAGCCCTGCTTAGAGTCTTAGTTTGGAGAAGATGAGAGAAGCTGGAAGGTAGCCATGGTGAATTATTAAAAAGTTTGAAAACAGTCCTTAGGAAAAAAGAGTTAGGGGTTGAAATCATTTAAACCAGAGAGAAACCCAGGGAAAGACATCAAATAACATCCAAGTATTTGTGTGTTCACAAGTGCAGTGCCTTTCAAACGTGCAAGTCACAACAAGAGATCATAAAACGAATTTAGTAGGTCAGGACCATTTAGAAGTGAATGTAATAGGAGACGCCTATAGAGCATGTGACTTTTGATCTCAGGGTCGTAAGTTCAAGCCCTAGGCCAGGTGTGGAGCCTACCTTAAAAAAAAAAAAAGTGGGTGGCTCAGTTGGTTAAGCGACTGCCTTCAGCTCAGGTCGTGATCCCGGAGTCCCAGGATCAGGTTCCCTGCTCAGCGGGGAGTCTGCTTCTTCCTCTGACCCTCTCCCCTCTCATGCTCTCTCTGTCTCACTGTCTCTCTCTCAAGCAAATAAAGTCTTCAAAAATCTTTTTTAAAAAAGTGAATATAATAGGGGCGCCTGTGTGGCTCAGTGGGTTAAGCCTCTGCCTTCGGCTCAGGTCATGATCTCGGGGTCCTGGGATCGAGTCCCGCATTGGGTTCTCTGCTCAGCAGGGAGCCTGCTTCCTCCTCTCTCTCTGCCTGCCTCTCTGCCTACTTGTGATCTCTCTCTGTCAAATAAATAAATAAAATCTTTTTTAAAAAAAAGTGAATATAATAGAACACATGCGCAACAAATTAGGGGAAGTATTGTTTTGTGAAACATTTCAATTTTGTCTGACATGTTTATTGCCCTGGGTGGCAATGCACAACGTATCTCTTATTGTTGGCCTCAGTAAGTCTGAAACTTTGCAAACAGTACCGTAGCAGGTCAGGTCAAATTTTTCTCTTCTGCCTTTCCAGTGAGGGCATGCACTCAACACACAGAAGCATTTGCTGGACATCTGTTATGTGCAAGAGCTCTGCTAAGTGCTGGGAATGCAACGTGAATGGAGGAGAGGTTCCTGCCTCAAGGAATGTAAAGTCTAAAGGGGCAATCGGAAGCAGGGTGAGCTTCCCTGCCTAACATTTAAGATAGACCTAAAGTACACAGTGGAGAACAAGACATAAAAACTGGGCAGCTGGAATGGGATGGAAGGATGCATAACAAGCGGCGGTAAGAAGCCACCGGGGCCTCCCTGGAACAAGGGAAGGATGAGGGAGAGATGCAGTTAGCAGCGCCCGAAAATATGACAGACTATCAGAGTAAAGGGAAAACCTCATTCTATTTATTTTTTATTATTATTTTTAAAGATTTTATTTATTTATTTGACAGCAATCACAAGCAGGCAGAGTGTACGGGGTGAAGCAGGCTCCCCACTGAGCAGAGAGCCTGAGGCTGGGCTCGACCCCAGGACCCTGTGATCATGACCTGAGCCAAAGGCAGAGGCTTAACCCACTGAGCCACCCAGGTGCCCCTCTATTCATTTTTTAAAAGCCCCTCCCATCAATAAGGTCATTTGAATCTTTTTTCCCCCAAAGGGAATTTTTTTTTTTAAGATTTATTTGAGAGAGAGAGCGTGCACGAATTGGGGGGAGGGCCAGAGGGAGAAGGAGAAAGAATCTTTAAGCAGAACCCCCACCAAGCATGGAGCCCAGCGCATGGGGCCCAGCACATGGGGCTCGGTCCCAGGACCTTGAGATCATAAGCTGAGCCGAAACCAAGAGTGAGCCGCTTAACGGACTGTGCCACGCAGGCGCCCCAGCCTTATCTGAATCTTTGAGCGTCCCACCATATACCCCGGGCCAGGTAACTTCTGCTTCTTGTTAGAAGATCCTGTCCCTCTCCAGCTTTCTCCTCTCTGCTATGATCTTTACGATGTAAGTTGGGTTATGTTATACCTCAGCCTAAACGCCCCCAACCCCACCATGGTCCCCATTGTCCTCTAAAGTCCAGGTGTTCTCAACGGACTGGGAGGCCTGCGCCCCGCCCACGCCCCGCCACGCCCCGCCTCTTCTCCCTTGTACCTCAGGCTTCAGCTTCTCTGTTCCTGTCATTTTCCATCTTCCCTACCTGCATCTGTTCCAAACCCGCTTCCTGCTGCCTAGAGCTCTCCCCTACTCTCTACACACACACGCACACACACACACACACACACACAGCTGCACTGCCTTCACTTGGCCAGTTCCTTCCCACTCACCCTGAGCCTCCGTAGGAGGGCCTTCCTGACTCCCTCAGACAGAAGGGCATGCTCTCTGCTCCCTGAGGGCCCTGTCGCGCCCCTTCCCACACTCAGCAAGCTTGTCCTCCACACTCACTAGCTGCTTGTCCTCCCCACTAAAACGTAACCTGCGTGAGGGTGATCACGGGGTCTGTCCCATTTATCCCTGTTCCCAGTGCCTCGCAGCAGAGCGCTGGCATGCAGTAGGCGCTGAGCCCACATGGCCATGGATTCATATGGAAACCATGGGACAGAGAAGGTGATTTTGGCCCGAGGTGACAAGATCTGTCATTTGGATTATTTCATTTTTTCTCCTTCAGCTGATAGGGAATGTGTCGCCATTTCCCCCCATGCGTTGTCCCATAAGCCCTCAAGGCCTGGGAGGAGTCAGGGTGAGGGCTGCGGTGAGCCAGGACCTGCAGAAAACATGGGGCAGGCCCAGGCCCTGCCACACATGGCCTTGGGCACTGCACATGTGGCCGAGTAGGACAAGCCTGGATTCTGGAATCGCACAGCAGGGGTCTCCTCTTGTCCCTGTTCTGCTGCTGGGGGACAAAGTATTCCAGCTCCCTCAGCCCCTGTGACCTTTTCTTTTATCAAGTGAGGGGAAAGGCAGCTCCCTCCCAGGAATGGAGGATTAAACGCAGCAGGCCGTGGACGCAGGCCAGGGGGACCGCTCTGCCAGCCCGGCGCCAGGCACAGGGAAGACGCACTCCCGTCTTGCCTCTCCAAGCCGGGTTCCCCGGGGACTTCTGCATCCCCATCTGGAAAAGGAGCGCCTGTAGACTAACTGCCATCCAACATGACATCCTGTGATCAGAAAAAGCATGGGTCGGAGATGGTCACTGACCAGAGGGGCCCATGGAGGCTGAGCAGGCCCCACTGTGTCAGGGGAGATGACAGGCTACTGTCTCAGTCCCCCGCTGCCTGACCTATATGCGCTTCTCTGAGGGACAGTCGGGGCCTTGACCTGTCCATGCTGTTCTCTCCCTGCAGTTCCTCTCATGGCCGCAGCTCCTACCTCCTCAGGGCCGCAGCCCAGCTGAGGTCCCGGCTCCGGGCCCACCTCCCTCGAGCACCTCCACCTCCCAGCCGAAGACCCTGTGCCTGGCGCTGGGTTGGGGGAGTCCTTCTGGGCCCCGTGGTGTTGAGTAAGTGCCCCCGCCTTGGCCTCGTGGCACTGTGTGAGGCAGAAGAGGCTCCTCCCACCCGCTCCAGACCTTATGCTGGGGAGGCCCGCTTTCACTGGAAGCTCTTCTGGCAGTTTCTGCGCCCCCACCTGCTGGTCCTGGGGGCAGCCATCGTGGTGAGATGCCCCTGTCCTTTCCCCCACGTCTGGGACGGGGAAGGAGCCACTCAGGGGTTGGCAAGCTGTCTGGGCACAGCTTATCTGCCTCACCAAGTCTCCGACTAGACCCCAGGAAGCAGCAAGGGCTGGCTGGCCTTGGGGACCGGAAGCCGGGGGTACCGGGAGCTCCTCCGCAGAGCAGCTGGGTGTGCAGGGTACGGGGTCCCCCAGGGCCAGCAGCCTGGGCTCTAACTCAGCCATCTCAGAGAAGCACGGAAGCAGCCAAAGCATGAGCAGCTGCAGGGGAGGCGGCACCGAGGTCAGGACCAGGGATGGGGAAGAAGACGGCCCCTTCTAAAGTCTCCCCCACTCCCCAAGCTGGCACTGGGTGCGGCCCTCGTGAATGTGCAGATCCCCCTGCTTCTGGGCCAACTGGTGGAGATCGTGGCCAAGTACACGCGGGACCACGTGGGGAGCTTCCTGACCGAGTCCCGGCATCTCAGCATCCACCTGCTCATCCTCTATGGCGTTCAGGTACAGCGCGGGAGAGGGCCTGGGGGCACCCAGAGGAGCCACCCAGGCGTCCTGAGTGCCCCGGCCTCTCTCCCAGGGGCTGTTGACCTTCGGGTACCTGGTGCTGCTGTCACGCATCGGCGAGCGCATGGCCGTGGACATGAGGAGGGCCCTCTTCAGCAACCTACTCCAGTACTGCCGCCTACGGAGTGTGGGTCGGGGTGGCTGAAGGCCTGGAGGTGGGGCAGCTCAGCCTGAACTCTGTCTCTCTCTTTCTTCTGACCTCCGGCACCCTTGACCTACCATCAGACAAGACATTGCTTTCTTTGATGCTTTAAAGACTGGGCAGCTGGTGAGCCGGTTGACAACTGACGTGCAGGAGTTTAAATCATCTTTCAAACTCGTCATCTCCCAGGTCAGTCCCCCAGGCCCCCCTGTGTGTACACACGCATGCACACACACACACACACGCACTCTGTCTAGGGCTGACACACCAGACCAGCCCCATCCTGCCTTGCTGTTGGGCCCTGAGCCTAGGCTCAGACCAAGTGAGACGCCCGCTGTCTGGTGAGGGTGTGGGTGAGGGAATGGGGAAGTTCACAGAAGGGAGGTGCCGTGGCATCGTCCAAGGTCAGGACAGGCTGTTTCTCTCCTGTTCTGAAATTCTACCTCCCCGGAAAACCTTCCCAAGGACTCAGACAAGAGCTTTCCTGGATCAGCTTGCCAAGAGCAAAATCACCCCGGCCCGCCTTACTCCCAGAGCGCCTGGCATCCTGACAAGTGTTAAGGGGAATGAGTGAAGGCTTCTTACCGTATCGCTGGTGTCCTGTCCTCGTCCACCCACACTGTCACTGTGCCTGCTGGGTCACGCCGGACACTGGCCCGTGGCGGTCCCGGATGACATCCCTACTCAATACTTTTCCTTCAGTTCCTCGAGCGAAAAAGCAAAGCCAACTGGGCTTTGTCTGGGGGAAGGATGCGTGGTCCATAGACATCCTCACCTCGCCCTTTCATGCCTGCTAGTAGGGAAGAAGTTCCATTTTGTGACTGGGTGCACTGCCATTTGGCCTCCCAGGGCTCAGACCTATGGCCTTGGCCTTGTGACAGGGTAACGCCGGAGCCAGCAGACCCTTGTAAAGTCCCCCGTCGGGGTGCTGTTGCCAAATGGCCTTCCTGCCTTCCTCCTCTCCCCAGGGGCTGCGAAGCTGCACTCAGGTGGCCGGCTGCCTGGTGTCCCTCTCCATGCTGTCCCCCCGCCTCACGCTGCTGCTGATGGTGGCCACGCCCACCCTCATGGGAGTGGGCACCCTGATGGGCTCAGCTCTCCGAAAATTGTCTCGCCAGTGTCAGGAGCAGGTACCGGCATTTCCTGCCCATCCCCCTCACCTGCCCCATTTCTCTCTGCCCTGCCTTCCCTCCCGGGCTCCTACCTCGCTGTCTACTTCCTGGACCCCTTGCAGGTTGCCAGGGCAACAGGCGTAGCGGATGAGGCCCTGGGCAATGTTCGGACCGTGCGGGCTTTCGCCATGGAGCACCGGGAGGAGGAGTGAGTCCCAGACAGGGAAGGTCTTAAAGCAGGGAGGACTCCCCGAGTGCACCCCACCAGCCCTGCACCCCTACATGGCTGCTTCCTGACAGCCCTGCTTGGCCTCTGTCCCCAGACGCTATGGCGCGGAGCTGGAGGAGTCCCGCTGTAAGGCAGAGGAGCTAGGCCAAGGCATTGCTTTGTTCCAGGGGCTCTCCAACATCGCCTTCAACTGTGAGTGAGCAAGGCCCCCCGCCCTCGACCCCAGGGTTTGGGAGCACCGGATCATGGCTGGGGATGAGCATGGAGCAGCACAGGACGGTCCCAGCAAGGCAGGCAAGGGGCAGCTCTCTATGTCCTCGGTGTCCTTCAGACGTCTGTCCAGTGCCAGCTGCCCGAGCCCCCCCACTCCACCCACTCATGCACTCATTTCCAAATGAAGAAACAAAGGCAAGTCGCAATTGAAGTGATTCCGTGACATTTCAGTCAGTCGGAGGCACAGCAGGGACTAGACCTGGGCTTTGACACCTAGGCTGGGCTCTGTCCTGGGCTCCTCGTCACTTCCGTGCTAACCACCTGGCCCTCTCCCCGTGCAGGCATGGTCCTGGGGACCCTGTTTATCGGGGGCTCCCTTGTGGCTGGGCAGCAGCTGACAGGGGGAGACCTCATGTCCTTCCTGGTGGCCTCCCAGACGGTCCAGAGGTGAGTGTGAGGCTGTTCCCCTCCTGAAGGAGCCTGCTGGGTCACGGGACAGGGGGTGGCAGCCTGCTCTGGGGACTGCTGCCCGGCCCCTGGCTGCCCAGTTTCCTCAGGGGAACGAGCTGAGAGCCCCTGCCCACAGCGTCTTGCACCAACCAGATGTCCGGGAATGCGGCTGTCCTTTTCGGCCACCTAAACAGCTCAGGAGTGCTCGTGATAGCTTTTTTAAAATGAGGAATTGTGGCAAAATGCACATAATGTAAAATGTACCCTCTCGACCCATCTTTAGCGTAGACGTAGGTAGTGTCCTGGGCTCCTACTACGCTGACGTCACGCCGTCAGCCACCAGCCCTCCTTCGTCCTGCAGACCTGAAGGGCTGGGCCCGTTAACCACTAGGCCCCCCGGCAGCCTCTAGCTCTGTGCTCTGCCCACTTCCACTTTGAGCACCTCCCACAAGTGCAGTGGCACAGTGGTTGTCCTGTGACGGGCCTGTTTCACTCAGCATAGCGTCTCCCAGGTGTGTCCATGGCCCAGCCCAGGGCAGGATTTCCTTCGTCCTCAAGGCTGAGTAGGATCCCATGTGTGGATAGACTGTCTTCGCCTCGCTCTTTAAGGGCTCGCCTGCGGTCCTCCACCTGACCTTCTCAGGGACGGGTCGCTCACCCCCTCTCCCGCCCCGCCCATCCTGGAGCTCGGTGTGTTCATGGCTCTGAGGTCTGCCTGCCCCGAGCTCTCGGCTCCCTTCGCGCAAGAACCCCAAGGTCTCCCCTTCCCTTTCTCTTCTGAGCTAAACACGAGCGGTTCCTGCTGCCGTTTCTCATCCCTTCGTCTCCCCCCACGCTGTGTATATATAAAAGTACGGGAAGCACAACTAGACGTTACGATAAATAATTGAAGAGTGAATATGCTGTAATAAATCACCAAAGGGTAGAGAGGGTAGAGACCGGCATTACCGTCAGCCACGGCAGGGAAATACAGTGTCGTCCCAACAGCCCTCTGTGCCTGCCCCTGTGGCACGTGACGCTCATGGCACGCGTGGCCGGGCTGTGCGTCATGTCTCATCGCCCGCTGCCTCCAGCATCCCTCACCGTCAGCCTCTGCACCGTCCCAGGTAGGGGGAGCCCGTCCCAGGAGCCCCACCCTCGGCCTCACTTACGTCCGGTGCTCCCTAACGGGGCCCCGTTCAGACTTTCTCTGAAGTTCAGATCCCAAGCGGCCTCATCCCTCTTCCAGCCTGGGCACTAAGAGGCTCCTGACTGTTGTAGAGATGGGACATGGCCCTGACCCCAGGCTGAGCCCTGGCCTCTTGCCCGGGTCCCAAGGACCCCGATGAGCCCCACTGGTTCTATTCATACCGTCACCACATGGCCCTCCACGGGCGTGGGGGTGGGGAGCCTCCCTTTCCCAAGCCTGGCCCTCCTCCTCCAGACCCGCCTTCCCCTGGGCCCCCGTGTCCCCCCCGTGGCCTGAGTTCAGACCTTTTCCTTCCCTCCGCACTGTGCCGCCTCGCCTGTTAGCAGGGCTTCATCACCAACAGGAAAGCCTGGGGGTCTGTCCGCACTCCCTCTCTCGGGCTGCTAGAGGGAGCTGCTCCCACAGCCACAGGCCTTAGGCCCGTCCTTCTGGGGGCCTGTCACCACAGGGACACTCTTCAGCTTCCACTTTAGAGGAATTAGGTCTATTGTTATTAAGGAGGCTGGTGTATTTCCTCCTGGGGTCCAGCAGGGGCAGGGAGGGGAGAGAGGCAGCCTCAACCAGGAGAGCCCATTCTAGGTGTTCTTTTTGTGGCACTGGGTCTCTGGAGGAAATGGGGGGCATCCAGACGGACCCCAGTCAGGGTCAGGCTGCCTGGTCTGCATCCAGGCCTGGACCCTGCTACAAACGGGCTGCCCACCCGCCAGGCCTCTTGGGAGAGCCAGGCCTTCTCGGAGAGCAAGGCCATCACACACTGAGCCGTGGGCATCTGGTTTCTGGTTGCTGCCGGGCACCGCTGCCAGGCCCTAATGGCTTCCAGATCTCTCATGCAGTTTGTTTTCCCTTCTCATCTGCGGACAGCTCACTGTCCTGGCTCTTCCCTGCCTGATGCCTCTGGGCTCACGTTGGCGAATGCGGCTAGCCCTGCGGGCCTGCCGGAACCGCTGCCTTGCGGGCTCCTCCCCCTCCTCACCCCGGAGCTGGAAGAAGTGACTTTCCTCTTCACAAGAGTTGGTCTTTCCTCTTGGAGAAGGACCTGCGTGCAAACTCACAGGCGCGCGCACTGTCGTGGGCTGGCCGACCAGTCAGGGGCTGCTGACCGAGAAGCATGAGTCACCTTCCAGCGGCCGCCGGCCCCGCAGGCCAGAGGAGGCGACATCTGTCTACACAGACACGCTCGCCCCGGGCCCCACACCGGGCAAGCCCCCACTAAGGAGTCTCTGGAATTTTGTCTTGGGGTCTCCCCAGAGTTCCCCCGCACCCCACCCGTGGTCCAGTAGCTTTGGTTTTCTTTCTGGGAAAGGATTCCTGTCTGGTTTGCCGCCGTAATTAGCCCTTGCTCCCCTGGGAGTCCTATGGCGCTAGATCCACCCCTGCCCCGCGGCGAAGGCACCATCCCTCGTGTTCCGGGGCCGACCCTCAGGCTGCGGGCGGCCTGCCCTCCGAGCCCCAGTCCTGAGGCCCGTGACAGCCGCCAGCCTCATCTGGCCGAGGAGGGAACAAGGCGAGAGTGTGGCTCCTAGGAGAAGCGACTTGCTGGCAAGTTGTCTAGTGGTGCCGGGTCCCAGGGCTGCCGCCGCCCCAGATTGCAGGAGCGTTCTCGGGGTTCGCCTTCAGGCTGCCTGTTCCCGCCTCCCCGCCAAGTGCAGCCGAGACCCACACCTCCCCTCGGGCGCTGCTCGTCTCTCGGGCTTCTGTCCCCTTTCGTCAGCCTTCCTCTCTTCCTCACAGGTCCATGGCCAACCTCTCCGTCCTGTTTGGCCAGGTGAGTGGCAGTCGGGGGACAGGTGTGGACATCAGACCTGGGCTGGAGTCACGGCAGCAATGTCCCCCGTGTGTTGCAGAAGGCGGTGTCAGGCGGAAGGGCCACCCCAAGCCCCTACCCAGGCTGCGTGCGGGAGTCGGGGAGATGGTGCAGTGCTGCCGGCCCTTCCCTCACCGCAGATTGTACCCTCCCCAGGTGGTGCGGGGACTCAGCGCGGGGGCCCGAGTCTTCGAGTACATGACTCTGAGGCCATGCATCCCGCTGTCTGGGGGCTGCCGCGTCCCCCAAGAGCACCTGTGCGGGGCCATCGCATTCCATGACGTCTGCTTCAGGTCAGCATCGGCGGTGGGGGCGGTGGTGTTCCCCCGGGGTCGAGCCCCCCTCGAGGTCCAGTGAGACTTGAGAGAAGACCAGGGTAGTATGGGGCCGGGAACCCGGTCTGACTGAGGCTCTCTCTCGGCTCCAGCTACCCCTGCCGCCCCGGCTTCCAGGTGCTACAGGACTTCACACTCACCCTGCCCCCTGGCAAGATTGTGGCGCTTGTGGGCCAGTCCGGGGGAGGTGAGACGAACCCACCACCATCCCCCACTATGATCTGTAGTGGGGAGGAGGGACCCCTCCACCCTCCCCAGGGGTTCTCTTTCCTGGCACAATGTCCAGGAACCATGACGCTTCTGTAACCGCACCATCTCCCCGACCCCAATTCCCCAGGAAAGACCACCGTGGCTTCCCTGCTTGAGCGATTCTATGACCCCACGGCGGGCGTAGTGACGCTGGATGGACGGGACCTGCGGACCCTCGATCCCTCCTGGCTCCGGGGCCACGTCATCGGCTTCATCAGCCAGGTGGGGAGAGGAGAGGCTCCTCCGCACGGGCTCACCTAGGACATGTGTCTTGAACCTCTCAGACCCTCTCCCCTGTTCTCTTCGGCGGGGCGGGAGAAGGCTCTGGCCTTCTTCACTGGTCCCCCAGCGGTCAGGGGATCTCAGGCTTCCCCGGGCCAGCCCCCCGCAGCCCTGCCCTCGTCCCCAGGGCAGGAACTCCACTTCTCAACGAAACCCATCCAAGCAGGTGGGGTGGGAAGCTGTTTGAGGATTGCTGGGTTCTCTGATAAACCTGTGGTGTCCAGAGGTCGAGAGACCCCCACACCCCCAAAAGGCAAGGTCCCATGGCCCCACCTGAAGCCCTCAGCCCTACTCCTTTCCTTCTGTTTGAGGTGGTGCTGCCCAGCAAGGGTCCATCTTCTCCCTCTGAGTGGGTGCAGAAGGCACCCTTACCTCCTTCCCCTGCAGAAGAAAGCCAGAATGCAGACCCCCACCCCATCTCTCCCGAGAGGAGGGGCTTTGCCAGCCACCTTCCATCCCACTCCTCAGGGACCCTGTGCCCTGCGGGGAGCTCAGCCTCTTCCCACACTCATAGATTTTCTTATTTGACTTGTAACTTTGAACTTGCTCTACTCGCCCTCCAAGAGGGCAGTTCCGGTGTAGCCAAAATCGCCCTTCCTGATGCACCCCTCTGAGGTTCAGGGCAAAGTCAGAATGTCCCGTGTGGATCCCCCACCTGCAGGAGCCAGTCCTGTTTGGAACGACCATCATGGAAAACATCCGCTTTGGGAAGCCGGGAGCCACGGACAAAGAGGTGTATGCGGCTGCCCAGGAGGCCAACGCCCACGAGTTCATCACCAGCTTCCCGGAGGGTTACAACACCGTCGTGGGTGAGTCCCAGGGCGGTTTCCTCCTCGGGTCTGCGGGGCCCACGGTGTGAGAATCCAGGGGCCAGGAGAGGCCTGGCATCAGGGAAGACGAGACCTGTGCAGGCGGCCATGGTTCCGTGGTTCAACCACACACAGGCTGCATAGACGGGGACGCCACAGGGAGTGCAGGGATGGGACCCACCAGGGACACAAGGGACCCGTGGCGTTGGGACCCTTCAGAGCTTCCCAGGGGCCCCACGTCCTAAGACCTGACCAGAAACACTGTGGTATTAACCGCCTCAAAGTTCTTACGCTTCTGGCTCCCGTGTCATTCCTGTTCCTTTATTCCTTAATTTGAAAATGTTTTTGTCTAGTTACCCACAGGGATTGATGGGGCTGAACAGGTCTCCCTTCTGACTTAACCTAGAAAAGGGTGTAGATGGTCCTGGAACATTGAAATATCACAGCCTCACACTAGAACATTCTCCATGTGGCTCGGAGCTTTGTGCGTTCATCTCAGAGGGTCTTTTTGCAACCTTTGGGGCCAGGTGTTTCATCTGGAGTCTTGGCCCTGTTGCAGAATGTTCCAGCACACGTCAGGGTGTGGCACAGCTGGGGTTTTCAGCTTTTCTTGGAGCCGAGGGCTCAGTCTAGCTGAGCGTCATACCTGCGAAGTGGCACCCCCTTCGTGCCCTGTCTTTAGCCGTCATCCATGGGCAGTGGCTGATTCAGCCGTTTCAGATCCCACTGCTCAGATCCCACACCACCCCGGGGGAGCTAGCTGTCCCCACACCTGTCTGGAGCGGCTCCTTCCATGTACCTCCGACCCCAGCACACTCCCAGGCCCATCTGCAACTCCGGTCCGCCTCCCTGCTCTCTGACCGTGGTCACCGTGGCGCTTTCTCTAGCTCCGGGCAGTCACCTCTGCTGTTTCCTGTGGACATGGTAGACCCCAAGGGTGGTCTTCCCAGAATGCCCCTTGGCAGGCCGTCAGCCCACTCCAGGGCCCACATCCAGGTCCTGGATGTCCCCCAGCGGCGGAGACCCAGCAGGCCAGAATAGGGCAGGCCCGGCCCAGCTCAGAGACCCTGCGCTGGTGTGGGAGGGGCATGCGGTGACTCTGGGGTGCACTGAGTCCCACGCGTGCGCGGCTCCTGCTCTCTGGTGTGCGTGCGCTCGTCCACTGGCACAGGGTTCTGGGGTCAGGATGCTGCAGCGTCAGAGGCGGGATGAGTGTGCGTAGTGCCAGGGAGAGGGTTGGTGTTGGTGGGGGGCAGAAGGGACATTCCAGGTGGCCCCAGTGCCCCTTTGTGAAGATCGCTTCAGGCCCCCGCCTGTCCCCGTCCACCCAGGTGAGCGGGGCGCAACCCTGTCTGGCGGCCAGAAGCAGCGCCTGGCCATCGCCCGTGCCCTCATCAAGCAGCCCGCAGTGCTGATCCTGGATGAGGCAACCAGCGCGCTGGACTCGGAGTCCGAGCGGGTGGTGCAGGAGGCCCTGGACCGCGCCAGCGCGGGCCGCACGGTGCTCGTCATCGCCCACCGGCTCAGCACCGTGCGCGGGGCCCACCACATCGTCGTCATGGCCCACGGCCGGGTCTGCGAGGTCAGTGGGGGGCCAGGCAGTGGCGCCGCGGGCTGGGGCAGCTTCCGCCGTGGACAGAGTAGAACACGAGTTCAGCAGAGCCGTGGGAGCGGGTGGCCTGGCCCAGGGGCCTGGGGCCGTATTCTGGAAGCAGTACCGTGTGTGGATTCGGGAGTCCCTGCCCTGGTCTCTCAGGTTGCTCTTCCTCTGTCCCATGGGAATAGTCGAGCTACGACCTGGCTCCCAGGACCAAAGGGAAAGGACTCAGAGAAGTATAGAAGGGCCTAGGGGCTGAGGTCAGAAGAGGCAGCACCAGGGACCGTGAGCAGGGGCCGGCCAGGAGCAGCTCTCCAGAGCCTGGCTCTGCTGCGAGGCCGGGAGGCTACATGGGGCCTGGCCCCTAGCACCCAGCTGCTGGTTTAAGTTCAAGCTGGAGTGTCTGTTAGAGAGATAGAAGGATTCAGATGCCCTTCCAAAATCCGGCTAAATAGAGAGGAGGCTCCAACAAATACAGAATTGCCAGTGGCTATCTGTAACCAACTGTGCTTTGGGTTCATAGTGTCCCCAGAAGGGACACTGGCTTAGGAGACAGTGAGCCCAATGGCCGATAAGAAGCCAACCCGCCTAGGGCTCTGAACTGGGCTGGGGTGATCACCTCCCCCTCCCCTTCCTCTCTCCAGGTGGGGACCCATGAAGAGCTCCTGACAAAAGGCGGGCTGTATGCCGAGCTCATCCGGAGACAGGCCCTGGATGCCCCAGCTCCTGACGTGCCCGGAGGCCCCAGGCAATGCAACCCCAAGTCCTGAGGTCTGGTCACTGCCGAGCATTGGTGCCCAGGGCCAAGGCTTAACTCCAGGAGCTGCCAGGGACCAAGCACCCAGGACGGCCAGTGTGCCGGGGTCCAGGCGGCTGCTCTCCCCTGCACACGATGAGACCTGGGCTTAGCGTTGAAGTGGGGGAGGTAGGGACTGCTTCCATCCACTCCCCGCTCCTGCTGCCAGGCTGCCTCCCTCTTGCGGGAGCCATAGGTCACAGAGGAGGAGGCAGAGTCCCCAGGCCCCCGGTCTGTTCCCTCCTTCTGCCCAGACCCTCTCGTCCCCTCTCAGAAAACCTGCCAAGTCTCCCCTCTACCCGATAGCCTAAAGGTGTCCAGGCCCAGCTGCGGGGAATCTTTCTAAATCAGGCTCAGGGAGTGGGAATGGGAATTCACACTAGGGTGGCCCACACCCATGCCAGGACCTCACCTTCCTGGACCCTGACTCCCGACTCTCCTCTGTCCCCACTGCCTCTCAGCCGTGGGAGAAGGAGCCCGCCCCTTGGACCAGCCCCTCAAACCACAGTCCCCGTTCTGAGAACAACTTCCCTTCCTTCCGACTCCATTAAGACGGTCCTTTTCCTAGATTTCACCCCCACCCCCCACACCCCCATCCAACAGAACAGGTGGGTTGGGACACTGGCCCCTGGCCCTTGGGAAAGGGGTAGGAGGGCAGGGCATGGCATGGTCTGTTCCACAAGGAGCTGGAAGTTTACAGGCTGTCTTCCCATGGCCCCGGCTCCGTGCACCTGACTCTTCGCCCATGAGATTGCGGAAGCCCCTCTTCGTGAGGACACCCTGCTCTGAACAACACAAGAGCCGACATGTACCCCCAACTCCAGCCACACGGATCATACAGTGCTAGGTCAAACTGCGAGGGACAAGTTAAAGCTTAGCCCCCAGGCCGATGAAACACAAAATCGGGTGGATTTATCCTGTGGCTCTATCCAAGGACAACGCCATGTTTCCGTGGCGGCCTCGATATGCAGGACAAGCAGAGTCCGTCACGACTAGAGGCCATCAGGGGAGAATATTGGTGGCTCAGGTGTGCAGAGCTGGGGCCGACAGTCCCTGCAGCCTCTTCCGGGTGTGGTTTGGGACCAGATGCTACTCTGGGGACAAAGCACCTGAACATTTCAGCTAAACCCTGGTGTGCTGCCCTGCTTCCTGACGATGAGAGGTCGCATGCCAGGGTGGCCCCAGCCCAGGCAGCGGAGCGTGGGCTCTGCGTGGCTTTGCCACCAAACACCTCCCTAGTAAGTGCAGCCCAGAGCCAGCCTCAGCCCCTGTAGCCAAGCCTGTACGGGCCTGCCTCACCCCTCCTCGAGGGAGAGGCAGCAGAGGCGAGCTCCTCCTGCTCCACCAGCTCCAGCCTCCGCCGCCGGAGAAAATTCCAGGTCTCTTCTGACCTCTTCAGAAGGCCTGTCCAAAGCCCGCACCCTCCCCCACCCCCGCCCAGCTAAGGAAATAGTGCGATCTGTGGGAGGCCTCAGCCTCGCCCTCGCCTCCTGCCACTGTCCCCCGTGGGTCACATGCCTGCTGTACTTCATCCTGAGAGTTTAAGAGTCTAAATGGGGTCATATGCGAGACGCCTGGGTGGCGCATTTGATTGCGTGTCTGATTCTTGGCTTCGGCTCAAGTCGTATCTCAGGGTCCTGGGATCGAGCCCCACGTTGGGCTCCACGGTCAGCGCAGGCAGTGTCTGCTTGAGATTCTTCCTCTGCCTCTGCCCCCCCACTCATGCGTGCGTGTGTGCATGACCTCTCTCTCAAATAAATCCTTTAAAAGATAATAAACAGGATAATCTGTGGTAAAATTCTTCAGACTCCCAATGCTACGGCCTCAGAAGGTGGTCACGTCTGTACAGTAAACTTAGCTACTTCCTCCTTCCAAGATCACGCGCTCATGAAGCATCTACGGCATGTGCTGGCCTGCGACGGAGGACGGCCCTGCCCCCGCGGAGCTGCGGTCTTGTCGGGAGGACAGGTGACGGCAGCACGGTGTGGTCGTGGTCAGCTGGCAAACTGTTTATCGTCCCCTCCCGGCCAGGAGCCCGCCAGTGTGAACCTGGCAACCTCACACGTTTTGTGCCACAAGATGGAATAGAAATAAGCTTCAGTAAATAAATTATCGGAGCTAAGCCCCTGTTCTCTCAGGCCAACAATGCAGCATCTCCCCGCTCCCAGATACGTGGCGGCAGGTGAGCGTTTAACCAAATGCAAGGCCAGACACTGACGATGACCAGCCCCAGCTGTGCTCTATGGGGGGCGTCTGGGCTGACCCCTGTGGCCCTCAGCCCCCTGCTGCAGGCCAGTTGGTCTTAACCTTGCAGGTGGCCGCTCTACTTTTCTGGAGGCATCTGCTCCGGCTGCTGGGAGTCCAACCCTCACCCAGCCCATCACCCCACCCAGACCATCTGCAGCGTCTTCAGTCAGATGCCGCACTCCGCTCTCTTGAGGCCAGCATTACCAGGTCATCTAGTCCCAAGGCACCCCGGCTGAATCAGGGACACGGTATCTCTTCCTCTAGGAAAGCTCCCCCCCAACCAAGCCCGGCAAGGGCAATTCACTGGCTCAGCGGATAGATGTGTAACTCTTGATCGCAGGGTTGTGAGTTCAAGTCCCACACTGGGCATGGAGCCTTCTTCGGGGGGGGGGGGGAGGAAAAGAAATAGCACCCCTCTGCAAAACACTGCCTGCCCTGTTTCTGACGGGAGTGCGAAACTCCCGCAGTGGGGAACCTTGTGGTATCTACCAAACTACCCATATCGCTGCCTCTTGACCCAGTGGTTCTATTTCTGGGAATTTACATCTGTGCAATGGTATTGAGAGCACCGTTGTTTGCAATGGAAGACTGGAAACCCCCTGTATTCATCGTAGGGATGGGATTGGATGGACATTGGTGCATCCACATAATGGAATCAAACAGCCATTTTTTAAAAAGGGGAAGTTTTCCAGGTACTAGATATTGCATGGTATGCAGAATATGTTTTTAAGTGAAAAAAGATGTGAAATTATAGAGCACCCGTGTTCCCTGGACGGAGGCAGGTAAGCATCCCATGTTCGGCCTGGGATGGGCAGGTGAGCCCACAGCCAGGTTGGCAGAGCCCAGCCTCTCAGCCAGGAGGGCCTCAGCATGGAGAGGTGGGAAGAGGGTCCCTGGAGACAGACCACCCCCCAGGCATGGGATGTGCAGAGCCCTGGCCGTCCACTGTGGCCTGCTGGGGGCTCAAAAAGAGGAGCCTGCTAGTGCCAAACTTCCCACCGCTTTCCAGCTTGGTCAAGAGCCAGCTCCTCTCTCTGTAAAGGAACAGATTATCTCGAGTGAGGTTAGTGGGAAGGGAGGAGAAGCAAAAGGAAGGAGGGACTGGGCCCAGGGTCAGCAACCGACCCTCAACCCAACCATAAGGGCTGCAGCTGGGAGTCTGAAAGGCCATTAAGTCACCCCCAGCCCCAACTTCTCTCTAGGATCCCTTCAAGCCTTCCCCGGGATTGCTGCGGTTTTCTGCTGGCGCCTCTGGTCTCCATGGCCGCGCGCCCCCCCCCCCCCAACTCACCGCACTAATGGCTCAGCCTGGGCCCCCAGGGACCTTCCCTGCCCCCCAGACTGCTCCGCGGGCCCCCGGCCCCCACACTGCTGTAACCCAATCCTCTGCGGCAGCTCCGGCTCAGCAGAGCCGTCTCCAGCACAGCGGCCCCTGCTTTCCACACCAGCTGCGCCCTACCTGGTCTCTCCCGCCGAGCTCCAGGAGCCCCAGTCCGGCGCTGAGCCGAGTGGAACCCCAGCTTGCTCCTGGAGACCATCGAGCCGAACCTGCTGCACCAGCGCCTCCCCACCTCCCGGTCTGGGCTCCTCTCCCCATCCCTGTCCTCCCCTCGCCTCACCCACAGCGACCCCCGCCTGGCCACCGCAATCCTCTTAGCACCTCCTGGTCCTCAGACTGACCCTCTTTCCTCCTTCCAAGCCCCTGCAGCCTGGTCACCACCCTCCGGCCCTCTCAGTGTCTCCCGCCCTGGGCCTCGGCCATGAAGCCCCATCCCGGGCCAGAGGAGGCTCGGCGGCCGGCCTCGGACATCCGCGTGTTCGCCAGCAGCTGCACCCTGCATGGGCTGGGCCACATCTTTGGCCCCGGAGGCCTGACGCCTCGCCGAGGGCTGTGGGCCACTGCCGTGCTCCTGTCGCTGGCTGCCTTCCTCTACCAAGTGGCTGAGAGGGTGCGCTACTACGGGGAGTTCCACCACGAGACAGCCCTGGACGAGCGCGAAAGTCACCGGCTCACCTTCCCCGCTGTCACCCTGTGCAACATCAACCCGCTGCGCCGCTCCCGCCTCACGCCCAACGACCTGCACTGGGCCGGGCCCGCACTGCTGGGTGTGGAGCCCGCTGACCATGCCGCCTTCCTGCGCGCCCTGGGCCAGCCTCCTGCACCACCCGGCTTCATGCCCAGTTCGACCTTCGACATGGCTCGACTGTACGCCAGGGCCGGGCATAGCCTGGAGGACATGCTGCTGGACTGCCGCTACCGAGGCTGGCCGTGCGGGCCTGAGAACTTCACCGTGGTGAGCTGGTCACGAGCCCGGCACGGCCAGGCAGCGGGCTAGCCCCTGTCCATCTGGGGCCCGGCATCCCCAGTCTTGCTAGCCCAGGCTCCTCCAAGACCAGGGGACCTTAACACTCATGCCAGGGATCCTTCCCTTCCCAGCCAGGCCATAGCTCCCCATCCCACCAGGGCGTTTCTGCTCAGCCCAGGAGACTGTGCTCCTTGGGGTCCCCTCCCTGTCACTCATCTGGACCGCAGTGTGCAAGGTCATGCCTCCCAGCACAGGGCACTCACCCAGGCTGGCTCTGGGTCCAAGCTCTGGTCCGAGGAGCCCCTGCTCCTGGGGGTTGGGGGGAATCTAGTGGGACTGCTCTAGGGCAGAAGAGCCCTCTGTGCCGGGGAGACAGCTTGTTTTCCCTCTACCCCTTCGACGTTCTGCTAGTTCTGGAGGAGGGCAGCCGAGACCCACTTCCTTTCTTGCCATTCTCCAAAGAAACACTTGTTCCATAGGCTGTGCCCTGGGCTGGGGAATGGGAGGTTGGGGAATAGGGGCTGGAGTGATGAGAACCCATGAGGGTCCCACTCTATGTGCCAGTATGAGGGACGGACTGGGGTGTTGAGATGTGGATTCAGTGGTCAAAGAGACCAAAGGGAGGGCAGGGAGAGGAGAGGTCTCGTCATTCTCAAGTTTGCCTGGGGGAAAGGGCTGGCTGGGCTCCTTGTACGCTGGTGAGGTCTGTCCCGTGTCTGCTCACCCACAGATCTTCACCCGGATGGGTCAGTGCTACACCTTTAATTCTGGCGCCCACGGGGCAGAGCTTCTCACCACTCCCAAGGGCGGCATGGGCAACGGGTTGGAGATCATGCTGGATGTGCAACAGGATGAGTATCTGCCCGTGTGGAGGGACATGGGTATGGGGCCCACGGGTCAGGCTGGAAGCGTGGTGCAGTTGGGGTACGAAAGGCTCTGGGAGCGAGAGGAGGCACTAGGAAGGGCCCCAGAGCACATTCTTCCCTGTGAAAAGGGGGCAGGGTTGGTGGGTCCCAGTCCTGGGGAGGGAGGACTGCAGCAGGGGGTGTCCTGAGACACAGGCCTCAGGGTCCCCTTTCCCCTGCAGAGGAGACCCCGTTTGAGGTGGGGATCCGAGTGCAGATTCACAGCCAGGAGGAGCCGCCCACCATCGACCAGCTGGGCTTCGGGGCAGCCCCTGGCTACCAGACCTTTGTGTCCTGCCAGCAGCAGCAAGTATCCCTACCTCCACCCCGCCAAGGCCCCCAAGCCCCGCCTTCACCCACCCACAGCACCTCAGAGGGTTGGGGGGTTCCCCACTCCTCTGCCCGCCAGCGCGGTGACCCCCACATTGTACCTGGTGCTTCCGTAACCAACCAACTACAGCTGAGCTTCCTGCCACCACCATGGGGCGACTGCAGCTCCGCATCTCTGGACCCCGACTTTGAGCTGGAGCCTTCGGATCCCCTGGGTCCCCCCAGCCCCAGCGCAGGCCCCCAGTCTCCCTATAGTCTAATGGGGTGTCGTCTAGCCTGTGAGACGCGCTATGTGGCTCGGAAGTGCGGCTGCCGAATGATGCATATGCCTGGTAAGGGGCTGGTGGGGGCGGAGGAGGGGGTTCCGGGTCAGGCCAGGGCAAAGGGGGCTAGAGCGGGGGCAGTTCCTGCAGCTGTCTCCTCCCCCACCACCCCAAGGCGGCGCGCCAGTGTGCAGCCCCCAGCAGTACAAGGACTGTGCCAACCCGGCCCTCGGTAAGGCGCGAACTTCTCCGTCAGCCCCGCCCCTGCTCCGCTCCCCCCGCGACCGGGACCCCGCCGGGCGGGTGGCCCTGACCCAGGCGACTGTGGCCCCTAGACGCCATGCTGCGGAAGGACGCGTGCACCTGCCCCAACCCGTGCGCCAGCACGCGCTACGCCAAGGAGCTCTCCATGGTGCGGATCCCGAGCCGCGCCTCCGCCAGCTTCCTGGCCCGGAAACACAACCGCAGCGAGGCCTACATCGCGTGAGCCGGGCCGGCGGGGGGCGGAGCGGGGCGGGACCCCCTGCGGGCGAGCCTTCGTGTGCACACCCGGGGGCACACCAGTGTGCACGTCACCACCGGGCTCCTGGGCCTCTGGGCCAGCTGTTTAACCTCTGACACCGTTTCTCCTGCAAACGGGGTCCATGACGCCGGACCCAGGTCTCTTAAAGGAGTCCCAGACGGGAAGCAGGTCGCGCACCTGTTTCCTCCCAGCAGCCGGCACCAGCGGGTGTCCAAAGAGCTTTCCTGCCCTCTTTTCTTCCAGAGAGAACGTGCTGGTGCTGGACATCTTCTTCGAGGCCCTCAACTATGAGACAGTGGAGCAGAAGAAGGCCTACGAAGTGTCGGAACTCCTCGGTGTGTGCGCGCGCGGGGGCCCACACAGGGCACCCAGGAGTCTGGGGAGGTGTGGGCAGGGCAGGTGGCTGTGGGCTGATGGGTAACCTGGGCTCCACAGGTGACATTGGGGGCCAGATGGGGTTGTTCATCGGAGCCAGCCTGCTCACCATCCTTGAGATCCTGGACTACCTCTGTGAGGTGAGCCTGAGCCCCAGCTGGGGGAGGGGAAAGGAATCAGGCCACAGGACCTGGAGCAAGGTGTGCACTGGCCACCTCCCCCACTGCTTGCCCCTAGGTGTTCCGGGACAGGGTCCTGGGATACTTCTGGAACCGAAAGCACTCCCAAAGGCATTCTAGCACCAATCTGGTAACAATCCCTTCTTCTTGGTCATCTCCAACATGGGCGCTCAGCCCTTCCTCTGAAGCCTAGAACACCATCCCTACCCAGCTGAGGACAGATTGGTGGGGGAGGAGCGTGCAGTGACCTCGGCGGGTCCTGGGAGGGAGGACTCCTCCCCACCGCTGACCCTTTCCCTCCTCCCACAGCTTCAGGAAGGGCTGGGCAGCCACCGAACCCAAGGTCCCCACCTCAGCCTGGGCCCCAGGTAACAAGAAATGGCCCCCTATTTCAAGGGAGGAGGGGCAGGTCCCATCTAGAGGGTGCCATTCAGGTTCAGGAGGGCAAGGCAGTGGGTACACGGCCTCCCGTCCCAGCGCTGTGGTCTGGGTCCCACCAGGCCTCCCACCCCTCCCTGTGCTGTCACCAAGACTCTGTCTGCCTCCCACCGCACCTGCTACCTCGTCACACGGCTCTAGACCTGACGTCTGTGTCTTCAGGGCTGCACCCTCACATCCAGGACGTGCCCTGCCTGCTCGTGTCTCTGCCCTCTTCACCCCAAATAAAGTTCTAGTGCCTCAGCCTCGGCTGGTTCTCTTATAGGCAGACTAGTCAGGCCAATGTCAGCCCTACTCAGGCCCCTACTCTCTGCCAGCCAGCATCCGGTAGGCAGTGTCTGAGATGCAGGTGAGTGGCAGTCCACCACCGCAGATCTCTCTGGGAGAAGAGTGATAAGACGGCACCTGTCCTTTGCAGCCCCGTGTGAATGGGCTCATCAGAATGACATGTGAGACAGTGTGCCCAAAGCCAGGTGTCAAGTCAGAGAGGAGTCAGGGAGAGGGCAGTTATGTTGGAGAACGGCTGGAAGAAGGCTCTGCCCAGAGTCTGGAGAGAAGTAGGGGGAGCAGACAGGGAGAGGACGGGAGGAACTACCTACTTCCCGGAACACAAGCTGCTGTCCTGCTGGGAAGATCAGGCCTCTTTGCTCATATCTGGGACCAAGGGCCAGCACACCACCCGTCTCCATGGGAACAGCTGTCCCCCCAGCCGCTCCCCTAACCCTCACCGTCCCTTCCCACTCCTGCCAGTAAGAATGCGCCCCACTACTGCCCACTGCCCCTGCTCTTTCTCTGTATCCCAAATATGGGAAACTGGGGGCTGGGGAAGGGGGGTTCCTAATCTCACCACATCTCTGGATCTCTCCTGTCCCAGCCTACAGCCCCGGGGATCGGGATGGGGGTGCCGGCGATGAAAAAGGGGGGGGGGCTGGGAAATGTACGGGTGGGATAGGGAGAGCCATGAGGAAAAGGCCTGGTCCTCTTTTGCCCATTCTGGTGGGAACCCATCCTTACTCTGACACTGGCTGCCTACGCCCTCAAGACTAGCGCTTCTGGGCAGAGGGAGAAAGGGGGGTAGGTGTCAGCATAAGCACCAGAGCGGGGGTGCTGCTGCCCCCGAGCCCAGCCATCAGGGTGAGGGGCAGAGCCTCCAGCACCCGATCTCAGGACACTTCGGGTAGTGGAGTTAGGACTGGACAGCGGGGCTGGGTCTGAGCTGGAAGCAGGGCTGTAGAGGGCAGGGCGCTAAGGCAGAGCAGAGACCCCGGCCCCGGCCCCGCCCCCCCACCCCCCGGAGCCACTCTACCACCACATCAGCCAGACTGTGGGAAAGGAGCCAATTTATGAAATTAAGTAAAGTCCATGGAGGGAGCGACGAACACGGGCCAGAGCACTGCCAACCCAGCCAGGCCCAGCACAGCTGGAGCTCAGCACCCCGTGCCTCCCCTGCTTTTCCTCCCCTCCTGGGAGGAGGCTACAATTGGCCAGGCCCCAGCCTGGCCAAGGTCCTGGCACCTACGGGGGGCAGAAGTCGGAGAAGTAGGGGTGCTGCAGGGCCTCTTCTGCCGAGATACGCTGGACGGGGTTACACTTCAGGAGGTTCTGAAGGCACGGGAGAAAGGCACGGCGGGTTCGGGCTGGGTTAACCGCCTGTGGCCTCTTCCCCCCCAGTCCCCCCCCACAAATATCTGTGGACCCCACCCTCTACCCTTGCCCTCGGTCACCTGTAGCAGATCCCTCCCCGTGGCATTGAGCTTGGGCACGACATTCACCAGGGACGTTGTGGCCGGGTACATCGGGTAGGGCTGGGGAGGGGGGGCAGGGAGAGTCAGACCAGAGGTATGGGGGCTTGGAGCTGCTACAGCTGTGGAGTGAAGAGGCCCTCCACCCCCATCCCCCATCCCCCATCCCACCTTGTAGTCTGGCAGCTTGGTCATGGCAGGCCACTGCTCCTCAGTCGGCGTCCCCAGAAGCGTGTCCATGGGGTCAAGGGTCACTCAGGTGGAAAAAGGCAGGTGAGGGGCTCTTCCCCTCCTGGCAGGGGCGTCCCTCACATGCCCAACCCCAGTCCCCTCACTTTATCCCATTGCTCAGGACAGAGGTGGGGTTCAGCACACTCATGGTGTTCCTGGCGTGCCAGGCACTTTTCACACGTTCATACTCTGACCTCAACCCTGATGTCTGCTCCTGAGGACCCAGTCACCCCCTCCTCTGCCCACAAATAATCCTGTGGCTGCTTTGGGGTCCTTTGTCCCAAGGATTCACGTCTCCGCTGGAGGAGCATGCCTGTGGCTTCAATCAGCCTTGAGAACCGCATGCTCATGGCTTCAATCAGCCCGGAGAACCGCATGCCCGTGGCTTCAATCAGCCCGGAGAAGCTCGGGGTGTCCGCTGCCCTCTGCCTCCCACCCCTCGCCCAGAGCCATGCCCTCTCCTGGCCCAGCCCATCGCCACCCTCACTCCCTGCACTCTGGAGCTCCAGGAGCTCCTGACTCCCCTCCTTCTTTTTTTTTTTTTTTTTTTAAATAAACTCTAGGCCCAACGTGGGGCTCAAACTCATGATCCCTGAGATCAAGAGTTATGTCCTCTACCGATGGAGCCGGCCCGGTGCCTCCCCTGCTCTTGAGAGAGCTCGAGGGGAAGGGGAATGTCAAAGGATATCGGAAGATCCTCTTCAACTGGTCATCTACGTCGTTGCCGGGGAAGAGCGGCCGCCCCGCATTGGCCAGCTCTGTGAGAAGAGCAGGTGTGAGAGGAGAAGACACGCGAAGAAGCCCTCTTTCCCACGGTGCCCTCTGTGCCTTCTAGCCCCATCCCCAAGGGCCTCACTCCCTTCCCCAGAGGAGATACTCCGGACCCTATCTGTCCATGTGACTGGGAGAGGAAGCGGCTCTGCAGACCCCCAGCGTGTCACCTGCGAAAATGCAGCCGGCTGACCACATGTCGATGGATGTGGAGTACAGCTTGGCCCCAAAGAGGACATCCGGTGGGCGGTACCACAGCGTGACCACCTGGAGAAGACCCCACCCACAGCGACCCCCCGCTGAGAGGACTGGAGGGGGGGAGGCAGGGCTCAGCGAGGGGCAGGGGGTGGGGCAGAATAATGTTTTGGGTCCTGGAGAAGGGGATGAAGGTGCTCTGCTCGGAGGGGATCCCCTCCCCCCACCCCATATCCCACACCCCACATCCCCAGCTCACCTCAGCTGAGTAACAGCGGACAGGGATCCCGAAGGCTCGAGCCAAGCCAAAATCAGCCAATTTCAGCTCCCCATTCTGGGGGGGGATGGGGACAGGGAGAGGGGTTTGCAACAGTCTCAGGGCAGGCCTCCCGGCATGGCTCCCCTCATCACTTGTGACTTGAGTCTGCCCCATCTCCCACCTTCTCCCCAAGAGGTACCCTGTTTATGAGCAGGTTCTGGGGCTTCAGGTCCCTATGCAGCACGTTGCGACTGTGACAGAATCCCAGGCCTTTCAGCAGCTGGAAGAGGAATGACTGGGCGGGGAGGGAGGAGTAGGGGAGGGCATCACACCTTCTGGATAGAAAGCTGCCCTCCCCCCTCGATGGGTCCTGCTCCCTTCTTCACCCTCTGCTTTGTCTCAAAACCCCACCCATCTTTCAGTGATGATGGAGGACCTGCTTTGTACTGGGCTAGGTATTAATAAGTGAACAGTGCACAGGGGCCCTGATCCGAATCTTTCTGGAATTTACAGCCTAGTGGGCCTTCCTACCTTCCTGCACTGATCTCTCCCCTAAATGGCCTCGGGTAAGCACACACCCCAGAGCCACCAGTATATATATCATGCTCTATTATTAATCAGCACTACTTCCCCTGGAACCTGGGACAAGGCACTTGGTCTTGGGCCTAGAACAGTGCCTGGCACAAAGCAAAGAATCCAATAGGTATTTTCTGAATGAATGAATGAATCTCTTTGAATCTCATCTTCTCATCTCTCAAGTGCAAATCACATCACTGATAGCAGAGTGTTACTGTCAGATCAAAGAGCGAAGATGCTTGCAAAGAGGGAGGCTCCTGGAGGACAGAAATAGAGCTTGCTTATTCCCTGACACTCCAGCCTATCCCCGCTCAGGGCCTGAACTTGGTGCTCAGAGGGTGTAGACTGAAGACAGACTCCTACCCCGCCTCCCTGAGTCTCCCAGACACCAGCCCCTCACCTTCACAATTTCAGGATCCAGATCACCATTACAGCTGTCGAAATACTTCTTAAGGTCCTAGAAAGGGGTGGGAGTGGGGAACCGGACAGAGTTTGACCTCAGTCTGGGCCCCTGCACCCTCCCAAGGCTACTGTCCCCGGAATCCCCTTTCACCTGGTCACAGAACTCAAAAACCAAAGTCAGCTTCTTGTCGCTATGCAAGACGTCATGAAGCCTAGGAAGGAGGAAGGACTCAGCCAGGCATGTCTGCAAATGTCAGCCTCAAGTCCCGATTTCAGCCCAACCCTGATCCCAGTATCGGCCCAGCCCCTCTCTGAAGCCCCCCTCCTCCAAGTGACCACACAGGCGAGGGGGACCCTGCCCAGCTACACACCTGACGATGTTCTTGTGCTTCAGCTCTTTGAGTAGGCAGATTTCCCGAAGGGCTGAACTCGGCACTCCCTACACATGGGAGGGGGCCGGGCGGGCAACAGTCACATCCCACCCAGCCTGGGCCCTCAACCCCCTCCCTGGCCCTGAGGGTCCAGTCCTACCTCATCATCGTCGTCCAGCCTCACCCGCTTCAGAGCCACGATCTCATGGGTCTCCCGGTTTTTGGCCTTGAATACTGTTCCATAGGTCCCTGGGGGAAGAAGGTCAGGGGTGAGGAGGAAGATGAGACAAGGCCCCAGGAAGTCCCTGTCAGGGGCGCAGGCAGCGTGGGAGTGTATTTGTGCAGCCTGGAGGACTAAAGAGAGAGATTCAGCGTGAAGGCTCAGCATGGAGCTCTGCCAGGGAGGGTGGGGGCAGAGAAGGTGCCTGCAGACGCCTCAAGGGTGTCTGGAGCAGGGAGAGGCTGCAGCTGCCGGCGTAGGGAAGTCTGTAATAAAGGCACTGCTTCCGGGGGTTCTGGAAATAGCGAGCAGGCCTGGGAGAAAAGTGTGGGCCGGTAGAAATGAGGTCGGCGGTCTGCATGGACCACTGAGGCTGGGGTGGGGGGTGGCGGCGGTGGTGGTGGATGAAAGCTCTGCCAGTGGTGCTGAGGCTCGGGGCAGGAGATGCAGGAAGTGCTAAGGTCGGCAGGTAGGTCTCAGGAAGTGCCAAGGTTGGGAAGGGGCGTCTGCGGTTAATGCTAACGGGAAGGAGAGGTGTCTGCAAGGAGTGTTGAGCTCGGGGCCAAGGCTGCAGCCAGTGCTGAGATCGGAGCTTGTGGGTATTGCTGACGGTAGAGGAGCCGGCGCTGCAAGGAGCGCCGAAGGGTCTGCAGAGGAAGATCTGGCAGGAACATCTCGTAGTCCCATTACCTTCCCCAATCTTCTCGAGTTTCTCGTATTTCTGCATCGCGGCAGCCGCGGGGACCCCTACGGGCCCTGGGTTCTAAGACTCCGGCCCCGGCGTTGCAGAGGAGGCGGCACCCCAGCCTCCGGCCCTGCCCCGCCCTCCTGTCTGCGCATGAGCTTCTGGGGCATGTAGTACCAAGGAGAGCCAGATTTCCCAGCAATATAAGGGGCATTAGGCACAGGAAGACTACAACTCCCAGCAGGCTGCGCGGAGGCTTTCTGCAGCACTCGCCTCCCAGGACTCCGGTTCCACCGCGGAGGAAAACCTTGGACTTCAAGTCCCAGAAAGCATCTCGTGTCCGCTTGCCGGGCCTCGCCGCGGTACTGCCGCGGCTCCCAGTGTGCTCTGCTCTTGTTATTCCTTTCTGTGATCACAACCTTCTTTTGCAAAGGGCCTCTCTGGGGCTACACATTCCAGAACGCAGTAGGGTGGGGGTGGGGCGCCCTCTGGGGTTTGGGGTTTGGCAGTCTGCATCCCCGGCCCGGATGGGTGCTCTCTGACCCGGCTGATGGCGTTGGGGTTCCAACGACCTCCTGACAACAGCAATACGGATTCCCACCTCTCCTCAGGCCATCTGGAGACCTCAGCGTTGATTGAGGAATGGCTCTGAGCCATGCCTTGATAACGACTTAGCAGGGACCAGCCGAACCACAGAGCTGGGAAGAGAGGCAGGTGTGCCTCTGGATTTAACGTAGACCAGAGACCCCTGTCTGCCCTTTGGGCCCCGTTTGTCGTCCCGGAGCCCACCTGACTGCAGCTGCTCGCAACACCGTGACGTCCCGAGGCAAGCTGGCTGGAACGCTGGGCGTCCCGCGGTACCTGCTTGGAGAACCCTGGCCCACCGGAGTCAGCCAGGGTGTGGCCGAGGGCTGGCAGGTTGACTACCGCCCTCAACACACAGAAGTACAGACAGATGCTACACTCGGAGCAGCCTTGACCTCATCCCTTAAGGAGTTGATTATAGATTTTCTTGCGCTCCTCTCTAATTGTCTCATGATTGCATTCTTGAGGGATGTGAACTGGACAAAAACAGCCCCAAACAGCACTCCTCAGCACCAGAACCATAGTTGGTGATAAACATTTGTCAATTAACTTGTTTATATCAGAACGTTCTCTGCATACACAATGCTGTGCTTCACCTAGTGGCATATTAAAAAAAAAAAAAAGTATACTCTTTATCTGGAAGAATTTATAATTTAGTTGAGAAAAACCAGAAGTACAGAAATCTTTAGCGGCAGGTGATGATTACAGTAGGGTTCGAGGAGGGAGGTCGCCGCAGGGTATCACTGAGGCAGAAGTTCCCGGGTTCGGAAAGTCTAGGTCAGCGCAGGGTAATGGGAATCCAACCTCCAGGAGCCATTACCCCTATCGCTACCGCCCTCCCAACCCCCAACCAAAGACAGGGCCTATCCTGGAGGCACTGGGGATTTCTGGGGAGTGGGGGGTAGGGGGAGAATCTTGATCCCGAAGCATCCGTATTTCCAGTTCCTCCGCCCGGAATTTCCCGATCACCCTTGTGTCTCCGTTTCCCTGTCTGGGATATCCAGCGTGAGGCGGGCTCCTTTCCGCCCAGAAGTGCTTAATGCGGCCAAGAGACGGCGTCCCGGGGGTGCCCGAGTCCCAGGCGGGGAAGCCCGGGCGGCTGCCTCACGGGGACCGAGCCGGACAGCGGGCTGGCGGCTGGAGCGCCGAGCTCCCGGTGCCGGGCGGTGCCTGGAAGCGCGTCTCCGTCCACGGGTCTCAGCCCCCACTCCCCGCCTCCCCACCCGCTGCGGCGGGGCCGCGCACGGTGCGGCGGGGGGCGCGCACGCAGGGGGCTGGCCTGCCCGCGGCGCGGGGGAAAGTTGAGTTGGGAGAAGTTGGGAGCGGCGGGGGTGCGCCCCGAGGTGGGCACTAGGGAGTCGTCGGGAGCGCGCGAGGGCGCCGAACAAGGGGGAGAGACCCCGAGACCTCCGGGGCACGAAGTCTAGAGCAAGCGGGTAAGCCGAGAGGTGGCAGCGGAGGAGGGCCAGGGCCGCGGAGGGAGGAAGGGGGGGGAAGGAAAGGGGGGAACTCGGGACTCGGAGCAGGGAGGGAGTGGAAGTGGAGGAAGGGGCGGAGACTGGGGCGCGGGGAAGCGAGGTCTTGGGGAGAAGGATGCGGAGGCGCGCGAACTGCTGGTTCGGAACGGGATCCGGGGTCCGCTTATTAGAGTTTCCTAAAGTGAGGGTGCCGCGCCCCCTGCCACCAGGAGGGGGTAGTCTGGGAGGCGCCGCCGGCCTTCCCAATTCCTGGGCGGGCTCCAGACGACACCCCTCTCCTACGACCCTCTACTCTATTCTTAAGGCCCGTCCAGGGTGCCTAGGCTGGGGGTGTCCCCGGGCCGCTGCTCCGGACCTCCGGGTTGAGAGGTGGAGCAGGGAAGGGAGGGGGTGGCGGGTCAGATCAGGACAAGGGGTCAGGCAGAAGAGGGAGCGACTGGGTGGGGAGGGGAAAGACGAGTCGGGAGAGTTGGACCTGACTGGGGCTTGGGGGGGGGGGGGCTGACTTGTCTAGGGGGGAAGCCCTGTGCTTGGTGTTGGGGGCGGCGCTGCCTGAAATCCACTTTATCCTCCTCCCTCCGCCCCCTACTCCACCCTCACCAGCCCCACATCGAAGAGCTGTGGAATGTACGAGTTTACTTGGGGGGTGGTTAATGCCCAAGTGGGGGTCCGGGGTGCTAATCCCTTGGGCGGGAGTGGGGGAGATGCTAATCCTCTGGGCCGGTTGGGGCTGGTCCCCGGAATGTGCCCCCACCCCGGATTATCGGCACCGATGCTCTGGACAGAAGCTGCTTTGTGTTCTGGGACGGCGGGGCGGGGGTGGGGAGGTGGGGGAGTACACGGAGGGCACAGCCTGGAAGTAGGAGTGGGGCACCTGCAGGTGCTCCAGACACCAGCACCCTTCTCAGACCAGGGTCCCTCCCCCCAGCACCCCTCTCCCCCACACCAAACGTGACCTGGCTGAAGGCCTGCTAGGGGGAGGTGAAGAGAGCGTCAGCTGAGTCGGGAGTGCTTGCCAGGAATGTGTTGCTCCAGGCTCCCCCCCACTGGACTGACCCCCCAGACCTATGTTGTCTGACCCCACACTGACCTCTCTTTTCCCCGAGTGAGCCCTAAGTCGATCAACCCGGATCCCCTCCCCCAACAACACACTGGGGAGCTTCAGTACTCCTGAGAATCTGGAGTGCCGCCCCCCCACATCTGCTTCCCCCACTAGGAATGAGTACCCCGACTTGCCCTGGGCAAGTTCCTTAACCACAGCTCTTCTGCTTTCCCACCCCACACAGTGCCCTCCGGAGACACCCCGACAGTCACAGTCAGGAGGCCAGCAACCCCGCCACTCAGATTTTCCTGGCCTCGGGCTAGGGGAGGGGAGAGATCAAGCACTGCCCCTTAGGGCTGAACCTCAGGGTTTCGGCGCCCACCCTCCCAGTTCGTCACGTGCCCCTCCCCCATTATAAAGGCCTGTCCTGCCCGTGCCGCCGTCTCCCTCCCTCCCACTGAGTGAGTGGAGTTGGGCTCCTGCCCCACCCCCAGGGAGCCTCCTTCATCAGGGGAGGGGGCACAGTCCTGTGTCTCCTCCCAGCCCTGGGTCTGTGTCTCTGCCACCCCCTTGCTGGCTGTTTGGGGCTCTCTCCAGTCTCTCCCTTCCTTCCCACTCTGCTCCATGGGGTGTCTCCCTTTCCCCAGGATGCCCCTCTCCGGGTCGGCCCATCTCGGTTGCCACAATTCGGTCACTGCTCCCGTTTCTGGCTCAGCCTGTCCTTTCCTTCCCTCCTCCTGCCTTCCCCACCCTGATTTCTGCTGCTTTCTCGGTAGGTCTGGGCCTTGACTCCTGCCCCCCCTTTCTGCAGTCTCTTGCACCTTCTCTGTCACCTCACTTGGCCTTCTGTGGCCTCCTCTGCAGCTCCCCCCACATCGTCTTCTCTCTGTTTTTTCTTTTCTTCCTATAAATAACTCTTTTCTTTGCTCTCTGGTCTCTATGGGGCATCCTAAAGCCCTTCACAGTCCAGAGGTTCCTGAGCAGCAGGGAGATCCCTTGGTGCCCGCTGGCGGGAAGTTCCTGAGACCTGACCTTCCCCGGGCTGGGCGTGTGTTGGGGGGGCGGCTGAGCAAGGCTGGGGCACTTGTGTGCCCGGCGGCCTGCCCTCACGTGATCTGTCCCCCCCCCCCCAGGTTATGCCGCCACCTTGTTGCCCTGAAAGCCGCCGTGACAGTGAAAAGGGCTAAGATTTGGCCATGAGCAGCGCCCCCCGGCGCCCCGCCTCGGGCGCAGATCCTTTCTGTACTGTGAGTATTGCTGGCTCGCCACAGGTGTCTTGGGGAGGGTCTACTGGCAGACTGCGGAGTGTGTGTGTGTGTGTGTGTGTGCGCGCGCGCGCGCGCTCAGGAGGAGGGGGAGCCTCTGAGGGATTGGGGAGGGGTGCTTCCATCCCTCCCCTGGCCCCATCTGGGTCTCACGGGTATTGGTGGGGCGGTCCAGCCACTTCCAGGAGGGAACTGAGGCTATTTCCTGAAGATCCGGGTGGTTCTCTAGCCTCAGAGAGAGAGGAACTTTGGGGACCTGGGTCTCTAACCTGGCGACCCCCTTCTGACTCAGCCTTAGAGGCGGCAGCGTCCTCACACAGCGGTTCTGGGCAGAGTTTGCTTGCACTGACGCCGGCCCCTGGCCCCACGTGCCGCCCGGCCCGCCCTGCGCGGCCCCACGTGGCCACTGCCCCACGTGGCCCCCTCCTGATTTTCCTGGGGAGTGTAATGATTAACCCCAAGTGCCATAATCAGCCCCTTATTGGCCATCTGGCCCAGCAGTGCACGTGACTGGGAAAGGGGCACAGGCTGGTCCCCTCCCCCTCCTTCCCAAGTTCACCCCTGCCGGCCATGGACTTCCTCCTGCGGCCTCAGGTGCGAGGGGCTCTCAACCCCCCTGCCCCCCACCCTGGCTAGCTCCCCGCGCTCACTCGCTTCAGCCGCCTTTCGCCGCCTTCCTCCCGCTGCTAATTCCGGTGAGAGTGGAGCGGGGAGCTTGGGGAAGAGGGCTAGAGCTGCTGGGTGGGGGGGGGGGGGGGAGGGAGGGGGGGGGGGGGGAAGCGAGCCCCTGACTCTGGTATCTTGTGTCCAGTATCCCTGCCACTCCCTGCCGCTCCTGTTCCCAGCTCCTGTCCCCACCTCAGTGTCTCCCGGGGACCCGCCTACCTCTTAGCCCTCCTCCCCTTGGCTCTTCCTTGCTCTGGCCACTGGCACCTCCACGGAGGGGGGCTCCATACCCCGCCCTTGGAGATCCTGATGCCCTTGAGGTCCAGAAGCTCTTGAGCAAATATTTGGCGGTGCCGGGAGCTGAGACCGGCGGGGCGGGGTCAGGGGGTGCGCTGGACAGAGACTGTGGCCAGGCAGCAGGCTGCTTAGCTAGGCTGAGCTCTCCAAAGCCCTGCCGCCGGCCGCCACCACTGTCTGCAGTCCTCTCTTCTGCAGTATGACTCAGGTGGGGGGGG
>NC_081560.1:5677461-5699320 GCF_022355385.1 Mustela nigripes | reverse complement strand
GGGGGGGGGGGGGGGGGAGACTAGGTTTCAGTTTGACTCGGGAGAGTTCAGGTGAGTAGGCTTGGGTACCTCCGGAAGTTACTTTTCAGGCCAGTAGTTGTGCTCCAGGCAGAGGGCTGCTCACCGTCAGCCATGTGAACTGGCCAGTTCCCACGCCTTACCTCGGGGCTGGAGACGCAGGATTCCTCCTGAGATTTCCCTCCTGCCCTAGAACAGGGTTCAGGTGTCTTGGAACCTAGGGGAAGGCTGCTTGGGGAGTGGGGCCAGTGGGGGTGGGGCTCTGGGTCCCTGGCACTCGGGAGGGGGGGGGGGAGGCTGCTGGGAGGGTCCTAGAGCTCCAGCATGGCACAGGGTGGGGGTTCGGGGTACATCTCTTGGTGAGCCCCTGTGTGTCCTCCCCACCCCTGCATTCTCACAGCCGGAGCCGGAGAGCTTGGGCCCTGGAGCGCCTGGGTTCCCTGAGCAGGAGGAAGATGAACTTCACCGCACTCTGGGCGTGGAGAGGTTCGAGGAGATCCTGCAGGAGGCTGGGTCCCGAGGAGGAGAGGAGCCCGGCCGCAGCTATGGAGAGGAAGACTTTGAATGTGAGGGGGCGATGGGGAGGGGAGGCAAGGGCACTTAGGGTGGCCTGTCCCGCAGGGAAGGGGCCCAGGGTCTGGTGGGAAGGGCTCAGGACCGCGATGGCACGGAAGGAAGCTGTGCCCGCCTCTAGCCGGGTCCTTCCTCCCCGCAGACCACCGCCAGTCGTCCCACCACATCCATCACCCGCTGTCCACCCACCTGCCTCCGGACACCCGCCGCCGCAAGACACCCCAGGGCCCGGGACGGAAGCCTCGCAGGCGCCCTGGAGCTTCCCCGACTGGGGAGACCCCCACCATTGAGGAGGGGGAGGAAGATGAAGATGAGGCCAGTGAGGCCGAGGGGTCCCGGGCACTCACCCAGCCATCACCAGCCTCCACACCCTCTTCTGTGCAAGTGAGTTGGGGCAGGGCTCCTGGCGGGTGGGGGGGGTGTCTCTTCGGGGTCCCTGGCCTGGCCTCACTTGCCCCCGTGGGTTCCTGTTCCAGTTCTTTCTTCAGGAGGACGAAGGTGCTGACCGAAAGGCAGAAAGGACCAGTCCATCTCCTCCCCCACCAGTGCCCCACCAGGAGGCGGCTCCCCGGGCCAGCAGAGGGGCCCAGACTGGGTAGGTGTCCCCAGATAGAGACCTCCCCTACTGGTGTCAGTGATGTGATGTGGGAGAAAAAGCATGAGCCTCGGGAGCCTCAGATCAGGGTTCAAATCCGAGCCCTGCCCCTTTGGGCAAGTATAACTTCTTTGAGCCTTCTCCTATGTAAACCAAAAATAATAGAACTTTCTTACAAGGTGGTTGCAGGGATTAAAGGGTGGTGTGAAATAAGGTTTCAGCATGGGTTACTCCGGCACGGGACAGGTGTGCAGTCAAAGCCCCTGCACTTCCTCCCCCATCTATGACGTCAGGTAGGGCGGCATCGATTGGGGATTGGATAACATCCGATCGGTAACATGGGGCCCCAAGGTGTGGGAGACCCCCCTTTCACTCCTAGGGAGCTGCCAGTCCACCGTGGTAAAATGGCATCAAAAAGTCACTATGGTGAAGGGCAGATTTGGTCCCTATCAGTGGGGGATTGGAGTTTGGGGGTGTTAGCCAGAGAAGTCTTCTTGGAGGAGATCACTTTGAACTGGGTCTCAAGGTCACCATTATCATGGACCTGCTGTTTCCTGGGTGCCAGGCAGCGTGAAGGGCTGCAGGGAAGGAGGTGGGGCACGGGCTGCCTGACTTGCTGGGGAGACAGACAGGGTGGCCGTCTGCAGGGGCTCGAGCGGGGAACTCGTGCTGGCGGGCAGCCCAGGGGCCCGGGGGAAGGCAGAGGAGCCTCAGGGAGCGCATTGGCATTGGAAAAGCAGGTCAGATGTGTGGGCAGGGGTGCCAGCAGGACCGAGAGCACTAGGGATGGGTGTAGGGGAAGAAAGCCTGACGGGGGCTCTGCTCATTGTGAATGGGGGACACAGGCTTGGAGCTGTGGGAGGGCAGTTTAGAATGACGTGGCTGGGTGCAGTGGCTGAGAGGAAGGGGACATCCTGGTTTGGGGCCAGGAGCAAAAGTAGGCACCTGTAAGGACGAGTTCATGGGAGCCACCTGCACTTTCAAAGTTTCTTCCATTTGGTTAGAAACTTGGGAGCCGTGACCCTCTTGAGCCCACGGGGAGGGGTGTGCGCCAGAGGGGAAGCAGGGCCCGCGCCGGTAGCTGTTGCTGTCCTCACCCCGCAGCCCCCAGGGGCTGGTCTCGGCTCTGCTTTGCTGCTGAGGCAGCTGGTGTGAAGAGCCCGGTTGCAGGGCTGCCCCTGCCTGCGGGGGTGTCACCGGTCCCCGTGCACGCCTACCGCAAGTCCAGGTGGGGTCCCCTCTCCGGATTTGTCTAGCATCCCCCTGGCCTGACTCTGGCTCACGGCGGCTCTGTCTGTCCAGAGTCCCAGTGGAGGAGGCGGCGATGGCTATGGCCAGCGGCACTGCAGGAGGTGACGACGGGGGAGCGTCCGCGCGTCCCCTGACCAAAGCACAGCCCGGGCACCGAAGCTATAACCTGCAGGAGAGGAGGCGCATTGGGAGCATGACGGGGGCGGAGCAGGCCCTGCTGCCCCGAGTCCCAACAGACGAGAGTGAGGCCCAGACGCTGGCCACCGCTGACTTAGACCTCATGAAGAGTGAGTGCTGGCCGGGCCAAGCCCAGGGCTGGTGGGAGCAGGAGTGAGAGAAAACGGGAGCCTCACCCTGGCCCCCGCCTCCTGTAGGTCACCGGTTTGAGGATGTTCCTGGAGTGCGGCGGCACTTGGTGCGGAAGAATGCCAAGGCATCTGGGCAGGGCGGCCGGGAAGGGCGAGAGCCCGGCCCCACGCCTCGGGCCCGGCCCCGGGCCCCCCACAAGCCCCATGAGGTACCGTTCGCCACTTCTTGCCCTTCCGTTATCTCCCTGTCCATTTTCAACCCACAGGTTCCCTGTCCCCCACCCACAGTAATAATCTCTAATACCAGGGCTGCTCTCTGCAGTTGTGAAGGTTGTACACTGCACAAGAGTCCTTGACATGGTTGATTCGGGTGTTAGAATTCTGATTCACATGTCAGACACCGTTGATTTCTATATTCTGGCCGTTTTCTGGCAGCTGGCTGTGAGGAGCATGAGGACCCTTTGGGCTGGAGGAGGCTCTGTAGAGGAGCTCAGAGCCCAGGGGACGTCAGCCGTACATCAGGCAGTTCCTTAGGGACACTGCCCATCGTAGGCTCCAGCGATCTGGTCCTCAAACCCACCCCTTCCAGTGGATTTTTTTGACCTTTTTTATTGGGGTCTGTCAGCATCCAGTGAAGTGCACTGGGGCTAAGTGTGCGGTTCAGGTGACTTTTTGCACATGTACACAGCCGGCTAACTTTGCCCACACACAGAACGTTTTCCACGCTCTCTCCCTTCGCGCCTCTGCTCAGTACCACCCGCTGTGACTGCTCTGGTGTCCTGCTCAGTACGACGTGTACCAAGTGCGTGTACTCGGGAGCATACAGCATTCTAGTGTGTGCGCCTGCGCGGTGATCCTTTATCAAGCACGTGCTACGCCATGTACGGAGCTGAGGGTTTTGTATGCTTTCTTTTGAGTCCCCATAAAAGGCCTTTGAGGTGTAGTCGTATTCCTGTTTTATAGATGAGGCAAAGAGAGAATCAGATTGGCTAGGATCAGGCGAGGCCCATACCCTGTGTGGTGCCTGGGGCCGTGCCAGCTCACGTCCCACCCCGACGCTGGCTGTCTTGGAGAGCAGTCCTGGGGCCCCTTGGCTCTGATCTTGCTGTGCCCTTGCATCTTCTATCCCAAGGTGTTTGTGGAGCTGAATGAGTTGCTGCTGGACAAAAACCAGGAGCCTCAGTGGCGGGAAACAGCCCGCTGGATCAAATTTGAGGAGGATGTGGAGGAGGAGACGGAGCGCTGGGGGAAGCCCCATGTGGCCTCCCTCTCCTTCCGCAGCCTCCTGGAGCTCCGCCGGACCCTGGCCCACGGTAACCTGCCCTGCCCTCCCCCCACCCTGCCCCAGGTAAATCTCGTGGACTGAGCCTGTTCTCAGAGGACCAGAGCCCCCCAGAGTGTAATGCTACCCCAGCCCAGGAAGGCGCCTCCTCGTCTCCTGACGTCACATAGCCTGTCATTGGCTGGGCTCTGTCATTGGTGACTGCAGGGCAGGGTTGACACCGCTCTCTTATCTGGCATTTTTAGCAAATGGCTCCTTAAAGTGATGTTTTCAGATAACCCGAGCTGGTATGTTTTTAAAGAATGTCGATGGAAATTTTTCTGAAGTGATCTAATCTAATCTGTAGGGCTATGTAAAGTGCAGTTTTTCGGTTTTGGGGTTTTTTCTTTTTAGCATTTTATTTTTAAGTCGTCTGTACAGCCGTCGTGGGGCTCGAACTCACAACCCCGAGGTCAGGAGTTACATGCTTTTGCGACTGAGCTGGCCTGGTGCCCCCAGGGCTATGACCTAGATATCAGACTCTTTGAGGTCTCTGATGTTTCTGCTCTGTGTCTGTGTCTGTTATCTCCTTCCCTTTGGAGAAGTCACTCCCAGTTGCTGTGAGAAGGCAGCTGAGGACTCAGAAACCCGCTGTCAGAACTGCTTTAGAACCAGGAGTAAATGGGCTCAGAGGGAAGCTGTCAGGCTTTGCGTAAGACGCCAACATGCACATGCCTTGTCGCTGTGCTTTGTGACCTCTGTTTCGGCTGCTCAGGGCCCTTTGGTTCTGTTAGTTGTTACACTCCTTTTTTTTTTTTTTTTAGTTTTTTTTTTTTTGGGGGGGCCCTGGGGCTCTCCCCCGGGGGGGGGGGACCCGGGAGGGGGGGGGGGCAGAGGCAGAGGGAGAAGCAGGCCCCCAGCCGAGGGGCTCGATCCCAGGACCCTGAGACCAGGACCTGAGCTGAAGGCAGACACTTAACTGATGGAGGCCCCCAGGCGCCCCCTGTTTTCGTTTAAATGGTTCTGTTTGTTGTCTAGTTCTGCGTTCCTACAAGTTGACCTCGACAGAAAGATGATCTGGTCACTTTTGAAAGGATTTCCACTTCTATATAAAATAGTAATTCAGAGCAGTGACCAGTGGAAAGATCTGGAAACTGTCCCATGAGCAGCTGTTGGACTTGGGAAGTCTAGGAGGCCAGGCTAGAGGCTGACATCTTCCGATGGCTCAAGGCCACAGATGGGCCGTGTCATGTTTGGAGGGCAGAACTAGGACCCTAGAATGGACATAGAGGAGGCAGCATGTGACTCACCGAGTGAGCCCTGAGTGGACAGCCTGGCGCGCCCCAGCGGAGCGCTGCGTGCTTCTCGGAAGGGGCCTCTGGGAGGGCCCTGCCTCGGTGGCCTTTGCTGAGGCCCACCACATCCCTGTGGGAGAGAGGCTCGGAAGGAACGGACAGGACGGGTCAGAGACGTGATGGGGCTCGGGTCTTGAGCGCCGCTCACTGGTCTCTGGGCCAGTGCTCCGTCCCTGGACTGTGCTTACCTGGGCGCCCCCTCATCCCCGGTCCCCCCCCCCTTCCACCCGCTGCCCTCACTTCGTGCCTGGGGAGGAGGCCCGTCCATGCCATCCTTCTTCCAGGGGCCGTGCTTTTGGACCTGGACCAGCAGACCCTGCCCGGGGTGGCCCACCAGGTGGTGGAGCAGATGGTCATCTCCGACCAGATCAAGGCCGAGGACAGAGCCAACGTGCTGCGGGCCCTGCTCCTGAAACACAGGTGAGCCGCACCTGCCGCCCCTGCCCGCCCGCCCCACGCCGTGACCACCGCGCTCCTTCCCTCACCGCCCTCCGCTCTGCCAGCCACCCGAGTGACGAGAAGGACTTCTCCTTCCCTCGAAACATCTCAGCCGGCTCCCTTGGCTCCCTGCTGGGGCATCACCATGGCCAGGGGGCCGAGAGTGATCCCCATGTCACCGAGCCTCTCATCGGAGGTGTCCCCGAGACTCGGCTCGAGGTGGAACGAGAGGTGAGGGCTGGCACTGGCTGGTTCAGCTCTTGGCCGCTAGCGTGGGCGGCCAGGTAGTGTGCGTGATCCCAGCGTGGCGATGCGGTGGGGGGACTATGCGGGGTGGGGGGACTGTGGGGCGGGGGGAGCCTACGGTGGGGGGGCCTGGCTGGGCTGAGCTCTGTTCTTTGGCTTCCCCAGCGGGAGTTGCCACCCTCAGCCCCACCGGCGGGCATCACGCGCTCCAAGTCCAAGCACGAACTGAAGCTCCTGGAGAAGATCCCCGAGAACGCCGAGGCCACAGTGGTCCTTGTGGGTACGTGGGCAGGTCTCGTGGGTGGGAGGTGTCGACAGCCTGGCCTGCCTCGGTGCCACCTTTGGGCTGGCAGCTGGGGGTCTGGGGGGGCTGGTCCGTGCCCTCCCTTAGCCCACGATGGCACCCCTGCCCCTAGGCTGCGTAGAGTTCCTGTCCCGCCCCACCATGGCCTTCGTGCGGCTGCGGGAGGCCGTGGAGCTGGACGCGGTGCTGGAGGTACCCGTGCCCGTGCGCTTCCTCTTCCTGCTTCTGGGCCCGAGCAGCGCCAACATGGACTACCACGAGATCGGCCGCTCCATCTCCACGCTCATGTCCGACAAGGTCAGGCCCTGCCCAGTGCCCGTGGGGACATGCCTCAGCCCCGCTCCGGGACCCCTGGCCCTTGCCCCGCACCCTCACCGGCCCCGGGCCTGCTTTGGCAGCAATTCCACGAGGCAGCCTACCTGGCCGACGAGCGGGAGGACCTGCTGGCCGCCATCAACGCCTTCCTGGACTGCAGCGTGGTGCTGCCGCCCTCGGAAGTGCAGGGCGAGGAGCTGCTGCGCTCCGTCGCCCACTTCCAACGCCAGATGCTCAAGAAGCGGGAGGAGCAGGGCCGGCTGTTGCCCCCTGGGGCTGGACTGGAGCCCAAGTCAGCACAGGAGAAGGGTACGGGCCTGGGGGCTGGGAGCCGCTGCCTGCGGGGGCTCGGGGCTGGGTGGTCCGGATGAGCATGGAGGAGGGGCTGAGCACAGAGGGGCCGTGGCGGGTGCCCTGACGGAGGCCTGGGTTGCAGCGCTCCTGCAGATGGTAGAGGTGGCAGATGCAGTGGAAGACGATCCCCTCCGGCGGACGGGCCGGCCCTTCGGGGGCCTGATCCGAGATGTGCGGCGCCGCTATCCCCACTACCTGAGCGACTTTCGGGACGCGCTCGACCCCCAGTGCTTGGCTGCTGTCATCTTCATCTACTTCGCCGCCCTGTCTCCTGCCATCACCTTCGGGGGGCTGCTGGGTAAGGCGAGGCTTTGGGATGCCGGCCATGCAGGCAGGGTACGCCCTGGCCCCGGCTGCCCACGCCTGAGCCACGTCCTGCCGCCCCAGGAGAGAAGACTCAGGACCTGATTGGGGTGTCGGAGCTGATCATGTCCACGGCGCTCCAGGGCGTGGTCTTCTGCCTGCTGGGGGCCCAGCCGCTGCTGGTGATCGGCTTCTCCGGGCCCCTGCTGGTCTTCGAGGAAGCCTTCTTCTCGGTAAGGGCCCACAGGCTGGTGGGGGGCTGGCTCTTCCTGCCCCATTCCCCGGACAGGCCCACAGTGTTAGGCCCCGGGCTCTGGGCCCTGACTTTGATGGCGCCCCCCGCCCCCAGTTCTGCAGCAGCAACAACCTAGAGTACCTGGTGGGCCGCGTGTGGATCGGCTTCTGGCTGGTGCTCCTGGCCCTGCTCATGGTGGCCCTGGAGGGGAGCTTCCTGGTGCGCTTCGTGTCCCGTTTTACCCAGGAGATCTTTGCTTTCCTCATCTCCCTCATCTTCATCTATGAGACATTCTTCAAGCTGGTTAAGGTGAGCAGGCCCTGCTGGGAGAGCTGGGTCAGGAGTGGTGAGACCTTGAGGCTGGCGGGGAGCTGGAGCGCCTTCTGCCTCACTCTCACTCTTCGCTTTGGGGTGGGAAGTCCCAGGCTTGCCCGGAGCTCCCCTGGGCTGTGGGCCAAGGAGCCCACGGAGCACGGGCTGGTTCTTCCTTCTGGCCCCTCTCCGCCCTCTCTGGCACCAACATGCATCCTGGGACTTCAGGTCGATCTTAAAAACTCACGTATTTAATAACAAAGGTAACACATTCTTTTGTTAAAGTGGCGGACAGTCCAGAAGTGTCAAAGAGGAAGGCCCGTGAGATGACACACACAGTCACAGTCTGGGCCTCAGAGCCGGGCCATGTCAGGCTTAGGAGAGGACACGGCCTTGTGGTCCTCTGCTCCCCGTATCCTGGCCCTCCAGGCTGGCTGCAGCCACCCCCCAGCTGCCTGAATCCCCTTTCCCTTGCTCACATCTGGTCACCAGTCATTTTCTTGATCAACAAGACAAGCCCTGGGGCGCCTGGGTGGCTCAGTGGGTCAAGCCTCTGCCTTCTGCTCAGGTCATGATCTCAGGGTCCTGGGATCAAGCCCTGTGTTGGGTTCCCTGCTCCGCGGGGAGTCTGCTTCTCCCTCTGCCCCTCCCCCTGCTTGTGTGCATGCTCTCTCTCTCTCTCTCTCTGTGTCAAATTAATAAATAAAATTAGAAACCAAAAAAACAAGCCCCTTAAGGCCAGACCTGCCATCTCCTACCCTGCCTACCCCACTCAACTTCGTCCGCGCCCAGTAATCTCTCCGCTTGGGCTGATGGAGCCTTCTGTTCTCTTCCTAGATCTTCCAGGAGCACCCCCTCCACGGCTGTTTGGTCGCCAACAGCTCTGAGGTGGACAGCAGCGAGAACAGCACGTGGCGTGCGACAGGAGCTGCGCTGGGACCGGGGAACGGGAGCTCTGCGGGCCCAGCCGGGCAGGGGAGGCCCCGGGGTCAGCCCAACACCGCGCTGCTGTCGCTGGTGCTCATGGCCGGCACCTTCTTTATCGCTTTTTTCCTGCGCAAATTCAAGAATAGCCGGTTCTTCCCTGGCCGGGTGTGTGGGCTGAAATGCCAGAGGGAGAGAGGTGGGGGGCGTGGGAGGCTGGAAGGGGTGACTGAGTCAGGGCTGGAGCGGGGCGGGGGCCTCTGAGCACGCTGCTTGCCCACAGGTGCGGCGGGTGATTGGGGACTTTGGGGTGCCCATCGCAATCCTCATCATGGTGCTGGTGGATTACAGCATTGAGGACACCTATACCCAGGTGAGCCTGAGCTCGTGGTCCGGCGCGGAGCTGCCGCCTGGCGCCAGGCTCCGGCCCTTCCCTTCCGGCTCAGCCCCAGAGCTGCCTCTTACCTGTGTGGACCCCAGGCCTCTTCTGCAGCACACCCTCGGCATTCGCCCTGCCCTGTGCCCCTCGGGGCTTCCCCTCCACAGTTTACCAGCCCTCAGCCCCACTCTCTGCCCTCCAGAAGCTGAGCGTGCCCAGTGGCGTCTCCGTGACAGCCCCAGAGAAGCGGGGCTGGGTCATCAACCCCCTAGGGGAGAACAGCTCCTTCCCCGTGTGGATGATGGTTGCCAGCCTGCTACCGGCTATCCTGGTTTTCATTCTGATCTTCATGGAGACACAGATCACCACGTGAGTGGCCCAGTAGGGTGCTCCGCAGACAGAACAGCTCTGTTTGTGGAAGGGCTGGAACCCCAGCAAGGCCAGCCACTGCGGGGGACTGAGTGAGGGAAGCCCAGGGTGCCAAGCTGGCCCCTAGAATTTATTTACCTTTTTATAGATTCGTTTATTTATTTGAGAGCAAGCACGAGGGGGAGGGGCAGGGGAAGAGGGAAAGCAGCTCAGACAGACTCCGAGCTGAGCTCAATCTCACAACCCTGGCATCATGACCTGAGCCAAAACCGAGAGTCGGACGTTTAACCAGCAGCGCCTCCCAGGCGCCCCTGGAATTTATCCTGTAGGCAGTAGAATGTTCCTCTGATGTTTGCTGGGATGGGCACAGTGGGGGTTGGAAGCGGTCCTGAACCACAGAGAGGGTGGCACAGGGTGGGCCTTGCCCCAGGACAAAACTCTTTCTGACGGAATGGGCAGGCACTGCCAGGTTCCAGAAGCAGATAGCGGTTCCTGACTGGGTGCTCTGGGGAGACCTGGTGGTCTGCCGCGCTGGGCGTCAGGGCGCGCCTGTCCCCACCAGGCTGATCATCTCCAAGAAGGAGCGGATGCTGCAGAAGGGCTCCGGCTTCCACCTGGACCTGCTGCTCATCGTGGCCATGGGCGGCATCTGTGCTCTCTTTGGCCTGCCCTGGCTGGCTGCTGCCACCGTGCGCTCCGTCACTCACGCCAACGCGCTCACTGTGATGAGCAAGGCTGTGGCGCCTGGGGACAAGCCCAAGATCCAGGAGGTCAAGGAGCAGCGGGTAACTGGGCTGCTGGTTGCCCTGCTTGTAGGTGAGTTCCGCTCTCGCTCCACCCCTGCCCGGAGCGGTCTGCAGGGGTGGGGAGCACCGGGGCCAGCTGCTGCTCCCTTTCCTCCCCCAGGTCTCTCCTTGGTTATCGGGGATCTGCTCCGGCAGATCCCCCTGGCTGTGCTCTTTGGAATCTTTCTGTACATGGGAGTCACCTCCCTTAACGGGATCCAGTTCTACGAGCGGCTCCACCTGCTGCTCATGCCCCCCAAACACCACCCAGATGTGACCTACGTCAAGAAGGTAAGACCCCACTTGGAAGAGCCTCACGCCTCCACCCCCTCCTGGCCTGCGGGGCTCCCTCTCCAGCCCCCGTTTGGTCTGTGGGCACCTGGCTTTGGTAAGCATCCAAAAAGGCACTTCCATCCCCATCCCCACGGAGGGAGAAAGGGCCACCTGTCTTCCACAGGTGGCAGACCATGTGGCCCTCTGGGGACCAGGGCCCTCCAGCGCTGGGGAGAAGCCTGGGCTCACCTGTCGTATCGCACCCACCCCCAGGTTCGGACCCTCCGAATGCACCTGTTCACAGCCCTGCAGCTGCTGTGCTTGGCCCTGCTCTGGGCAGTCATGTCCACGGCTGCCTCCCTGGCCTTCCCCTTCATCCTCATCCTCACGGTGCCCCTTCGCATGGTGGTGCTCACGCGCATCTTCACAGAGCGAGAGATGAAATGCGTAAGGCCTCCTGCCCCTCCCCTGGCCCCCGTCTGCCTCTGGGGTCCCTGCCGAGGCTGAAGTCAGGCTCAGCCTCCGTTCTCCGCCCCCCCCACAGCTGGATGCTAATGAGGCGGAGCCAGTGTTCGATGAGCGGGAGGGCGTGGACGAGTACAACGAGATGCCCATGCCTGTGTAGCTGCTGCCCGGACCACCAGCCAAGGGATAGATGGACAGAGGGAGCAGGGGCTTGGGGTGGGGGGGGCTCTCTCCAGCCCTCCCTTGTTTTTATTTAAGTGAATAATTTAAAGTCCCCATACCACCCCCACAGTAAAGCGCTTCGGCCCCCACCTACCCCTGGCCTTCCGTCTCTGTGTGGGGAGGAAGCGTGGACGCGAAAGAGGGGGGCCCAGCCCACTCCCTGTCCCAGAAACAAGATGCGCGATGAGGAAGGAAAGGGACTTTAATGAGAAACCAAAATATAGAGAGCCAAAGTGCAAACTGTCCACCCCCCTATTGGGGGGCGTCATCCTGAGCCCCATGTGCACGCCCCTCACCCCCCTTCAGGCCCCCAGCGGAGGCCCAAGGCCTGGAGCTTGTGCCTCAGGTAGCTCTTGAGCTGGGGCAGGCCTCTCTGTGACTCCAGTTCCTCGAAGGGTAGCTGCAGGGGAGGGGAGCAGCGGGTTACCCACATGGTCTGTGGGCTGGGCAGAGGGGAGGCAGGACGGTGGGGAGTCTCACCGGCAGGAGCTGGTAGCCCAGCAGGCCCAGGTGCCGCTCCCGTAGGGCCCGGGAGCCCAGCAGCACTCGGCCATCGCGGCAGAAATGCCAACGTTCCCGCAGCATGAGCACCACCCTGGAGGGGGCGGACGGAGGCTCAGGCGGGTGTCCACAGAGGCAGGGAGGCTCCCCCGCCCTCCTCCCTTACCTCTGGGCGGGGCCGTGGGTAGTGGCCTGGGAGGCGGCCTGGCCCTGGGCACAGGACCTGGGAGGGTAGGGTAGGAAGGGGTCCTGGGTCCTCACGGGAAGCACAGCACCAGAGCTGCTGACACACAGCAGGAAGTCTGGAGGGGGGAGAGAGAGGGCCACTGGCTTCCAGCCAAGGCTCTGTATCCTGGCCAGCCACCCGCCCGCGGGAATTCACCTGTGCAGTAGCCTGGAGGCACGGTCAGGTCCTGTCGGTACTTCTCTTCCCCTAGCAGCTGGCGCAGGCCCTCTGCCACTATATCCTTGTGACTGAGTCAGGACAGGGAGCAAACACCAACAGGGAAAGGCTCAGGAGGCTGGACCCTGGGCAAACGCTTCTGATGTCCCAAGCACCGCCCCCTTCTTTTCTTCCCAACTTCTAAGAGCGTGTCAGCATGGGTCGGCGTCCCCCTGGCTCTCCTACTCTGTGCTTCCTGCGGGCTGGTCCCCTCGCCTCCCCTGCTGCCCCATCCACCTGTACTTGCAGCGGGCACGGTCAGTGATGAGTGGCTGGGGGAAGATGGGCACTTGCTGCCTTCGGGGAAGGCGGGGACCCCGGTATCCCGGAAGCTCCAGCTCCACGGCCGTGTCTAGCAGGGAGAGGTAGCGCCGCACAATCAGGGCGTGAGGGGTGCCTGTGGGAAAGCAGGACTGAGGCTCGCGGGTAGCAGACTCCCACCCCCAGTTACTCTGCCCACTGGCCGCCAGGGTCCCAGCCAGCCCTCCCGTCCGCGCACCGCAGATGTGGTTGATGAAACTTGGGGAAAAGACAAAGTGCAGGGCCCTGAGGGGCAGACACCGCAGCTGGCACAGTGACATCAAGATGTTGACAGTAGCCAGGGGAGCCACCCCTGCTTCCCGAGCCAGGATCCTCTCAAGGCAGGGCATAAACTGCTGTTCCAGGGGCAAGTAGTTCAGCCGCCCAAAGGGCAGGACCAACTTCTGTACCACCTGTGGAGGAAGAGCAGCCCTTCACCCAGCACGAAACAGTTCTCCAAGATCCTTCACAAGCTGAACCTCAGGGAGGCTTGGCCTGCGAGCTTCTAAGGTCTCTGTAAAGGCAGAACAATCCCTCTACCCCGACGTACACACCAGAAGTTCGACAGCATAACCAGTGTCTTGAGCCCCATGGGATTAATCAAACCAATGGAGACATCGCTGTGGGGTCTGGCCCCGAAGCCTTAGGAGTGGGCTCAACGAAGCTAAGACAGCGCCGAGTGCGGAGAACTGCAGAGAACCAGGCATACACGCTGGGTGGGTGGACAAGCCAGGTGGGGGTGAGCAAAGACGACACCCCGGGGTGGGGGGGAGGGAACAGAGCACAGAGCCTGGCTGGTTGTCCACTGGCAGGCAGCCAGTCAAGCTGAACAGGGGGCCGGCCCGACACTGAGGAGGGCTAGGAGAGGAGCATGGCAGGGCGGGAGGCAATCCCACCTTGCTGCTGAGCTGGGCTTCCTGGACCACCAGGAAGTGGGCAATGGCTTCCAGAAGCTGGGGCTCCCGCAACCGGTGCCGGGCCAGGTGCTGGGCCAGGAGCACCATCACGTTGGGAGTCAGTTCCTCCGGCCTGGCCTCTGTGAAGAACACCCGTCACGCTGGACCCGCAGGCCAGTGCTCGACTAGATCCACTCAGCCCAGACACCACCACCTAACGCCTCCTGTCTTCAGCCCCTCCCGCCACCTGCCCTCAGTCCCCTCCAGCACCTGCCAGGCTGCGGATGAGATGCTGCCGGGGACGCCTCAGGAGATGAGGGCAGCTCAGAGCAGCTTCCAATCTTTGCCCACCGCACAGGTCGGGTTGCAGAGTGGGAGGTGGCTTCGGAGGGAGGCGGAACCTTCTCTCCTGCTCCAGGGCACACATCAGGGGCCCATCTGACGGGAAGCCTGAGAGGGAGAGGGTCAGAGGAGGCAGCCCTGGTAACGGGGTGCTGCTCTGTTCCAGTCATGGGGTTCAGTTGCTGGATTCCCAACCTTTCGGGTCTCCGTGTTCTGGATGGAAGGGTTGCTAGAGTGTGAGCAGAAGCACTGGAGAAACGTGAAATAACACGTGACTGTGAGGTCTCAGAACAGTCTGTGGGGAAAGACCTCACACCAACACGGCAGTAAGCTCTCATCGCACGCCAACGGTGACAAACAGTGGTGGCTTTCTAGAGCACTGTGTTGGAAGGAATCAGGGCTGGCACCCCTAGCTAAGCTGGAACGAATGCTGCTGGACTCCTGCTGTCTGCTGTGGATACGGGGGAGCAGCACCGAGCCTGCCCGGCCATGCGCCATTCCTGGCAAAGCCCAAGAGGTGAATTCTGTCAGTGATCTTGGGTCTTCTATGGTCTTTCTCTATTCTTCCGTTAACACCCACCCCCCAGACGCCCTCCTCACCAAGTAAGACTGCAAGGTGCAGACACACGTGGACGGTGTGAGGATCAAAGGAGGGGCAGTTTCGGATGATGAGTTGACTCAAGTCCTGCAGTGTGGCCTGCTCCACGGGAGGGGGTCGTGGCTGGGACCCCAAGAGCTGACCCAGACGACGAAGTGCCACAGGGTAGTGATGGGCGCGCACCTTGGTGGGGTTCTGGCCCAGCCAACGCAGCAGCTCCCCAGGGCTCCTCGCCTGTTCCAGAAGCCGCTGTAGCCCCTGCACAGGGCCTGCATGGAGGCCTCCTCCAGGAGGCCGGTCCCCCCACTTGCTGGGCCCCAGACAGCAGGGCTGTACTGGCGGGAGCAGCAGCAGGCCAGACAGCCGAGCAGCAGAGGCCTGGGCAGAGAGCAGGACTCGAAGCATGGAGTTGGGCGGAGACCCTGAGGGGCAGCCCAGAAAAGGGGGTGAGGTTTTCTCCAAGGAGGAGAAAAACCGGCTCTCTACTGACCTCACTGCCCATTCTGGGGGCCCTGGGGTCAGGGCAACCCACTCATGTTCACCCTTCCCTGTGGCTGCTCTGGTCTTCTTCCCCGCCCGCCCCTCTCTGCCTCCTTCCATCCTTTGAGACAGCACCTTCGGTGTAGTCAGCACAGGGATATTTACAAAGCAAGTCCACATGCACTACGGATCTCCGCTGACGCTCCATACACGCCTCCGAGGTGGCAGGCAGAGCTGGCACTACCTCGATTTCACAGGTGGAGAAACCAAGGCCCAGAGAGGAAAACGGGTTAAGCCCGAGGTCACGGGTCGGGTTAGTGGTCGTGCCCAGCCTGGAGCCCAGCTTGCCCTGTCGATACGCCCTCCCGACCACCTCCCCCTCCCGCAGGAGGCGGCAGCGGCCAGGAGGGTGGAACGCGGGCTCGGCAGCCGGGCGGTCCTGGGTTCCATGCTGGGCGCTCCCACTTACCAGCTGCATGACCTTGGACAAGTGGCTTCGTCTCTCTGCCCAAGCCTCCTCGCCCGTGAAACGAGAACGCAGCGCCCACCTCGCAGGGCGCCCGTGGAGCCCGAGCGCGCAGCTTTGCAATGGCGCGGAGTCGGAGGTGTCAGGGGCCCCCACACCCACCCCGGCCCGGCAACGCCAGGAGACCGTGGTCACGGTCGCCAACACCAACTCCCGCGGCCCTCCCGCAGCCCGCCCCGTAGGCGCCACCCCTACATGGCTCCCCAGGCCCCGCGCAGGTCGCTCCCTCAGTCGGTCTCGGGGCCCGGGAGCCGGGCTCCCCCCGCGGCCTCCTCATCGGCAGGCCACCGAGTCCGCCATCTTCCCAGCAACCCCCGGACCGCGGTCCGGACGCCAATCGCGGCTCAGCCCCCGACCAGCACAGACGTGGCTCCCGTCAGGCCCCGCGCGCCCCTGCGTCGCACGCCCCGCCCTCCACTTCCGGGAAGCTGCGCGCGCCGAGTCGGGGCGGGGAGGGGCGGTGCCGGAGGCTGAGGGGCGGAGCCAAAGGGCCAGGTCGCTAAGGCAGGAGCGAAGGGAGAGCGGAAGCCGGCGGCGGGTGGTATGATGTTGGGATCCCCGGGGAGGGCCCGGTCTGCGTCCTTCACGCCTTTCCTCCCAGAGGGCAAGAGGTCCCTGCTCAACACCCCCACGGGGCCACACACCCGGACACACACCAGGAGTGAAAACTTCACAGTCATTTAATCTGCACATGTTCCACACAATCCCTCTGCCCCTCCCAGCTCCCCTTCCCCAGCGCCCCGCAGTCCTTAGGTCCTCAAATCAGCCCAAGGAGCTATTAGGGACTAGAGGTGGCTGGGTCCTGGCAGGATTCTAAGAAGGGCCCAGGGGTGTAGCCCGGCTCTGCCCGGGGCCAAGGCAGTGACAGCAGCTGCCTGACCCAGAGGAGCTGACTGTCAGTGGGGGCCGAGGGCCAGCAGCCCCAGCAGGTGGCCCAGAGGCATGGAGGTCACAAGGGGGGACCTCAGCCGACTCCCGGAGCGCTCTGCTGCGCAGGGCTGGGCTCCAGGGTAGCGGGAAGAGGCAGGCCGGAGAGGTGGGCCTGGGTAGACAACAGCGCCCACTGTGTCGCGGGGAGCAAGGTCCAGAGGGGCCAGCAGCGCTTCCGAGAGCCCGTGGAGGCACTACGGGCGGTACATGGCAAAGGCCAGGAGACTGAGGAGCAGGGTGAAGCCCGCCAGACCCAGAGTGGCGGTCAGGGGAAAGAAGGGCCGGTACTGGATCTGGCAGTACCAGAGGAGCAACAGAAGCAGCAGCAGCAGGGGCAGCAGCAGGCTGCCGATTTCCAGCCCGGAGGGGCCTGGCTCTGACCCCGGTGGGCAAGGGGGGTGTGGGGGACCGACGCGCGTGGACACGTGGCAGTGGAGAACGCAGTTGGGCGGGAGGTGAAGGCTGCCCAGGGTCTGGGTGTCGTCTCCTAGCAGCTGCCCTTGGTAGATGAGTCGCACCTGCTGTTCCCGGCCGGGAAACTGGGTCCTGAGGAGAGAGGGACCTGGGTAAGAGAGCAGGCCTCAGGCAATCCTGGTTCCTTGCCCAGACCAACACTCCCACCCCTCACCTTTGCCTCCACCCAGCACTCAGGTGGTGGCCTCTATGGGGGTCCCCTCCTGCTATAAGGGGAATGATAGGGGGAATGACGTGGGGACCTCAGTTCCTTCGTCTGCAGGAGGGGGAAGTCTCAGATCTCTCTGATGGCCCTTCTGGGTCTGTAATGCCTCCCACCCCAATCTTTAGAATTTCTTTCCTGTCCTCATCCCGGCTTACCTTTTCAGGGAGCCAATGGTATCGTGGGGCCAGGCCCTGGCCACCTGCTCTGAATCGTTGAGGAATTTCAGCCGTAGCACGAGGGGCTCCTGGGGGGAGTCCGGTGAAGTCGATGTCGCTGAGAGCCCAACGCCAGGCTCTGGCTGTGCAGCCTGACCTCTGTGTCTCAAGCTGGGGGTCTCGGATCCGGGGGCCTCCCCTCTGATGCTGCCGGTGACCGCCATGGCTTCACTGGGCTGTGCTGCTGCTGGAGTCCCTGACGGCTGGGGCAGTGGGTCGGCACCCTCCGCAGTGTGTGTTGAGACCCAGGCGAGAGCCAGCACCAGAAGGCAGGCAAGCACCGCGAAAAGGACGGTCACCTCATCACCCACCCCTTCAATCAAGGCCATGGCACCTGCCTTGCCTGCCACCTTACTGAGCTGGAGAGGTACAAAGAACCCATGAGGGGCTGGCTCGCTGGCCAACTTCACTCCAACAGGCTCCTGCCCCCACCCCACCAAACTCTCCCAGTCCTTATTCCTCTGTCCCATTACCCACACTCCACCTTAGGGCTCATACTGATCTGAAACCCGGCTGTCCCAAATTTCCCTCCAGTGCCCCTTCCCATAACCAAATCCCAAGTCCTACCTTTTTGTAACCCGAGTTCTAGGTCCTAACCATCTCCCCAATTCATTCAAACCCTATCCCGCTGTAAGGGCCTTGATCTTCTATGCAACTTCTCCCCTAAATTCAACCCTCAGCAAACTTCACCCCAAAGCTTACCTAATCTTCCATCTACTATCCCAAAGTTCACCTTCTCCTTCGTCTATTTCACCCCAAAGCTTATCTACTTCTCCATCATTAAAGTTTCTGCAAGGGGGGAAGAAAATGGGGTTCTATGTCCCCCACCTCCACCCCCGTTATCATTTAACCAAACCGCACCCGCGGCAGGGGACTGCTTCCCAAGGCTTCCCCACACCATACGTCAATCTCCGCCCTTCGGCAATTCGGAGCTTCCGAAAGCTGCCATCCCCCCACCGGACTTGACCCCTCGGGTCTACTCAAGCCCCACCCCGCGGCGGCCGGACTCGGCGCCTCCTCTCCCAAACCCAGTCCGCAAGCGGCCCCGAGATCCCGCCCGGGAATCCGAGACTTGGCCCTCCCCACCCCCAACTCTTCCTTCATCCCTCCCATCTTCCCGCCCCCCGGAGCCACGGGAGGGCACCGGCGAACCCGGGGCGGGGCCAGCGGGAGCCAGCTGGGGCCCGGGGCGGTGGGGTGGGCGCGGTCACCGCGCGGGGACTCACCGCCCGGCTCCGCCAGCTCCATAGCGGACCCTCGGGCACTTCCGGGCGGGAGGCGCCGAGGTCGCGGACACCTGAAGGCACCCCCTCCTTCCCTGCCGCCGCCTCGCGAAGCATTGTGGGACTTGTAGTCCCGCTTGGTGCGCATTTCCCGCCCTCTGCCTTGCTGACCCACGTGCCGGCATCCGCAGGCTAGTCGTGGTGACCGCAAGTCGCTGAGTGGCCGCGGGGGCGGGCTTAAGGGTTATGCCATTCTCCTGAGGTCCGGGCAACAGGAAGACCCGCCACCTCCCCCGCTGGCATCCAGGGCATCTGTCACTCTAAAAACCGACGTCAGCGAGAACACGTCAGAGCACCCGTGTTTCCAGATGCAGGCTCTGGGGCGCTCAGGTGGCCCCTACCGTGGTCTGTTGTTATGTCAGAGTGGGCGCCAGAAGGCACTGTGGGCCCCTTAAATTGACTCTTTGGCTCAGAGCCCGGTACCCATGGGCTGTCCCATCAGGTTGGCTGAGGACATTCATCGCCGGGGCTGGCCACAGTAGCTTGGGCTGCCCTGTCTCCTTGGTCCCTTCCTCCACACCGCCCCTGTAAGACTATGCGAGAAGACAGACCTTGGAATCTGGCACAAATGCTGATCTCTTATCCCGTGTTTATTAACTGTGTGACCTTGGGGGCACATGAAATCTCTTTGATCCGTAATTGCTTTGTTCCTAAAACATAGTTCATAAGGAAATTGTAAGGAAGAAATTAAGCGTTTTATTAAACAAGTATGGAAACTGTGTAAAGGGAGCCATTACACACTAGGTATTTGTTTGCCTAGTATTACACGAGTACCTAGTTACCCAGTATAACATCAATACTCTGGGCTTGGAAACTACATTCTTAGTGTGTTACTGTGTAGAGGACTTGGATCCTCAGCCTGGCTTGGGCCCGCTAATATCGATGGCTCTTTTCCTACCTTCCTCTGGGCCACAGAGATCTCATGTGCTGGGTTTTATATGCCAGTCCTGGGGAAAAGCCACGTACCCTAGTGTTTCCACAGTTCATGCTTACTCGTCCAAGCAGGTACCCCAAGTGGGAACAGGTACTGCCTTGGGAAAATCAGTTTAGATGTATAACATGCAGATCTAACTTCTCTCTAGTTCTTTCCCTCCTATTCATTCGTTTATTCTAGAAACATTTATTAAATCTATACTATATGTCAGGCACTGTGCAAGATGCTGGGAATACAATGGTGAATCACACAGGTGAACTTGTCCCTGCCCTCACATGGCTCATATGATGATAGGGGAGAGATACGTAGACGATCCCACCAGGCCTAACACAGATCTGTGCTGGCTGTTGGTGCAACACATAGGAGAAGCTCTTTACCCTCAGCATTTCTCCTGGGAGCTACCTGGTGCAAATTCTTGCTGCCAGTTCTAGTTAAGCATCTAAAAGAGATGTTTGTTGTGGCTTTCAGAATTATACAGCATCAGAGCTAGGTGTTCTGCTCAATCACTGTGTTTTGCACATGAAGCACAGAGAAGGAACAAGACATCAGTAAGGTCCAACATGTAGATAAGCCTGAATCTCTTAGGAGCTAGGGAAGCCCCAGGTGTTGAAAAGCTCACATCTGGTTCTTTTTCTTTTTCTTTTCTTTTCTTAAATAAGATTCCACCCATTTATTTGACAGAAAGAGACACCACGAGAGAAGGAACACAAGCAGGGGGAGTGGGAGAGAGAGACGCAGACTTCCCCCTGAGCAGGGAGCCTGTTGCAGGGCTCTATTCCAGGACCCCAGGATCATGACCTGAGCCAAAGGCAGATGCCCAACGACTGAACCACCCAGGCGCCCCTGGCTCTTTCAATGGTACAAGACACTTGGGTGACCACATTGGTACCGGGGCAGAGTTGTATGAGTAGCCAGATGGGGCAACTCTTTGCTAGGAAAAGATTCAGCTTGGGTTGGGAAATGAAAGTGTGTATAAAAAGCCTGACATATGTCAATTGTGTCAGAGGACATCTGGGCACAGCCCTGGGAGGCTGACTGGCTGGGGCCAGGGCCCAGCACACACCCTGTCTTAGAGGCATTTTTGCAAAGGTTGAGGATGACCACTGACTAGCAGGACCGCAGACAGCTTTGGCAATTGCGATGCAGAGAAATCGAAACATGGAAGGGAGCTCCCTGGCCCCTCCAGGAGTGAACAAAAACACAAGATGGTCAAGGGGTTGAGGACAAATAAGAGAGCCATGCAGGCTCTGTTGAATCTTTTGAATGGGGCGAGTGGGGGAAGAAGGGATCCTTTTGGATTCCTCTCTCTTCTCTGCCCATGTACCAGCTGGTCTGGGGCGCGGCAGACGGTAAACCATCCAAGTCCCAGAGGGGAATCTTCTAGGAGAAGCCTGAAGATGAGCGAGGGGCTGTTGTTTAAAGCGCCATTTCCAAAGGCCTTGCTGATGAAGCTCTCAAGAAGTGGAAATAGAAGCTGGGGACCCAGATTTCCAGGCTCTGTGCTGCAGCCCGCAGTGGAGAGACCCGGAGACCATCAGAGAGAGAACCCCGGGGACAAGGCGTTCTCCAGGGATGATCACGGGCGGGAACAGGGGAGCCTGTGCAGTCCTAAAGGCCAGACCCCTTAAGTGAGGCGCAGCTGTGCCTGGGCTGGCGGCCCTTCTCTGCCGTCCGCCGCGTTCATCAGTTACCTTCAGGCGCAAGGCACTGCTCGGGCACTGCCCCAAGATCGGACACCCCACCCAGACCAGAGCAGGGAGGCGAAAGAGACAGCCGGGGCCGGGAGGAGGCCAGAGCAGCTGTCCACTTGGAGCCGGTGGCCCTCAAGGCGGGTGTGGGTGGGGGCTGGAGAGCAGGCGGAAGGACCAAGGCTGGGTGGGAGGGGCCCGGGCGCCGGGGCTGGAGCGCGCGGCTTGTGGGGTGGAGGCTGCAGAGCCAGCGAGCGAGCGAGGGGCGGGGGCGCTGGGGCCGGCGCGCAGGAGGGGCGGGGGCGGCGGGGAGGGGGCCTCGGGCTGCGTGTGCCGGAGCTGGCGGGGGCGGCGGTGCGTGCGCATGACGCGGGGGGAGGGCCCGGGCCGCGCGCTCCCGGTCCCGTTGTTGTTGCCGCTGGAGGCTTCTCCGAGGCAGCGGGATCGCGGCGCCGAGAAGCGCCCTGCAGCGGCGGCCACAGCGTGCGCGGCGGCGCCTCCCGGCCTCGGCCCCCGGCCTCCAGCCTCATGCGCTAGCCCCGCGCCGCCGGCTCCGTAGTCCCGGCCCCGCCAGCCCCGCGCGCCCGCCCGCCACCGCCGCCGCCGCAGCGCCGCCCCGGGCCCCGGCCGGGCCCGCCTCGGGCCCCGCGGCTCCAGAGCCATGAACTTCCAGGCGGGCGGGGGGCAGAGCCCGCAGCAGCAGCCGAGCCTGGCGGCGCCGGGGGGCGGCGGCGGCGGCGGCGGCGGCGCGGGGGGCGGC
>NC_081560.1:5609472-5677361 GCF_022355385.1 Mustela nigripes | reverse complement strand
GCCGGGGGCCGGGGGCGGCGGCGGCCCCTCGCAGCAGCTGGCCGGCGGGCCCCCCCCGCAGTTCGCGCTCTCCAACTCGGCAGCCATCCGGGCCGAGATCCAACGCTTCGAATCCGTGCATCCCAATATCTACGCCATCTACGACCTGATCGAGCGCATCGAGGACTTGGCGCTGCAGAACCAGATCCGGGAGCACGTCATCTCCATCGAGGGTGAGCGGAGCCGGGGTCTGCGGGAGATGGGGCGCGGTGGCCCGGCTCGGCCACGCTCTCCCCGTCGGGGGTCCTCGCGCCTGAGATCCCGGCCACGCGGTGTGCTGATAGCCGGCGCTGCAGAGCGGTCGTCCAGGCTTCGCTGTATGTCGTCCGGGGACACCGGGGCTCGGGGCTGGTCCCGTGCCAGGCGACACGTTTTCTGCTCATAGTGCTCTAGGGCGCGAGGGTGGTGTCGCTCCCGGGACAGGTGCGCTCAGAGCCGCAGAGGTCCGGGGGGTTGGGGCCAGAGCTGCCAGGCCTGGCGAGGGAAGGTGGGCGCAGCGGAGGGCCTCGGCGGGCCGGGAGGTGGGGCCGCTGTCCCGGCCCTGCCCCGCGGTGGGGCGGGGGATCGAGCCTCCCGTTAGTGGATGGCAGCCTTCCCGGGCCCAGCGCCTGCGGGCCCCGGAGGGTGGCGCTCGCCGCGGCGCCCTTTCCCGAAGCACACCCCCTACGCTGCCGCTGCCAGGCGGGCGCGGGCCGGGCCTGGCGTGGGGCTCCGGCGGCGCGACCGCGTGGGAGGCGCCGGCCGGTACATCCGCGCCTTCGCCGGGTCCCACGCGCACCCGGGAACCGCTCGGGAGGCGGGCGCGGGACTGCGGGGAGCTGACCGACCTCCATGGACACGGTTCGGGCGTCAAATGCCTGAAGCCCGGGCCACTGCCCTGCCCAGCGCTCCTTTCTTTAGGCTCTTGGGCCCAGGACTTTGGCTGCCAAGGTGGGCAGAGGAAGTGGGTGCACGCTGCTGGCACATATCCCGCCCCCCTGATGTGGTGGGGACCCGCAGCACCCAGGGATAGCCTGGTGGCACTGTGACCTTTGAGAGCCCAAGGGGCAGACGGGCCTCACCCTGGGTCACCTGCTTCCTGTCTAGCTCCATTTGGAGGAGGACTTCCCACTGGCAGGTGGTGGGTTCCCCTATAGTGGAAATGCAGGGGAAACTGCAGTGGTTTTTGGGTGATGACATGGAGTTGTGGGCAGGGGCCTGTCCACTTCTTGGGCCTCACAGTTAGGGCCACGTTCTCATCTTCTGTGAGGCTCTGGGGGCTCCCTCTCCTGAACACTTCCGTTCTGCTTTTGGAGGCCCCGCTAGCCCGGGAAGGAGCATTCAGTATTTTGGGAGTAGAGGACCCCATTTAGAGCTCTCCGAACGTTCCAGTCTGACTTCCTCTGCCCTCTCCCCAGTCCTCTCTTACCTCTTTCCTCTCAAGGCTGAGTTTGCTGTGAACTAATTAGGCGACAGGAAAAACTCATTAACATGGATCTGAGTAAATGGCCTGAATCACCGTTGCAGCTGGGGACCTGGAGATGGCATTGTGCGAGCCCAGGGCCCCAAAGAGAGGAGACCGGATATTTCTCCTAGATCTGAAGCGGGTGGGGCAGGGAGAGTGGCCATTCCTTGTGGCTTCACTGCCCTTCCGAGGAAGCAGAAGTTCCCCATCGGCTCTGAGATACCCCCAGCTCCTTTTGTTGAGGAGAGTTGGTGGGATAGTCACGAAAGGGACAGGGACAGAGAGAAGAAAGACATCTGCTGCAGAGCACTCCCCCCGCCCCCAGCAGGGAGGGGCAGGAATCCGCTGGATTCCCATCCAGCTTCAGCTTCCTTAACACTGACCTGTGACCGTCCCCCCCAACACACCCCAGCTCAGGCGGCCTCTGGCTGGGCATCTTCTGTGACATGAAGGCCACGGTTCCTGGGATGCACTGAGTTTTCATCCCAGTCTTGAATTCAACATGACAGGCAGAATTTCCCTTCTTAGAGCCCTCCCCCATGACCAACTTCCCCATTGCGGTTTGGAACCTCATGTTCTGTCTGCTTAGCCTGGAAGCTTGGTATCACCATCAGACATCCTGGGACCCGATGTCTCATTGTCACCAGGCCCAGCTGCTCCGCACACATCCGTTCTCAGCTCTCCTGATCCCTGCTTCCCTGCTCTTTCTTGGCAGGCCCTCCCACCTCTTCCTGCGTCTCCCTTCTCTCCCAGCCTCTCTCCTAGAATCCATCTCTAGGGCCCACCTAACCCCTGCTTCCCTACTTTTGTCACCCAGCTCTAGGCAGGCAGCAAAAAAACAACAAAAAAAAACCCAACCCAGAAAACTCCTTCTCCAGTTTCTCCCTGTAGCCTTCCCGTAGCAGAGCCCCTTCTTGGGGGAGGAAGAACAGCTTCGTGCGTGCGTTTCCCTCTTCCCTGTGAACCTGACTGAGGCCCCCTGCCAGGACCCGGGACCTGGGTCCATGTGTTACATAACACTTCTGTAGCCAGAGGAGGCCCGTCTGTGTTTACGAGGGCCGAGCCTCTTAGCGGGAAGGGATGACATTTTCCTGGAGTATAATAAGCTTCCGCCTCACTCCGGTAATACTTCGGTGAAGGATTTATTTGTCCTAGCTCTGAAGGTGACCTAGGAGACGCAGTCAGAATCCATTTGGGACCGAGGGAACATGATGGCACCTTGCCGTCCTGTCTTCTCCCTGCTTCCTTCCGTCGCCTCTAACCCTGTGACCAGGGCGGGAGGAAGCAGAGGGACATTCAGCTGTCCTGTTTCAGGGCAGCGTTTGAGGCGGAATGAGACTGTTTCTGAAATGTGCCTTTTCCACCAAAGGCCAAGGAAGGAGAAAAGGTGCTCATCCTGTAGTTCTCCGGAATAAAAGAAGTGTAACCGGGTGCTGGGGTAGAGGGATAGAAGACTGAACCGCCGGCAGAGCCTCCGAGCCAGTCTCCCCTCCCTGGCTGGGGAAACTGAGGCTCAGAGAAAGGAGGGATCGTGTGGGGCCTCAGGTAACAGTCTGCGGGGAAGGGAACCCTTCACATGTGCTTGGGTCTCCCGGCTATGTCCTAGAAAGAGGGCTGCAGAGGAACTGGGCCTCGGGCCAGTTGGGGGACAGCCTGGGCACGTGGGACCTGCAGACGCCCGGGCCAAGTGAGCTAGGAGCCAGGATGAGTTGTTGGGAGGAGCAGCCTCGGGGGCCTGGAGTCCGAGCAGCGGTGGGCCCTGCAGCCCACAGGCAGGTCCAGGAAGCGCGCCGTGGCCTCCGTGGCCTCCGGTGCTGTGTGGCTGCCCCTTGGGCAGGAACTGGGTTTGGTCAGCTGGTGACTTGTTGCTGTCCCCTTTGTTTTTCTCTCAAGATGTTTTTTCTAAACAATGGAGCGCCTCTGAGCGTTCCAACGGCCAAGTCACCCTTTGAAGGCTTCCTTAGGCGCTGCTGGCCGGCCGCCAGGGCAGGGGGCTCTGTTACTCCCTGGGATTGACGGAGGTCAGCAGGTGCAGGTTTTCCTGGTGGGTTCAAGCCAAGGCTAGAGAGGGATCGTGCTTCTGAACTGTGGGCAGGGCGTGCTGGGTAGGGCTTGGAGGGAGCGGGCAGGGGGTGCCTGCCTCAGCAGCGAGTCTCCCTCGCAGCCCTGCCTGGGGCTCGAGTTCATCCCGCTTCCTCTGTGTCTAGTGACGAGACCCTGGCAGCGCCCTTGGAATGCTGTGACACAGGTGGAGCGCGGTTGCAGCCGTTTCGGAGGCAGGGAAGCTGTCTTCTGGGCTCCGTTGGTCTTCTGCCTCTCCCTCAGGGTAGCTGGTCCCCAGCCCGTGGTAACACCCACCTGGGGGAGTTGCCGAAGTACACGTTTCCGGTGCCGCCCGCAGGCGATCTGATTCAGTAGGTTTGAGATGGGGGCCCAGGGGTCTGAGTTTGTCACTTACCGGCGTGCGGGTAATCAGTCAGCCGCGGGAATGGGGTCTGGGGGGGGGGCCCGGAGGCTGAAGTAGGGCTTGGCACGGAAGCGCTCTAGGAATTTTGAAAAGGAGGGTATCTGTGTGGGTGCTAGTGGCCGGGGAAAGCCACTTTTGTTCCAGATACATTTATTTAGTTCCTACTGTGTGGCCCAGTTGCATGGAGCCCAGTGGAAGGCTGGGAGGAGGCAGAGGAGGGGGCCACACGGGCACTCTGGACCGCGGGCTGAACGGAGCAGCCCGGAGGAGGTGCTAGATTGGGGTCTGTAAGTGGTGGGAATAAAGCCCAGATTTTAAGAAAACCAGGGTCCTCCAGACCCCTTTCTTCAGGGTCGCAGGAGAGGAACTGAAAGACTGCCTCTGCGGGCTGTAGAACTTCAGGAGGCAGAGAGGTGGCTCATTCTGCCCCCTTCCATGCTGTCCTCTGTCATTGAGCTGCTGCTCTCTGCCTGGAGGAAGACCCCTACAAAGAAGACAGTCGTGGCTCCTAAGCATCCTGTAGCTCGGCCTACTGACTTTCCTCTACCTTTTTTTTCTCAGTTGAATGTGTACGCCAGGCATGGGGCTCCCGGGGCAGAGCAGTCTTGCAGCGGCAGCAGGGGAGGGAGAGGGTACGGTGGGGTGTTCGAGGAACAAGCAGGCTGGTCTGCACGCCTGGGGCACAGAGTCTGGGGGGACAGGGCAGAGGACCCTGGTTGGGAAGTTTTTCATGCTTTGTCCTGTGTTGATTTATTTACACCGCACCATGTTCCAGGGAGCACTTAAGGCAGTGCAGAATCCTGCAGGGGCTGGGTGGGCGCGTGAGGGTTGAGGCAGGAGCATTAGGGCAGGTGGCGGTGGAGAGCAGGCTCTTGAGGCTGCGGGAGGTGGGGGAGCAGGTGGGGGGAAGCCGATCTGCAAGTCCGTAGTGTCCACACTGCCTTTGCACGTGAGCCTACCCTACGAGCCGGCAGGGAGTCCGTGACCTCGGAACCTCAGGAGTGGAGGGAACAAAGATACCCTTCTGGAAAAGCAGGCTTAGGGGAGTGGAGGCCTGGGGGCGGGGAGGGGGCAGATGTGGGGCCATGAGAACTCCCGTGTCCTTGTTCGACATCACCGGAACCCCTAGCCGGGGACCTTTGGCTCACCTTCTCTTTCTAATCTGCAGGTAACTTGAAATTGGTTTAACCAGAATTGCTTTCCTTCTGACCCCTCGCTGACGTGCAGGCCGAGGGGTAAAAGGAAGGTGATCTCGGGATATGGGGCTGAGCCGTGGGGTGATGGAAGTGGGAGAGGGCGGTGGGCTGGAGCACCTGATCAAGGATGTACGTGTTGGCTGGTCCCGTGTCCCCTGGCTTAGCATTGTCTGCCTGCCTGCTGGATGTTGTCATAAGGCCTTTGCAACATGTGGCGGGTCACTTTCTAGGTATGCAGGTCTCTTCCTTAGTTTGCAAAGCCTGGGCCTTAGATTGAGTAACTTGGAGCAGCGGGAGCTGGTTTTCCAGCTGCACAGCGGGTGCCTCCCCTGTGGACGTGGATGGACAGATGGGTGGACACACGGACAGATGAGCTTTGCTGGGTCGGACCGGATGCCCATCAGGCCCCCTAAGGTGCCTCTCAGGGAAGCTCTTGGACCTTCAGTTCAACCTTTGGATGCTTAGAATACAACTTAAAGAGAACTTAGGGGGACGAAGTTCTTTCCTGCTGTAATCTTCTGATGTCTTGAGTCCCCAGTCAGATGGTGGCTCAGGGACAGGTCTCTCCCCTCCCTGAGCAGCATAGAATATACTTAAAAAACATTTAAATAGATGTGGAAATGGCCAAAGTAATGCCTGCTTATGATAGCAAATTCAGATGGAGAAGGAAGTAGAAGGAATGTGCCCAGAGGTACGTGCCGCCGGCTGCCCAGTCCGGGTCTGTGTTCTGCCGTCACTTATCTGCTGCCAGCGACTCTGTGATTGATTTGCTTGTCATTGGCATTTCCTGGCAAAGGTGGGATTTTGGTGGAAAACATCCTGCAGGGAGAACGGGAGGCCCTGCGTCCCTCTCATCTGGTAGAACCCTGTGGGGGACTTGGGAGACCGGGGTTCTTGTTCCTGCCAGGCTGCGACTGGCAGGTCACCGGGTGCTTGACCTGTCTTCTTTTTATTATTATTTTTTAAAATATATTTTATTTATTTATTTGATAGACGGAGGTCACAAGTAGGCAGAGAGGCAGGCAGAGAGAGAGAGAGGGAAGCAGGCTCCCCGCTGAGCAGAGAGCCTGATGTGGGGCTCGATCCCAGGACCCTGAGATCATGACCTGAGCCGAAGGCAGAGGCTTAACCCACTGAGCCACCCAGGCGCCCTGACCTGTCTTCTTTCAAGACTTGCATTCTCTTGTATCTGTGCAGCTTGCCGTGACTTGGCACACGGTCCTTGGACCACCTCAGTCTTTTGTTCTCTGGCATCGGGTGCGGCCTGTCTGCCATGCAGGCTCCCAGCAGTGGTCCTGGCTGAGCCTGACTTCCTGCACGCAGCCCTTGACCGGCGCTTCGGCGCTTCCTGGCTCCCCTCAGGGAACTGGTGATTGCAGAGCTCCTCTGGGTGGGATCTGGGCGTTAGGCAGACACAGGGGTAAATAACCCCGAACCTCCCCGCAGGGTGGTGCCCCATAAGGCTTGCCGAGGGTGTGCCTGGAGGGGCTCATGGCGGGACCTGGCGTGGAGCAAGCACGCAGGGAGCGCCTGCCGCTGTTTTAAAAGGCTGCACACAGGGCGCCTGGGTGGCTCAGTGGGCTAAGCGTCTGCCTTCAGCTCGGGTCATGATCCTGGGGTCCTGGGATGGAGCCCCGCGTCAGGCTCCCTACTCGCCGGGGCGGGGAGTCTGCTTCTCCCTCTGCTGCATGCACTCTCTCTGTCAAATAAAGAAATAAAATCTTAAAAAAAAATGCACAAAAAATTAAAGGCTGCAGGGTGCCTTTTAAAGACATTTTGTTGTTTTTTTATTGTTCTTTTTTTTTTTTTTTAAGATTTTATTTATTTATTTGACACAGAGAGAGAAAGAGATCACAAGTAGGCAGAGAGGCAGGCAGAAAAAGACAGGGAAGTGCAGAGAGCCTGACTCGGGGCTCGATCCCAGGACCCTGAGATCATGACCGGAGCCAAAGGCAGAGGCTTAACCCACTGAGCCACCCAGATGCCCCTTTTTCCTTGTTGTTTTATTTTGTTTTGGTTTGATGACTAGTGATAGTCAACATTAAGACGATTTTGGTCATTTGCTTTTTTTAAAAATCCTGTTCATGTCTTTTATTCATTTTCCTTTTGGTTTGTTATTCTTTTCCTATGGCATGTGAGATAGTTTTAATCTCTTAATGTGAACTTTTCCCATCTGTTGGCGGGAAGCCATGGCCTGGGGCCCTCAGGCAGCACTGGGTTGGGTTGGGGGGCGCCCAGACCTCCAGTGGAGCTGACCGGGCTGACCTCTGGGCACCGAGAAGAGCGACCCCATGACACGTGGTTTCAGAGGGATATGTCTGCGCTGTTTTTTGTGCTTGTTTACAGTGGGTGTTTTTCTTTCTCTTTCTTGTCTGTCGGCACCCCTCCTTGCCACCGTTGGTGTGCCCGCCTACGTCACTTTCTCTTTTGCCTTAATTTGATGTTTTGATGGCTTGCAAACCCAGAGCCCCAGCTTGGAGAGTGGGATTCGGGCCGGTCCCAGCCCCTTGCGGCGTGTGTGTCTGTGTGCACAGTGGGGCGGGCGAGGCTGGGAGATCAGGGACCCCCCTCGGGGCTCGCCCTGCTCCCCTGCTGCCTGCTGCGTCCCAGCAAGGGGCCAGTGGCCTTCTGTGCCCTGAGGATTTTTGGTGAATCAGGCCCTATATGAAGGCTCTGGAGCCTTTGGTGCGAAGAACTGTGAAGCTTTGGTGCCTTTTAGTTGTGCCCAAGCACTCCTCTGCTCGGTGATGGCTTCTAGACTATTCTAGACTGCTTTACATCGGGTGATGTGGTGGAGCGAATGCTGGGCATCCTTCCTCGTCTGTTGGGGTGGTGGTTACGGAACCTGGTTCTGGGATCACGCTGCCTAGATTCGAATTCCAGACTTACCAGTTGGCGGCTGCGCGACCTGCGGCGAGTCCCTGAGTCCCCCTGTGTCTTGGCTTCCGTGTTGCCAAAATGAAGTGAGCAAGTGCCCGGTCCCTCGTGCAGGTGTGAGAATGAAGCCGGCAGGTGCACGCAGAGCTTTTAGGTGGTTGTCATTCCTTCGGAAGTGCCCGTCCTGTGCTGGGTCCTAGCCCGTCCCTCATACGCCGGGTGCTGGTCGCTGCCTTCGCAGGGTGGGCGTGGGGACTGAGGGCACAAGAGTGCGTGTACCTTGCACAGTCCCCGTGGCCTGTGGCCCCTCCTGGCACTTGGAATCTCCGCTGGCAGAGTTTGGTTAAGTTGGTACAGCCTGGCGGGGCGAGGAGCCACCCCAGGATTTGTCTGCAGTTCCGGCAGATGGGCCCAGACCCCGGACCACAGCTTGTCCCAAGGAGTGTGTCCCATGGACCAACCAGCATTGCTGTTACTTGACTGGTTGCCTGCTGACTCAGTCCCGCACTGTCCGGTTTTGGAGACATCCCTTAAATTTTCAAGTAGCAGTATTAAGACAGGTTACAAAAAAAAAAGAGAGGAAATGAAGTGAATTTTAATATTGTATTTTCTTTAAGCCAGTATACCTAAAATGTCATCATTTCCAGGTGCAGTCAATATGAGAAGTTATTAATGGGTTTTTAACACTCTTTTCTTTTCTCACTCTGTCTTCGAGCTCTGCCCGCAGCACCGCTCCAGGGATGGGCTGAGCCTCCAGCGCTCAGTAGCCAGGCGGCCCCGGGCCGCCGCGGAGAACAGCTCTAATTTTAGTCGGTGATAGACCAAAGAATACCTGTTTGTCCTAAAAAGTGAATACAGAAGTGCATCCTTTTTGACTTTGCTTTCTCAAGTATTGATTAATAATAATGTGCCTTGGGGCACCTGGGTGGCTAAGTCAGTGAAGCGTCTGCCTTCGGCTCAGCTCCTGATCCAGGGTCCTGGGATCGAGTCCTGCATCGGGCTCCCTGCTCGGTGCGGAGCTTGCTTCTCCCTCCGCCCCTGTGCTCTCTTGATCTCTCTCAAGTAAATAAATAAAATCTTTAAGAAATAATCCTAGGAACGGGCTTTTCCCGCAGGCCCAGCTGTTCTCCACCAGCCAGGCTACAGGGCTGTGCCAGCCGCGCACCTGCTCGGCCGCGGTGATTGATAGCAGACCGATTGTGGACAAGGGACTGATTCTGTAGTAGCTTTCTGTGGCGGTGCGTTTTCTGAAAACCCGAAGACCACCTCTGTGATGAGGGCGCCGCTGCAAACCCTGATCCGGTTATGGGGTTCTCATGCTCCATACTTGGGAGCCACATTCGTGTGGTTCTGCCCCAGGATGGAAGGTGGGGTGTGAGCCCAGGCCCCCTTCTTGCAAGATGAACGCGCTTGTCATGGCCCCTCGCAGGCAGGGCCTTGTTACGGGTGGGTCAGCCTCAGGCTTCTGTGTGGCTTGCTTCGGTGCAGCCCCTGTGTGCCCCCCCGCGTCCCCACACAGCCGCCCTGCTCCCTCTCAGGCCCAGGCCTCTCTATTGCCCGCAGGAGGGTGATCCTGAATTCGGGGTAAGGGAGGAACGGCGGGCGGGGAAAGGCATGGCCAGCTCCTTCCCTCTGCTGCAGGACGGGCCCTTGTGCTCTGGGCTAGTGGCTCTACCCAGGAGTGGACATGCAGGCAGGTGAGCTCTCCGTGGTCAGGACTCATGTGAACAGCACAGTCTGTGGACTGGCTGTCTGTCTGCATCTCAGCCTGCCACGAGGTCGCCCGGACTGCTGGCTTGGCGGGGTGCACACAGTCCGGGGACAGGGTGCTGACTGCGTGGCTTGGACCACAGTGCACATTTGGGAGAGCAGCGCGCCCAGCCCTTGAGGTCTGCAGGACAGGAGGGTTCAAGGTCACTGGGTAGGGTTTTTTTTTTTTGCATCGCGGCGACCTCCTTCCAGTGCACCAGGGGCGGTGGGCTGTGTGATCGGTCCCCTCCAACCGTGACCCGTGGCAGTGGTGCTGAGATGCGTGTAACCAGCAAATGTCACAACAGCCTCTTCGCTGCGTCCTGGCATTTGAGGCAGGGGTTGTTTTGTAGGGATTTTCAGTTTATGTTTTGCCCTTGATTTCTGCTGAGTTGTATGTATATATGATAGCGGGATCCGTATTTATATCGTAGCGGAGAGGTTGTAAATGTGTGCATACTCTGGGAGACAGGCGGCAGAGAATAAAGCCCCCCTTCAGCCAGCAGCTCTGGGCTGGCTTCTTGCTGTGTCTCAGCCCACGTCCCTACTGCGCAGTAAGGTGGCGTTCCTCGCTTCGTCTGCTCAGAGGTGAGGCTGGCAGTCCCTCGTAATGTCTTTGATGGGACATCTCCAAGCCCCCTCAGCCAACCTGAGAAGACAGAAACCATCATTTTGTAGGTCTCTCGTTCTCCCCAGCCTTGGCACCTCTGGGACAAAGACCCTGCCCTGAACCCGTGTTGAAACGCTCTCTTGTCCTTACCTGTCTCCTGAGTGGGTCCCTCCAGGGGTTTGTTACTGCCCTAGAGAAAACAGCCTGACAGAGGCCGGTCCGTCCAGCTCCAAGGCCCCCCTTTCCAGTTTCGTCCATCATGGGGCCTAGAGCATTCGGCGTTCTCACCCCAGCTGCTATGTTCTTCACTCGCCGTGTCCCCTGTGGACACGGAACCCTGAGCCAGTCTTGCGCAGGCCTCCTGGCCTCACAGAGAATGCTTGACCAACAACCAGGAGGCCTTCCTGCTCGGTACCCAGCCCGCGTGCCCTGCTGGGCACAGGAGGTCCTTCAGACACCCTCCTGCCTGTATGACCGTGCGCTGTCCTGCTCCACGGTCCCAGCCTGGTGGGCCGCTCGCTGGCCTGAGGAGCAGCGGGCAGGTAGAGCTGTGGGCCAGCGGACCTCTGACAGCAGCCCCGCCCCCCCGGGAGAAGAGCTGGAAGTCGGGAGGCCATTTCGGGTGGGGGCCAGCTGTTGTCACGAGGCCTTGTGTCTTCTCACTGGCAGGAGCGTGGGGCAGGGCCCCCACTTGAGTCTTGGCAAGGCAGGCTTTCGGCCGCCCTGCTCCCGCGCCGCAGACCTGCGTGGAGGGGTGGCAGGAGGGTGGGGGGTGCCTGGTTCTCTGTCCTCCCTCTTGGAGTTCATGTTCCTCCCCAGGGGGTCAGAGCTGGGAGATCATTGAAAACACGGGTGTCCTGCTTTCTGGTGTGTGCTGATGACGGGTCAGCTGGCTCAGGTCGGGAGAGGGACCCTGTGCTCTGAGGAAACCTCCCCGGGAAGCATGGAAGTGGCCCTCCGTCCATCAGGCCCCCGGAAGGGTAGGCGAGGCGGCCGAGGAGCCAGTGACTTGTTGAGATGTAGGCAGGGACTGGCCCACCCCGGGTGACCCGTGCTGCGGGTGGCTGGACAGGGGACCGTGGCTCAGGCCCTGAGGGCGAGGCCTTCCCTCATCTCCGGAGCCTCAGGTGTTCACGCATCCTGCACCAGAGAAAGCTCAGCATCGCGTCTAAGACAGGCGGCGTCCTCGGCGGTACGCGGCTTCTGCCCCGTGAGCTCGTGGCGCAGGACGGCGAACCGGTGCCCCGGCAGCCCGGCGGCTTTGATCGGCAGTGCGAGACTCTGTTTTACTGGAATACTGATTTTATTATGAAAATTGCTGGCGTAGTGTGTTTTTAAACCATTCGCATGTGCCACCCCACACGGCGGGGTACTTGGTGTTTGTGCTGCAAATGTCGTAAGACTGACAGCTCTTGCAGCGGTGCGGTGGGGAGGGTGGGGGGTGGCCGGGTTCTCAGTGAAGCGTGGCGGGATCGGATCTGGGATCTCAGAAACATCCGACTAACCAGATTCACTTCCTGTGGGAGCTCCGGACGCGCCCGCTACTGCCCTGCGTGCTTCTTCGTGGTTCTCTGGGCACCCCTGCAGGGGGGGGGGGCCCCCCCCCCCCCCCGCCCCTCGTCCGGCACATGGGGGACAGAGATGGAAAGGGATGTGCTCAGGGCTGCTTGCTTTTAGGGGCGGAGGCAGGACCAGACCCAGGAAGTTTGGGCTCAGCCCGCAGGTGCTGCTGCGCCGTGAAATAGCTTTCAGGGGCGCCTGCGTGGCTCAGTCGGTGACGCGTCTGCCTTCCGCTCGGGTCATGATCTTAGGGTCCTGGGATCGAGCCCTGTGTGCTCAGAGTTGGGCTCCCTGCTCAGCGGGGAGCCTGCGTCTCCCTCCCCCTCTGCTCCCCCCTCCCCTCGTGCTCTCTCTCTCTCTCTTTTGCTCACTCTCTCAAATAAGTAAATAAAAAGCTTAAAAAAAAAATCCAATACAGGAGAAGATTAAAAGAATATTGTCTCAAGAGATTCAGGGGCTATGAAGGGTTCCCTTAAGCCAGATAGGAAACCCAGAATTTATAGAGGAGAAGACGTGACAGATTTTCTCCCCAGCTTTTTATTTTGGAAGAAACCACCGGCTCGGAGGGCGTTTGCTCCTTCCTCTCCCATTCCTTCTGGAGGTGGGCGCGGTCGGCAGCTGCACGCGGCCTGGCGCTTCTCCCGAAGGCTCGAGCTGCCGGCTCCAGGCGCGGGCACGTTCTTGCAGGAAACAGAACACCACTGTCACACCCGAGAGGCTTGACGGGAACCCTCTGACGTCATTTCAGAGCTCACCCCTAAGCAGATTTCCTCGTTTCCCCCCAAATACCTTATATGCCCTTTTGGTCTTTCCAAATCAGGACAGGATGAGGCCGGGCCAGATTTCTTGGAGAAGGTCCGTGGGTTTGGATGTTCTTGCTGCCTGGCTGTCTTGAAGTTCTCCCTCTGTTCCTGGAGCTGCCCAGGACCTGGAGTGAGGGTGAGGCGTTGATGAGATCCAGGTTAAACCCTTTTGACAGGATTACCCCCTGTCCTGTCGTGTCACATCTGGCCCTGCTGTTCCTGCTGTTCAGGAGTTAACCGTCTGGAAGGTCCATTTCCTCCCACTGGGTGGTTGCTAAGTGATCTGTGGGCTGTTGCTTGGGTACCAGGGAAGTCAGCGCTGCCAGGGACCCTCCCCTTGCTGGGGGGCGGGGGTCTGCATGCATCAGCAGTCGGTGCCTGTGAAGGGGGATTGGGGTGGCCACGTGCTGATATTCTCAGGTGCTGGGGTGGCCACGTGCTGATATTCTCAGGTGCGCGTTCCCTCTGTGAGTCCTAGCTGATGCCCTTCCTGCGCCACGAGCTTCGTCCCAGCCCACCCTTTCGTATCCTCGCTCTGGTCTCACGGTTTTTTGTTGTTGTTGTTGCTCAGATGTTCTAATATGACCCATTACAATATTAACAGATTTAATTACATTTCTGTGGAATAGAGTAGGAAAATTTGCTTGCCATGTACATATGCTAGTTAAATGCTTAAGATGCCTGTGATCGAGTTTCTGCAAACTGTGAGGAGGAAGATGTTTTAAATTCCAGAGGGAAACGGGCAGAGCAGAGGACCAGAAAGATAGTTCAGAGAAGAGGAAGTGCACGTTGTTGGTGATCGTGAAAAGATGCTTAATATTAACCTCAGGAGTAATCAGGGACTCCCATCAGAAGAACAAGTCCTGGGCTCCCCTGTCCTGTGGCAGGAGGCAAACACACAAGTTTCGAAGCTGGTGTGAGGGCTGGTGTAGGCCTGCCCCCCGCCCCCGGGCTGCTGTGATGGGGAGGGAGGCGGCGAAGGAGAAGCCCTTGGACGCTATCTATTAACACACAAAATTTATCTGTCTCTGAACCCAGCTGTTCTACTTTTTCCCCTTACAAAGAAGCAGCTAATGGTGGTTTAAAAAAAAAAAAAAAAGCCACCAGAATGCCCTTGAGTCGGGGAATGGTGGGATGAGATTGGAGTGTATGCACGGTGGAACATTCTGGAGATGGCCAGTCAGGGTGAATGAGAACATTGCCTGGCCGGGGGCACAGAGGTAAACGTGTGGGGAGCGGATGGTGCGTTTTGGTGCCGTGCTGGAGGCTGAGTTCTGTTCTGGTGGGGGGGAGACTGGACATTCATTCTGGAAACTTCTGCCCATGGGGAAGTGCCAGGGGACCAAAAGCCCTTCCTTGAGGGTGTTGTGAAAGTGGTTTTATATTCCAAAACAACATTTTAAAAAGACGGAACGTGAACATTTATTACATGTACTAGTTCTACCCACTTTCCTATCTTGTGTCTCACCCAGAGTCGGAAGGCTCTCGCGAGTCCTTGATAGAGTGCGGGGACCCCAGAGCAGCTGCAGATGTGGGGGGCTGGGCGCTGGGCAGAGCGAGGGTTTGGGGGGTGAGCTGCACGTGTCCTTTCCGCGGGAGGCCCTCACCCCCAGGTGGGACAGCGCTCTGCTGCTGCCATTTCGTTTCCTTTTTACAGAAATCGTGTACTCCCTGTACACATCGTAGACAACACAGTAAATGCAAGAGACAGTTTGCAGAAAAACAGAAGTGGAAAAAAAAAATCACTGTTGTTCCTAAACACCCCAAGTCAGCCATTGTCCTTCTTTGGATGTGTTCCTTGCACACGGGCCCGTGGTCCATACAGTCTTGCTTCTTAAAAAACGAAAAAAGACCGGAAGTGCCGTCGCCACCTGTGTGAGGGAGAAAAGGCTTTGCCGATGTTGTGTTAAGTGGTCGTGCGACGGTCGTTGCCTTCCTGATTTCCGTGTTGCCTGGCGTTTGGTGTTGCTTTCACTTGTTTGGAAGCATTGGACGTCTTCGGCCTCTGTCCTTAGCTCTGTGTCCAGCGGTCCCCGCGGCGGCACAGATTCTGGCTGCCAAGCCTCTCTTCCCCATCATGCCCCCCTCACCCCCATTGAGCCACTGCTGGAACCCCGGCCTCAGGTGCTCGCACCGGGACCGCCATGCACCCCAGCCCACTGGCAGGGCTTTGGAAAATGAGCAGCAGAATTCACATTCTTTTTTTTTAAAGATTTTATTTATTTGTTTGAGAGAGAGCATGAGAGGCGGGAAGGTCAGAGGGAGAAGCAGACTCCCCATGGAGCAGGGAGCCCGATGCGGGACTCGATCCCGGGACTCCAGGACCGTGACCTGAGCCGAAGGCAGTTGCTCAATCAACTGAGCCACCCAGGCGCCCAGAATTCACATTCTTAATTTCTATTTACTTGAGTATCAAATGAAAATGAGTGGTTTTCCCTTGTATTGGCCATTTGTACGTTTTTTACTGACATGGAGGTTTTATGTTTGGTTTTTAAGCAACATTTGTGATACTAATCCACTGACCTAGCTACCTTCTCCTGCCCTCCCTACAGGTGTCAGTTTCCTTTCTTTTTTTTCTTTTCTTTTTTTTAAGGATTTTATTTATTTCTTTGAGGGAGAGAGAGATCACAAGCTGGGGGAGTGGCAGGGGGAAGGGGAAGCAGGCTCCTAGCTGGGCAGGGAGCCCAAGGTGAGGCTGCATCTCAGGACTGTGAGATCATGACCCGAGCAGAGGCAGACGCCCCTCAAGTCCCTTTAATTCTATTTTTCTTAGGGTTCTTGTCATTTTTAATTGTTCCGGATTTTTTTATGTTTCTGTAGTTGAACTTACTGATCTTCTTTCTCCTGTGCCTTATTTTTTTTTAAGATTTTATTTATTTATTTATTATTAGAGACAGAAAGAGAGCGAACGCACAGAGGGAGAGGGACAAGTAGACGTCTGGCTGAGCAGGGAGCCCGATGCGGGGCTCGATCCCAGGACCCTGAGATCATGACTGAAGCCCAAGGCAGCCACTTCACTGCCTGAGCCTCCCAGGAGCCCCTCTCCTGTCCTCTAAATCCGACAAGCCTCGAACTGTCTCCTGGCTCATCCCCTGCCCCATGCAGACTTCCACAGCTGATCGGCTTCCCCAGCTGCCCAGACCCGCATTGCACAGGCTCAGCGTGGCCATGAGGGTGGGGGGCTTGGAGAGCTGAGGTCTCAGGCTCCAGAGGGAATGGGGGTGTGGGTAAGCAGAGCCTTTGGGCACCAGGGGGTGTAAGGAAGGTGCACAGAGGGGCCCCGTGTCCCTTCGGCATGTGGCCTGGCACAGCACTCAGACCCTGCGACCGGGTGTGGGCGGACTCTGGGCAGGTGGGGAGGACAGCGGTCGTTTGGCTCAGAAAGCTCGTGGTCCCCCAGCGAAGGGAAGCATCTTCAACTCAGGAGCGGGGTTTCTCACTGACTCCCTTCCCCCCGACCTGCTGGCCCGGCCTCTTTGTGGCTCTGTCTACACGGCATGAGAGCGAGGCGTGCCCAGGGCGCATCAACCCCTGATAGCCCCCTTTTGTTGGTCAGAAGTCATCATTTGAGCTGGTCTTCTCCTTCCTAAGTGTCATGTTCACAGGCACCCCGGGACGGGTGGCTGCAGATGCTGCATCAGCTTCTCTTACTCAGGGGGCAGGACAGGGCCAGGAGTTTGGGAGGTAGGGAAGGAGGAAGCGCGGGGGGTGTCTTTTTGGACACCCCTTTTTGGCTGGTCTTTGCCACTGTGCGTACCCAGAAAGGAAGACAGGTCGGGGCTCCCTGCAGGAGAAGCTCTGTGTCCTCAGAGATCTTGCCGGGCCAGGGAGGCCCAGGAGCTCAGGGCAGCCAGCTTGGGTTCAGAAGCCATCTGCAGCCACTTACTAGCTGGTGAACTTAGGCTTTTTGGCCTCTGTGCCTCAGTTTTCACATCTGTATCTTGGGGGAAGTTACCTAACTTTCTCGGAGCATTATCGTCAGAAGTAAATGGGTCACAGTGTATCAGGTATTGAGTGTGGCTGATTGCACCAGTGAGTGGCTCTCACTACCAGGGGATCGGCAGTGTCCTGTGTTCTGCTGCCTTGCTTGTACAGGGCACCAGAGGTGGCTGTGCTGTCCTCAGGGATGGCCTGTGTGTGCCCCGGAGCCCAGGCCCCAGAGGAGCGAGAGCAGATTAGACATCAGCTTCTACAGCAGAGACAAGATGAACTGGGGATGGGGGGGGGGCTGCAGGGCATGGAGCCCCCCAGGGCTTCGTGATGCCAGCGGGCATGGGCTGACTGTCGGGGCCAGAGCCGCTGAGCTGGCAGAGGTAGAGGGAGGCGGCCTCTGTGTCCAGGCCCTGCCGGAGAGGCCTTTGGCTTCCTAAGACGCGGAGCGCTTGCGGGACCCCCTGCCCCCAGCTCCGCAGCCCCCCAGCCCCAGGAGTGGCAGGTATGGCCTTGGCAATGGCACAGAGCCTGAGGAAGTAGTTAGCCACTGTGCTTGGAAAATCTGTAAGGGACTTCAGACACTCTCTGGTCTGTTCTGTTCACTGGACTCTCAAATTACCCAAGTCTTTTATTTCCCTCCGCTGTAGCACATACTGGCCCTCATCCCGCTTTCCTGGGGCTCTGCGCTTGCCTCCGCGTTCCCGGCTCTCAGCCACTGGGCACCACTTCTCTCGCTTTCCAGAGCTCCTCTGTCGCGGAGCAGAGTTAGCGAGATTATTATACTTTATGGAATCTTTCTTTTTATTTATTTATTTAAGGACTTATTTATGGGGACATCTGGATGGCTCAGTCGGTTAAGACTCTGCCTTTGGTTCAGGTCATGATTCCAGGGTCCTGGGATCGAGCCCCGCATCTGGCTCCCTGCTCAGCGGGAAGCCTGCTTCTCCTTCTCCCACTCCCCCTGCTTGTGTTCCCTCTCTTGCTGTCTCTCTCTCTCTCTCTGTCAAATAAATAAATAAAATACTTAAAATTTAAAAAAAGGATTTATTTATGGAGAGATTGTGGGAGTGGGGGGGGTGTGTGCAGACGGAAAGAGTCTTTAGGCAGACTCCTGGCCGTGCATGGGGCCCCACACGGGGCTCATTGAGGGCTTGATTCCACAACCCCAAGAGCTGAGCTGAAACTGAGAGTTGGTGAATAGCACCACCCTGGTGCCCCTTTCCTTTATTAAGATGTCTTACTTTTGGAAAAATAAGGTGAAAGCAGACAAGCGACCATACTGCCTTTGGGAGCCATGGGACAGGAAGCAGATTTTTAGCTCATGGGACTTACCCTGGACCTTGGTTCAGTTTTTTTTTTTTTCTTTAAGGATTTTATAATTTATCTGACAGAGACACAGTGAGGAAGGGAACACATGCAGAGGGAGTTAGGAGAGGGAGAAGCAGGTTCCCTGCTGAGCAGGGAGCCTGATGCGGGGCTCGATCCCAGAACCCTGGGATCATGACCTGAGCAGAAGGCAGACGCTTAACGACTGAGCCACCCGGGCACCATCCCCTCTTTTTGGCTCAGTTTCGAAGGAAGAGAACAGTTTTTTTAAAAATCTAAAAAAAATTTTTTTTTTTAAGAGAACACTTTTAAAGACACATGAAATGTAGGATATATGTCAGAACTGGGATGGAAAGGCAGGTAGCCTTTAGGGAGCATGCACAGTGTGGTACATTCGGAGTCTGGAATCCTGCCCCGAGCGAGGCAGCGTGGTAAGTGTCCACCCCGGCCCTGCAGGTCGGAGGAGTGCGGACGCTGGTGAAAAGCCGACTCTCCTTGGCAGAGCACAGCGTGCACAGGACCCATGCTCCTGGTCCTCCGTCTGAGCAGGGAGCTGTGTCTGTCCGGGTCCCCCTTCGGGGTTTAGGATGTGCCACGGGAGAACGAGCTCAGGAGGCCGTTCAGAAGTCCTGAGCCTCGCACAGAGCTTGTGGCCAGAAAGAAAACCGAGGAGACTAGTGTGGAGCAGCGAGGGTGCTAGAAGGCTGTTTCCAGGTTGGGGGACTGCCCAGAAGAGGGCGCTCTTGGTTTCCTCCCTTTGTCCCCCACCCCTGCTTGCCCCTTTGGTCCTCTCTGCTTCTTCACAGGGAGGGCGGGATGGAGCCACAGGAGGGCTCTCTGGTGCCCCGACCTTGGGAGATGGGGGCGGAATCCCAGGTCCCCTGAACAGCCCCGGAAGGGCACGGGGACCAGGCCGCTTCTGTGCAGTCACACCTGCCTGGCCCCTGGAGCCCACCCTCTTGCGCCCCCTGCTCCCGGGCAGCGCTCATTCTCTCCAGGTCTGGAGGCCACAAGTCGGGTAGGAGTGGGCTGGCCCGGCCGCCTTTCCTGCGAAGGCCTCTCTCCTCGGCTTGTGGACCACCGTCTTCCTCCGTCGCGCTCTCCATCATGGTCTGTCTGTCTAGATTGCCCCTTTCTATAAGGATAGCAGTCATAGGGGCGCCTGGGTGGCTCAGTCATGAAGCATCTGCCTTCGGCTCAGGTCATGGTGCCAGGGTCCTGGGATGGAGCCCCGCATCGGGGCTCCCTGCTGTGCATGCTCTCTTTCTCTCTCTGTCAAATAAATAAAATCTTTTAAAAGGGGGGCAGCAGTCATAGGGGAATAGGGACCCACCCTACTCTGACGTGACCTCATCTCAGCAAACGCCCTATTTCCAAATAAAGTCACCTTCTAAAGGACTGGGGGTTAAGACTTCAAAATACAAATGGGGGGGCACAACTGTGTCTGGAACAGCTTTCAGCAGATTTTCAGAGAAGGACATGATCTAAGGGGTCCCAGGGGTGTCCGAGGTCTGCCAGCACGGTCTTGGGGTGGAGAGACGCGGACTGGCAGTGGCCAGGCCCGGGCTGCTGTGTGACTGCCGGCATGTCCCACTAGGCTTCTGACTTGAAGAAAGCTGGTTTCATTTGTTCCAGCATCTCACAGGAGTCACTGCTCCCTCTGTCCCCCGGTAATGGCTCCTTTTCCTGTTCCCCTGCTTTGTGCCAGGCTCGGTGTTGGGCCCTCCACAGTCACGGTGCTGGTTTTTGTAGCAACTTCAGGGGCAAGGTGAGATGATTTCTGGTTTGCTAAACCCCGAGACCCAGTGAGGTTAAAGTGGCTGTAGACTGACACACAGCTAGTAGGTGCCAGAGGCTGACTTTGAACCTGGTTCTCTCCACTCCAGAGCACCCCCCGCCTCTCTACTGGGGCTCTTTGCTAGACCATTGTGCCTGTGATTTATCTCCTTAGGTGACCGTCCCAGCCAGGGACCATCTCTTAGAAGTCGGCCTCCCTCCCCAGAGGGAGAACCGCTGCGGTGGTCTCGTGGGCGGTGCTGTCTCCTGCCCCCATTACAGTGGGAGGGGGAGTGGGGGAGGGGCGGCAGCCTAGAGTGCCCCCCCACCTCCGCTTTGGACTCCCCATCCACCCCGCCTCTGGCAGCCCTGGGTGTGGCCCTGGCCACCTGCCCGGGCTCCAGGCTCTCATCCCGCCCCCCTTCCCACCACCTTGCTCCCGCCTCCCTCCCCGCCTCCCGCCCCGCCTCGGCCTCAGGAAGAAGATGCTTTGCTGCCACCTTGTGGGCACGGAGAGCCCGGCGGCCTTTGCAGGGCCTGTGAGGCTCTGGGACCCCTGGGAGCGGCGGGAAGGAGCCCAGGTCTCTCCCTCCACACCACCACGTGTGCCCTCCGGCCTCCTTCTCTGCTGCGGGGAAGGACGTGCACGGGCTCTGGGCGGTGCACGTGGCCTCAGCCAGGCACGCCTCAGCACTTATCAGCGGGTCACCCCCGGCAAATATTTGAGCGGAGACTAGGTCCCAGGTCGTGTGGGGTGTGGGGGCTGGGGGCCACCCTTCGCTCACAAACAGTGCTTGGTTTCCGTGCCCCCCCATGGCACAGCTTCACAGACGTCTTTCCCTTCCCGGCTCCGTGGTAGTCGGGGTCAGTCATGTCCCCTTGCCACCCCCAGGCCCGGGCCCGTCCCCGCAGTGGGTCCAATCCACCCGGCCCTGGACACCTCCAGAGTCGGCTCTTGCTCTTTTCCGACTTCCCAGCTCCTTTTCTGTACTCTCTGCTCCCAGGGGGGTCCGTCCCCATCCTCCCGCAGAGAGCACACTGCGGGGCATCATGGGACACCGTATTCTTAATTCCCCCCGAAATGGCCGTGGAGCCTCTCAGCCCTCACCAGCAGGGCTGGCCTGGTGTGTCTGAGGACCTTAGCAGGCTGAGAACTCCCGTGAGGGCTAGCCTCGTGGAATTTCTGTCCTGTTTACAGCATCCCGGCTTGAAGCTTTTTAGGATGGCCCTAACTTCTTTCGGGCCCTGTTGAGTGGAGCTCTCTGGAGCAGAATCTTGTCAGGCAGAACACAGAGACCTCGTGCAGACAGGCCACAAGGGAGAGAGATTTGTGCCTTCGCTCTTCTCCCTAAGGTCCTCTACTGGCCCGATGGCCCCGGGGATATTTCTGTGTCAGCAGGTGTCCTTCTCTGGCTAGCTTCTGTGGGTCAGGAAAGGCTTCTGGGAAGGAGGGAGGCAGCCAGGGGAGGAAGTGGAAGCTGTTGCCGGTTTGGGAACTGACCCAGACTGAGCACTTGGCCTGGACTAGATTCCGCAGGTGCCGTGGGAGCCACCGGGAAATGGTATGGCCTCGGAGAACGTAAAATGTTCTTCTGTCTTGGGGACGAGGCACCGGCGCCTGTCTTCCCACAGTAGATATGAGTGTATCTGGGGGCCTCTGCCCCTTGTAGGCCATCGGGGTCTTCTCCTGCTGAGACAGCCAGCAGAGTTCTGAAGCAGCCTGTCCCCAGCTGGGCACCTTGTCCCTGTCCCTCCTCCGTCCCTGGACAGAGCTGCTGTCCTGCACTTGGTTTGGGGTGGGGAGGGTTCGTAATGAGCAGCCCTGTTCTTCTGTGGGGGGGGGGAGGTAATTCCCTGTGTGTCTGTGAGAGAGAGTGCAGACAGACAGATAGGCAGATAGGGAGATGGAGTGTGGGAGACTTAAACGTGGGGAACTGATGCAGGACTCCAGGGCTGTGTTCTCGTCCCCACGCCTGAAGGATCCTGGGAAAGGCTCGTCCGTGGAACCGTCTATTAGGTGGGGAAAACGCATCCTGGGGAGGGAGAAGCCATCCTCATCACTGTTAATAAGTAGTCCCAGGAAAATACGAAACCACCCCCAGGGGCTCTCCAGGCCTGGGAGATCCAGCCCGGGACTTGAAAGTTTCCAGCTCTGGGCTCTTCGGAGCACCTAGGATGGAGAGGCCCTGCCTTCCTCAGGCATTCCCTCACCCCAGCCCCCTCAGGAATGTGCCACTTTTATCTTGTAGTTTGCTTCTACCCAGAAGGGTGGAGTTCTGAGGCTGAGATGGACACTGGGAATTAGGCTGGTGGGGGCAGAGTGGGGGGGTGGAGGAAGTTGGGGAGTAGTGTTTCTTGGAAGCCCATGTAGGCCCTCCCATCCTTGCCACGACCTGAACTCGTTTCTCAGTCCATCTCTCAGTGCGCCCGTGGTCTTCAGGACCATGGTCGACTAGCTCATCTGCAGGGCCTCGGACAGGACTGATGTTTAAAATGCAGTGGAAAGCACAGCGGGGCAGCTCCAGCTTCCTGCCCCCTTCCTGGGGTGAGCCCTGCATGAGCCTCTGGTGCAGCCCACACTCAGTGAAGAGGCGTCTGTGCTCAGAGAGGGTGATCGGGCTCTGGCCAGCACTGAGGGCAAGCACTTCGCCTTGGCCAGCCGACCTCCAGACCGCCTCTGAACAGGAGGGGAGACCCAGGGAGCAGGAGACTGGAGACTCTGGGACACAAAAGTGAGTCACTCTCCCAGAACTGTGTAGTCCAGGACTGAAGGTTACCTTTTGACTTTCCACTGCCCTTAGGCAGGACACTTCACTGAATCCAGATAATTTTATCGTCTCCAAGGGAGAAGATGACCTCGGCCATTAACAGAAGAGCTGCCCGCCGCATCCCGCAACTCTCTTCTGGAGCTTCCCAACCTCAGAGTGTCTCAGCCAGAAACTAAGGCCCCCCATTTTACAGACAAGGAGACTGAGGGTCAGAGAGGGCATATGACTTGCTTCCTGACTCCTAACTTAAGTTTACTGCAATGCCAGCCCTGTGGTGTTTAACACCTGTTTGGTCCTTTAGAGCAAGAGCAAGTGGCCCACTTCTATTCAAAACAGGGCCCGGTGTGTGGTGTTCAGGACTGTTATTTATTTGGCCGGCTGCTAATGACAGCTCCTCACCTACTTGCCCCAATCCGAGGAGGAGCCCTGGGCTGGAATTTCCTGTTTTCTGAGGGCTCCGGGGGCTGCCCCAGCAGGCTGACTCCCCTGCCACCCGCCACCGTTCCAGGGTGTTCCAGGCCAGGCTTGCCGCCTCTCCTTGCTGGGCCGGCTCCCGGCCTCTCCAGGTCTGGGCTTGCCGGCTGCGAGGTGGAAGCGTTGAGGGACTCCGTGGGCCCGACACCAGGTGCCCAGAGGCCGGAGGTCCGTGCGCCCCGGCCGCGGCCCCGGCCCGGGCCCCGCCCCGCGCCCCTCGCCATGGGCCTGGCCCTCGCCCCCGGGCCCTGAGCATGGAGCGGGGCTGGCCGCCGGGGGACAGCTGCAGCCGGGAGCGGCCCGCCGTCTGCCGCCGCGCCCTCAGCGTCTGCGACTCGCTGGACCTGCACGGCGCCCCGGCCGGCCGCGCCGCCGCCGCCCTGCAGGCCGCCCTGAGCGCCGCGCGAGAACAGCCGGCGCGGCCGCGGAGCGTCTGCTCGGGCGGCCCGGGGCCCCCGCCCTCCGGCGCCCGCAGCCTGCTGCTCGGCCTCCTGCGCCCGCGCCTGGGCCGTCGCGGCCCCGCCGACGGCCCCCCGCCGACTCCCGGGCCCGCGCCCTCGGGGCTCCCCGGCTCGGCCGCGCCCAGCCCCGCGCCCAGCCCCGCGCCGGCCCGGCGCAGCCGCACGCGGGGGGCCCAGACGCCGCGGCCCAGGCCCACCAGCATGACGTTCCTGGAGGTGAACCGCCTGGAGCTGGCGGCGGCCGAGGGCGCGGGCGCGGGGCTGGGCCGCGCGGGGAGCGCGGGCTTCTTGCGGGGCGCCTCGCTGTGGAGCAGCCAGCGCTGGCAGGTGCTGCGCGGCGGCGGCGGCGGCGGGGGCACCCCGAGTCCCCGGCGCGGCCTGTCCGCGCTGAGGAAGAGCTTCAGCTTCCGCCTGCGCCGCGGCCAGGAGATCCGGCGCGCCGAGTCCGGGCTGCTGCCCCGGGCGCGCACCCGCAGCGACGGCGACGCCGGCTCCCTGGGCGCCTTCCCCAGCCGCCGCGACCTGCTGCTGGGCGCCGAGGCCCCGCGCGCCGCCGCGCCCGAGCCCGGCCGACCCCGCACCGCCGCCGGCCTCTGGAGACTCCTCACCAGCCGCTTCCGCCGGAGGGAGCCCGCGCCCGCCGAGCCGCTGTGGAGCCGCCGCGCCGCCGCGGCCCCCGGGCTCCTGGGCGCGCAGAGCGGTAAGGCGCGGAGCCCGGCCGGGGAAGCCCTCTCCGGTTGGAGGCCCTTGTTGAGCGCGGGTGTGAGAACGTACCGAGCCCGCCTGGGAGAGGTGGGTGTGCCTTGCGGGCGGGGACCAAGGGAGACCCGCGACCCGGCGCGCTCTGGGTGGCTCATGGGTCCCAGAAGGTGGCTGTGGCCCGGGAGGACTTGCAGGTGCGTCCAGTCTGGGTCCCCTGCCACCGGGTGCTGCCTCTGGCCCTTGGCATGGTGGAATGTGAGACCAGCACGGAAGGGCGCCTTCCTGCCTGCTGGCACGTGTGGCACTGGGGCCGGGGAGGGGGAGAGCGCACTGTTCTGGCTTCCAGGTGGGCTTGAGTCCTCACCTCTAGCTGCCTCTGCCCGAAAGCAGAGGGACTGCCTGTGGACCCGATCGATGGTGATGGCTACTCTTTGAGACAGCCGGGGGAGGGGAAGCGGGCAGAGAGGCTGGCGCCGGTCAGGGCCCCTGGAGCTGGCTGGTGGATGTCCATTACCATGCAAAGAGGAAAGAAAAGGGGTCTGGCTGAGGGGCTGCAGGGAGCTCTGGGGAGCTGGAGGCTTCCCTTCCCCAGGACACCGCCAGAGGCAGGGTAGAGAAGAGAAGGGCCTGGACCTGAATGCGGGCAAGCCCAGGAGGCGGCTGTCTGGGAAAGAAAGTGGTGGCCTCCCACCGAGGAGGAGTCTGGGGAGGAGGGCCAGATAGCTCCCCATTCACCCTGCGCCTCACAGAACAAGGCCAGGTGAGGGCTCCTCCCTCTTCACCCCTGCCTAGGAATGTGGTGGGTGGCCCCACCCTTCGAGGGTGAGCTGTTCCTACTCGCTGCTGCGGGAGGCTGGCCCCCCTGCCCAGCTGCCAGGTGCCCAGCCCAGCTTGGGTCTGAGCCGAGAACCACTGGCGAGGCCTCTCGCCTGGGGTCTGGGGCTCTGGTTGGGCCAGGCCCAGGTGTGGCTCAGGGTGGGAATCGCTCACCTTGTCGGAACGGAAGGGAGAGGAGGGACACAGGTCCCAGCTGGGAGGGCTGGGCCCACGCCTCTCAGAGTCCTCCCTGAGGAGCATCGGTGCGGCATCGTCTCTGGAAGGATTTTCCCACTGCTCTTTAGAGAACCGGGTGAAGGCTGGGGTCCCATTGGGACCGTGCTGTGTTCTGGCCTTGGCCCAGGGAGGGGCAGTGTAGGAGACAGCTGGCGGTGGGTGGTCCAGGTGTGCGTGCCTCCCCAGTCCTGATGGGGGGGCCTTCTCTCCTGCAGACTCCTTTGTGAACAGCCAGGAGTGGACCCTGAGCCGCTCGGTTCCGGAGCTTAAAGTGGTGAGTGAGATCTGGGGGGGCCCCAGGCCGCCCTGGGACGGGGTGGGCACAGGCCAGTGCAATGGGTCCGGGCGATGCTTCCCCGGCTTCCAGTCCCCGCCTTCTCTGGATTTGGCCTTTCTCTGTGGCCTCCCACTTCTGTTCTGCTTTCTCTTCTGGCCCTTCTTCTGAGGGTCCTCCGTCTTTCCTGCCCCGTGTCTTCTCTCTCGCCCCTGACCACTGCTCTCGCTCCTTCCTCTCTCGCAGGGCATTGTGGGGAACCTGTCTAGCGGGAAGTCGGCCCTGGTGCACCGCTATCTGACAGGCACCTATGTCCAGGAGGAGTCCCCGGAAGGTGAGCGTCACAGGCTTGCCTGGGCTGTGAGGCTGGCCGCTCTGCCCCCTCTGGCTCCTGGCTGTCGTCTGTGCCCGGGGGCTGGAGCCCCTCAGCCGTCCGGTCCCTCCTGTCTCCTCTGTCGGTAGCTGTGGGCTCCCCCCGGCTTGGGGCCTGACCGTGCACTCTGTCCTAGGGGGTCGGTTTAAGAAGGAGATTGTGGTGGATGGCCAGAGTTACCTGCTGCTGATCCGAGATGAAGGAGGCCCCCCTGAGCTCCAGGTGATGCTCCTGCCCTGGCCCTGGGCCACTGGTTGGGCCTGGGCAAAGCTGTGTGTGTGCAGAAGGGTGCGGCGCCCGCCCAAGAATGGGTGTGGGTAGTAATTCTGCTCGGTCCCCCTAGTTTGCTGCCTGGGTGGATGCGGTGGTGTTCGTGTTCAGCCTGGAGGATGAAATCAGCTTCCAGACGGTGTACAACTACTTCCTGCGGCTCTGCAGCTTCCGTAACGCCAGCGAGGTGCCCATGGTGTTGGTGGGCACGCAGGGTGAGCGGGCCCGCTGGGCCGTTCTGGCGGGGGGTGGGGGGATGGAGGTGCGCGGGGCCAGGGGAGAAAGCCCCCTGCTATTATCGCTTGGTTCTGAGCCCCTCCTCTGTCGCCTCAGAGCGGGCACCACCTCCTTGCTCCCCGCGTGCTGGACCCTCCCCAGCTGGGGCCTCCCACCTGTGTGACGATCGTGTCCACGTCTTGGGGGATGCGTAAATGGAGCGGCTAGCTCGTTTCCACTCCCAGTCGGAGGCCGAGCTGGAACGAGGCCTGGACGCCCGGATGCTCGCGCTCTGCGTGGTCCGCTGGCACCCTCGGAGCCCACGCTGCCTGCCTGTCCCCGTCCGTGGCACCGCTTCTCAGCAGGCTGAGTAAAGGCCCCCCTCCCACCTCCCGCAGATGCCATCAGTGCCGCCAACCCACGGGTTATCGATGACAGCAGGGCCCGCAAGCTCTCCACGGACTTGAAGCGCTGCACCTACTATGAGACGTGCGCGACCTATGGGCTCAACGTGGAGCGTGTCTTCCAGGATGGTAACGCGGGCGCGGGGCTTGGGGGGGGGCACGCCCAGAGCAGGGGCCCAGGAGGCTCTGTGGCCGGTGGGGCTGTGCGCCCGGGGGGCAGCTCTAAGCTGGGCTTCTCCCTTTTCCCCAGAGGGGTAACTGACTCTGCTGTCCCCTGCAGTGGCCCAGAAGGTAGTGGCCTTGCGGAAGAAGCAGCAGCTGGCCATCGGGCCCTGCAAGTCACTGCCCAACTCCCCCAGCCACTCGGCAGTATCCGCCGCCTCCATCCCGGCCGTGCACATCAACCAGGTGCGGCCAGCCTCCCTGCCTCCCACGCGCGTCATCCCCTGGCCCCCGTCATCCTGTCTGCCTGCCTGTGTGTCCCACACACCCCCCGCCCCTCCCCTTGTCCCCTGTGTGGTCTCCCGCCTTGTGATTAGTGTGAAAGCGCTGGCTTGAGCTCCCCGTTGCCTGCACGACTGGCCCGGCCTCCCCTGTGCCCCAGAGTGACAGTCTCCCGCTTGTCCCCGTCCCTGCTGCCGCCTGTCTTGCCCCGGAGCCCCGGAGGCTAGCTCGGGAGCCGCTCCCCGTGGAACCATACTTGGGGGGCACTGAGGGGCTCTCCCAGGCCTGCTCCCTCCTCACCAGGGGGCCCTGCAGTTACAAGGGCAGCACGGGTCCCCCTAGGGGCCAGCGGCCTTTGTGCCGTGTGGGGTGTGAGCCGTGTGTTGAGCCACGTCCCGCTGGCGTTCCTCCTGTGTCTCCGCTGGGGATGCCGGCCCACTTCCTGCTTGGTTAATTTGGGGCCCTCGGCATTCGGGCCGGTGCTTCCTTCTGGAGCTTCTGCAGTCCGTCCCCTGCTCTGCAGAAAGCCCCGCCATGGGCACAGGTGCGCTGGCTTCAGCAGTCCAGCCGACCGTCTCCGCTCTCTTTCTGTCGAGAGCTGGAGTCTCGAGGGCCCCCGGCCCCCCGGCTTTCCGATGGCGGCCCGGTTGCCTTTCCAGAGGCCCTTCCTTCGTGCTTCGGGAGCCAGCAGGGGTTTCCGTGGGAGCGTCCCCACCTGCAAGGAAGGGAGAGCGCTGGGTCTTTCCGCGCGCCAGCCAGCAGAGGTCGGGCGTGATGGCCTGCGGGCCCTGCCGTGTGGCTCTGTGGCCAAGGGGCAGCCGTTGGGGGCATTTTGCACATTTTGTGCAGGGGAGGACTCAAGGAGGCTGTCAGGGCGGGGCGCGTTCTCTGCTAGCGAGCCTCCTGCGGGCAGCGAGGGAGCAGGCCTCGCTGTGCCGCGCGTGTGTCCTGGCTCCCGGGAGCAGCTGCGGCCGTGCGCTTTCTGTCCCCACCCTGTGCTCCCTGTGCTCCCCTCTGTCTCTCTTCCGTTCTCCCTCTGTCCCGTATCTGCTGCTTCCTCTGCGAGCAGTCTCGGCTCCTGGCCACACTCGGCCTCGGCTCTCACGTAGCCCTGCCCCCGGCGCACACGCTGTCCGGGAGGGGACCTCAGCCTCCCTGGGCACCCTGCGCCCAACCCTGACCTCCCACATCTTCGGCCCGTGTCACAGACTTGGGGGCTCATCCAAGGGGACCTGCTCCCTCATGCCCGACACCGTCCCCCGCCCCAACTGTGAGGCAGGGCTCCCCTGCCCCTGGCACTTACCCTGACCCTATTCGGCTCACGGGCAGGCATGGTAGCACGCCTGCGGGGACCCTAGCCAGGCAGCCCCGGACCGCGGGGGCTGGCTCGCGCCGGCCTCCTCTCCTGCCCCGCGAGCCCCAGGCCAGGTCCCCCCACCACAGGGGCCCCCAGCTCCCGCCTGCCACCCGGCCCCGGGCCCGCTCCCCCTCAGCAGCCCTCAGCAGCCCTCTCTGTCCTCAGGCCACGAATGGCGGCAGCAGCGCCTTCAGCGACTACTCCTCCTCAGTCCCCTCCACCCCCAGCGTCAGCCAGCGGGAGCTGCGCATCGAGACCGTGGCGGCCTCCTCCACCCCCACACCCGTCCGCAAGCAGTCCAAGCGGCGCTCCAACATCTTCACGGTATGTGCCCTGCGCGCCGCCCTCCCACCGGCCCGGCCGCTGGCACTGGCGAGGCAGGGCCCGGCCCCCAGCCCCCCACCGGGAGGGCGCAGGCCAGAGCCACGGATGCGGGGCCACAGCAGCCCGAGTCAGCAAGACGCCATCCACACAGACACACGCCGCTTCTCTAGGCTCCTTCCCCGTGCCCTCCTGCACATCCAGACTCTTCTAGACGGTTTCTCTGAGCCTTCAGGGGACCGCCTGCGGCCAACACACACAGGCCCTCCTGTCTCTGCCGCACACTACCCCCCACCCCTTCCAGCTCGGGGGGCTTGTTGGCCCCAGCTGGAGGCAAGTTCAGACACGTCTGCTCTGATGCCCCCGGCACCCTCGATTCCACAGTTGGGGATCAGGCCCCCACGGCTTTGCCCGAGGCTACACGGAGGGTTAGCTGGCAGAGCTAGAACTGGGGCTCAGAGCTCCTTGTCCACATCCCGCTCCTTCTCCCTGACCTTAGCTTCCTGCCTGCTGTTAGGGCGGCTCCGCTGAGGGCCTAGATGACTTCCCCTGGGTCTTGGCTCCTGCGGCCTAGCCTGCACCCCACTGCCCGGCCTTGGGCCCCCATACGGGCTCGTCCTCTCCCCTCTTAGACCTCCCACGTGGGACCCACATCCCTTGCGCAGCTAGAGGCCCAGCCCCTCGACCCCTGGGCGCCCCCAGTCTGCTGGCTGTCCAGGCCCGGCCCCTGAGACCCAGTGCCTGCCCCACACTCTCAGCTTCCGGCTGGGACTCGGCCGGGCCCTTCTGGGAGCCCTGGGTCAGGCGCAGGCGGGGCAGCTGCCCGTGCGGCTTCGCAGGAGATCCCTCGGTGCTTCCGCGTCAGTCCGCGCGCGCCTCTCTCCGAGCAGCAGGGCTTGGCTCTCGGCCTGGTCCTGGGTCCGGCTGGCCCGGCAGGCCCTGCCAGGCGCTGAGGAGCCCCGTCCAGACAGAGCCCGTGCCCCCAGGCCTCGTCCATTCATTCTCGCCTCCGCCTGCCCAGCACACCGCTGCCCGGTCTGCCCACCCCTGTCCCCGCTGTGCCTGCCTCGTGCCCCCTCCTCGTCTCTGCTGATGGCCGCTGCTGCGCATGGCACTTCCCCAGCCCCAGCCTGCCTCGACTCGAAGCATCTCGTTTCTGTTCATGCCCATTGAGCCACGCACCGCCCTGGGCTGCCTGCTTGTGCCCACCGTCGCAGAGCCCGCCCCCCGGGTGCCTGTGTTTGCGGTGGCCGCTGTCTGCGCCCCTGCTCCCTCTGCCCCATCCAGAACCTCCCACTTCCTCCGCTGCCGGGCCTGCTGTCCTTCCTGCCGCCCTCTGCCCGGCGTGCACGCCCGGCTCACAGCCTCCTCGCCGCGGCCCTCCCGCTCCTGGCCCCGCGCTCCCCGCTGCCTGCTGGGCTGCCTCCGCCTGCCGTCCAGTCTCCCCCGGGCCCTTTCCCTCTCTCCATCCTCACTGTGGCGACCTTATTTTTTCCTTTTCATTGTTTCCATGGTGACCTCCCTCGCGCCATTGTCCACGAGGAGGCCTCGAGACCCGTCCGTCTCTCGGGGTGCGTCTCGGGACCTCCCCACCATCGTCGCTGTCGGGGTCACCTTCTTGCCCTTGTCATCGTCCCCAGCAGAGCCACGCCTGCTCCGTGGCCGGTGTCCCTGTGACCCACCCCCTGGATGTGGCCATCGATGTCCCCAGTCTCCCCCGTGACCTCATGTACTCATTGTGTTGCCACTCTTGCCCTGCTTCCCATCCTGGGGGGCTGCCCCTCTGGGCTCCCAGGGAACCCTCTGGTGGTTGGTTGGGGGCCTCTTGGCTCACCAGCCTGGCCGTGGCAGGCTGCACCCCCCTCCCCCCATGCAGCTCTTTGGTCCGGGGGCCTGGTGGCAGCGGTCTCCTCCACCTTCCTCCTCCCTGGCCCGTAGGGGCAGAGGCTGTGGCGTCCAGGAGAAGCCCCGGGCAGGTGCTGATGGTGGGGCTGTGGGCAGAGGCCTCTGGCCCGGTTCTTCCCGCTCCCGTGGTTGTGCGTCCCCGACCTGCAGGGGGCAGTCCTGTGCCCCCAGCCTGTGCCCTGGGCTCCTGGTGGCCTGGGAGAACAGGAAGGGATGGGGGCCCCAGCCGCCCAGTGGCGATCATTCCCGATGAGCTGGACCGCCCAGCGGCCCCTGCCGCCACCGCCTCGTCCTCGTGCTCCTCCTCCTCCTCCTCTTCATCCCGCTGCCGCCTCTCCCCAGGCACCTGGGTCTCTGCCCTCACCAGTGCTGACCGACTCGTGTGGGGCTTGAGTATAACTTGCCAAAATCTTTATTCTTTCGATATTTGCAGATATGTGCCACTGTTTCCAACTTTTCATCAACAAAAAGGCCTTTCCAACTCCTTCCAAATTAGAAGACCAGGTGGTGACACACAGCACCTCTGGACATTCTCCCCTGTCGGGGCCGGAGGCGGGCCGGGCCCTGGGACTGCTCTCAGATGAGAAGCGGCCGCCGTGCTCCCCACTCCAGAGACCCACAGGAACCTTTGTAACTAACCCCCACCCCCAGGGAAGGCTAGGAACGCTGGAGCCCGCGGCTGGGGGCTGCCGGGGGACCAGGCCCAGCTGGACGCGTGCGCCAGGCTCGCTGCATGGAGAAGAAGGGAGCTCGGCCCCACGCCCGGCGCCAGGCCAGCGCAACAAGGCCCAGAGGGGCGGGGGCGTCCAAGCGCCCGGCCCGGCCCAGCCGCTCCTGGGGGGAGCTTTCCTGCCCCTCCCCCCTCTGCTCCTTCCTGCATGGACTTCTGCGTTCCTGCTCCGCTCCTCCGGACGCCACAGCCGCCGCCGCGCGCTTGCCTTTCCCCCCCTTGGCCTCCCCGTTTCCTAGGATCCGCGTTGGGGCGGGCTCTGCCCCAGGAGCCCGGCAGGGGCGCAGGGCCTCTTCTGGCCTCTCTCCTCTCTCTCTCCATCCACTGTGCCCCTCGGGCCTCGCCGACCGCGCTCGGTGCAACGTGCCGTGTGGTGTCTGTGCCGCAGACGGGCCACCGCCCACTCACTTCTGGACTTTGCTCTCCCTGGTTATCGTGCCCCGTGCGCCCCGCTCTCCCTCAGCCCCACCGTCCACCTCTCCTCGCCCCCTCCCTTCTCTTAAGCCCCAGCCCCCTGGGCTGCGTGCGGGCTCCTCGCGCCCTCGCTATTCCGTGTCCTTGCTCTCCTGTAAGGGGCGGGCCTGGCTCAGTGACCTGTGCTGCTCTGTATGGTGCCGTGTGTAAGAATAAACCCATTGGACTACTCGTGTCTCCGTTCCTTCCCGGTCCCGCCGCCCCGGCCCTGCCCCTGCTAGGGCCTGCCCAGGAGGAGGGAGGCGGGGAGGGCAGGGGAGTGCAGGTGGGCTGCTGTCCCCCGTGGGCCCTGGGCCCCCCGTAACACGCCTCTTCTTTTCTCTTGCAGTCTCGGAAGGGGGCTGACCTGGACCGGGAGAAGAAGGCCGCCGACTGCAAGGTGGACAGCATCGGGAGCGGCCGGGCCATCCCCATCAAACAGGTCAGCATTTCTTTCCCTGGTGGCCAGAGAGTGCTGGACATGAGGGACAAGGCTCAGGGAACATCGGACGATGGTCCTTTTGTTCCGGGCCCCTGGGGCATGTGGCCTGAATGTCTGGGAGGAGCTGCCGCCTGGGCTGGAGGCATCCCTTGGCTGCTCTGGCGGCTGTGGCAGCTCCTCCGCACGGCCACACGGGGGCAGCACAGAGCCGCCTGCCGTCCTCCTCGGCTCTCCTGCTGGGCGTTAGGAGTTGGGTGGCCCCCGCGGACCTGTCCCACTCCCCCACTCCCCACTCCGGGAAAAGGAACTCCCGGGAGAGCACCCTGAGGGGCACGCCGAGGGCAGCTCCCTGCCCGGGGCTCATCGGTGCCGTTTTCTCCGTGGGAGCCTCTGTTCCCTGCAAAAGCTGAGTTGAGCCGCCCCCTCCCGGCGCCTCCTTTCCGAGTCTCTGCCTGGCAGGGCTGGGCCTCCGGGAGCTTGGAGCTTCCCAGAACCCCCGAGTGGGTCCAGGGTCTGGAAAAAGACCTTGAACACAGTAGGGCGTCCTTGTGCGGAGATGGTGGTGTGTGGGGCAGGGCTGTGGATGGTCAAGGTTTGGCCCTCCAGGCCGGGCCTTCTGGGGGCCGTGGGCAGTCTGACGGAATTCCTCTGTTCATGTGGGGTTCTGACCCACGGTGAAGGTCCGTTCAGAACGGAGAGCCCAGAGAGGGTGTCCGGTCCCGGAGGGCGGGTGGTGAACTACCTGTCGCTCCAGGCCCTGTGTCCCTGCTTCCGTCCGGCCCTGGGACGTCTACATACAGGGCCTGGCAGGCGCAGCTCCGGCAGGATCACCTGGGGAGGCCGGGGCAGTGCCCAGCCTCCTCGCCGGTCTCTGTGCGTCTGGGTGCAGCATCGGACCCCACAGACCTGTGGATGGTGTGACTGCCTGTCTCCGGGTGGTGCAGACCCAGTGCCTCACGCAGGCCGGACACTCTCTGCTTGGGGCGCGAGTGCTCTCGGAACCGGATGCACGCAGGACCATGTAATGCGTGAACGAACGCTACTTCCAGGGTGCTTAGTTTGAGATAAGGGTAGCCCCGGATGTCTCCTTCCTGTTTGGGGTACAGGCTAATTTGTCAGTTCCCTGAATCCCCCACATGGAGGGCAGGGGGAGCTGAGGGATGGGGTGGAGCCCTGTGAACTTGCACCTGGGCTCTGGCCCCCCACCCCAGGCCGGCTGGGTCGCCTGGCTGGTTCAGGCCACTAAAGCTCAAGGACCCCCTAGTAGGGGCGGACCCTTCGGGGGGTGGGAGGTGGGGGGGTGGGGGAAGCAACCTGAGGTGCTCTTGAGCCACAGCAGGGGTCCTGGTGTGGGGGTGGGGACCGTCCACACTCTGGTTTTCACAGCCCCTTGGCCCTTCCTGGTGCTTCCCCCCAACCTCCAGCTGCCCAGGGCCCACGTGGCCCCCTTCCCGCCCTCGTGTCCCGGTCTCCCCAGCCCGTTCCTTCCCCTCCCCCCCACTCCTGCTGGGAGTGGAGATTGCATTTCAGTTGCCATTTGCATTCCCAATCAATCCGGACTCCGCAATTAAGCCGGCTGGCGGAGCTGGAGCTGGGAGGGAGGCGGCGGCGGAACGGGTCCTCTGGGGGCTGTCGCCTCCGCACCGCTCCCATTCTGCCCCAGATTGCTTCCTGCTCCGCCGTGCGCAGCCGGCCGGCCAGGGAGGGGAGCAGGAACCCCCCGTAGCTCGTCTCCCTCCTTGGAAGGCCGGGTGTGCAGGAATGGGAAGCAGGCCTGGCAGCCGGGCCTTTAATGCTCGTTCCGCGTCCCGGCGCGCGGGTGGGCAGGTGCGAGGCAGGTGAGAGGCGGGCCGGGGAGGGGGCGCTGCGAGTGGGCGGCGGGTCCAGTCCCTGGCCAGCTGCGCTCGCTTTCCTCCTGCCAGTCCTCCCACGCCCCCGCGGACAGCGCACTTGCTGAGCTCATTAGCACCCGGCCTGGGCGAAGGAGGGGCCGGAGCGCGGGAGTGCTGGGTAGGAGAGGGTTCCCTCCCAGCAAGAACCCCCGCACCCCCCAGCCCGGCATCCTGATCCCGATTCTGTGTCTGAAAGAGGGAGGAGGTCGGTTCTCCCTACCCTCCGGGGAAACTGAGGCCGAGGCAGTCAACGTGACTTGTCTGATATTGAGGGCTAGCTGGGGGCAGACACGGGAGCAGAGCCTGGCTTCCCTCTCCCATGACCCAGAGCTGGGAGGGACCCAGGAGGGAAGGGCTTCAATGTGAGGCAGATGAAGGGTCCAGTGAAGGAAGGCAGGGCTCCAGTGGGAAGGATGTGAGAACAGAGGCTCGAGCAGAATCCCCCGCTGAAGGCCGGGGGTGTGGAAGGGAGGCAGAAGAGGAGCAGCTGAGCTGTGGCCGTGGCCCTCCCAGCCGTGGCCCTCCAGCCCTCCCGGAGGCCCCAGGCGGAGGCTGGCGGCTGCCTTCTCCAGAATGTGGCCCTCGGTCCCGAGGGGTGTGGTCTGCAGGCAGGGCGGAAGGAGCAGCTGTACTCGTGTCTCATTTCTGGCCAGGGAGGGGGTGGATGCCATGCCCAGAAGCAGGTCACTGAGGCTCCTTTGCAGACCACAGGGCAGGGGTCCGACTGCCTTCGGGAATATTCTACCCATACGGTCTAGTGAAGGTCCCATCGATACCACTTTGTTCAGTTGCTTCTTATGAGGACGGGGTCTCTCCCACGGAGCGGGACCAAGACGTAGAGTGTGTCCTCGAGTGATCCAGAACTCCCAGCTCGATATCCTGTGGCCGCACCTCCCATGACGGCATCTGTCTTTTGAGGGCGATGGAGAGGAGGGAGTGGTAGCAAGATCGGAAACATCTGCTGAGGCGGGAGACTGTCGCCCCTTCGGGGTTCCCACGGGGCAGATCAGGCAGGAGGGCCTGGTGGCCCCTTGGCGCACCTGCTCCGTTCAGGACCAATCCTTCTCTTCGGAAGTGTGAGAGATTGGGGGTTTATCCCGCAGCCTGGGGCCCAGGACCCTAGCCGATGCTGTTTCCTCACACTCGAGTCCCTCGATCTCTGTTTTTTCTTCCTTGTCTTAGAACCACGCCTCCGTCTCTCAAGGAGGAGCTGGTACAGAGTCACACCTTCGAGCCCCCCCTTTTTGGTGCCCGCTGGGGTGGACTCCGGGTGCTTCCCCTGCTCTCCTAGCCTCTGCTGGCCCTGATGCCTCCCCGCTTGAGACCCTTTTGTGGGGCTCTCCCCTCGGGGGCGTTCTGTCTGGTCGCTGCCCTCTGGCTTCCCCGGCGCACCTCCAGAGACATTTCTTGGGCGTCTGCTGTGTCCGGGGCCTGGTCACGGTGCTGAGGGCGTGTCTGTGAACAGGACACACGGACAGCCTCGCTCCCGCGGGGCCCGTGTTCGTCCCACCGCTCCTGTCCCCGCAACACTGAGTCTCATGGGCTCGCCCAGAGAGTCCCGTTCTGGGCTCAGTGGCTGGGGCTCGCACTGCGGTGTCTGGGGCATTCTAGGGATTTCTGCCCTGTTCACCCTGGAGACATACGGCTGGAGCGGCACTGCCCTCCAGGTGCTGGCCTGGCCCCAGGCCTTTGGGGAGATGGGGTCGGTGGGGGGAGGTCCATGGGCCGGTTGGAGGTAGCCACCGGCTCCTGTCCTCATAGTCTCTCCCCTCTGACAAGGACAGGAGGTGGAGGATGTGTCACAGTGATCTTGTGTCACTGTGCGCTTCCTGGGGCCTGTCACGTGTGGGGCTGGCGCTGGCCCTGACCCGGCCTCTGTCCTCAGGGCGTGCTGCTGAAGCGAAGCGGCAAATCCCTGAACAAGGAGTGGAAGAAGAAGTACGTGACGCTCTGCGACAACGGGCTGCTTACCTACCACCCCAGCCTGCACGTGAGTCTGCGGGGGGGGCCCTGCGGGGAGCTGGGTGGCCCGGGGGGAGGGGGCGGAGTCTAGGCCTCAGTGAGGGGAGCCTAGCGGGGAGCAGGCCTCAGTGAGTTCGGGGGCACTTGCCCTTCAGAAAGGACTGCACTGGGGTGGCTCGGGAGCCTCACAGACCCCGAGACGCCAGCCCGGGCCGAGCACTTAGCCACGAAGCCGGCGTGGTGGCGGAGCCCTTCGGAGAGAGCACAGCCCCCGGGAGCGGCTGCCTCGGCAGCCCACGTGCTCCTTGTTCAGAGAGCTGGGCTGGGCCCGTTTCCATGGAATTGGTGAAGTTGGGGTGCCGGTGGTTGTCAGCCAGTTGTCTTAGGGGAGCCACATCAGCAGGGGGATCCCTGGGTTCCTAGGCCCTGGGGTGACCATTAAGCCGGGGCTGCCGGGAAGGGCACGGGTCATCTGGGGAAGGGGAGCCCCGGACTGGTGGTGGTGGTGGGTGGAGGGGTCTGGAGGGTGTTGGCCTCTGCCGTGGCAGGGTGTCGGGGTGCGGCAATGGCGGAGTGGCCCCGTGATGGCTCCCCTACCCTTCCCGCCTCCCCCCTCCCCTCGCTGCGTGGCTCCCGCACACAGCTGTCACCGGAATCCATCTCTGTCACCGCCCCACTGTGGGGCTAATGAGTTCTCCTCCGAAGCCCCTCCGGCACAGCACGTGGGCTGGCCCCACCCCCGGCCCGGAAGCTCAGGACCTGCCTCAGAGGGCCCCTGGTCCGTCTCTGAATCTGCACGAGGTGTCAGGCCCGACCCAGGGGGTCCTGGGGTCCCTGGTGCCAGCCCTAACTGGGGCCGAGAAGATGCACCGAGGCCGGGCCTGGGGGGAGCTGGTGGGCAGTCCCCTTCCGGTCAGGACGGAGCCCAGCCTTACCCTCCTGGGCTTCTCCCTGTCTGACTCCTTGAGCGCTGGTCCTTCTCCCCCTTAACTCAGGGGCCAAAGGCTGCTGGCCCGACTTGGGCGGCTGCCTCGTGCACAGACCTGGTCCTGTGGCTGAGTCCGTGAAAGGCAGCGAGGCATAGGTGTCTTAGGAAGTCCCGGGGCCTCCCGCAGGCTCTGGCCTCTGTCCCGGAGTGGTGGCAGAGCTACCGCGCCCCAGCCGAGAGCAGCCACTGTGCCTGTTCGTAGGCCAGCCTCGTGCCTCCTAACTCCCAGCCAGTCGTACTTGTCCGCCCCCCCCCCCCCCCGCCCCCCTGGCCGGCGGGGCTGGGAGCGAGCCTAGGGAAGCAGCCCAGCTTCCCCCCGCTGTGCTGGGGTAGCCTTGGCTTTCCCCCTTCGCTGCCTCCGTCCCCGTTCTGTCTGCTCTGTGCTGCTCAAGTTGGGCCACGTCCCTTCTGCTTGTCCCCATGTCCCAGGTGTTGGAGGAGGCCCAGTGTGGAGCAGAGGGATAGGAAAGAGGTCTTGGGACGTGGAGGAAAGCGTTGGGTGCTTGTGTTTGGCTTGGGTTTGGGAAGGGAAGGGAATGCTTTTACGCCCAGCAGTTGAGCGAGCAGAACCGCGACCGCCTGGATCACCCTGCCTCTGGCTGAGCTGGTACCTGGGCCTGTGACTTTGCCGCAAAGCGCCATGCAGGTTTTTCTGTGCTACACCCAGAGTGCCCCTCTTCGGGGCTGGCTGAGAAGGTGGCTGGAGGGTTCACACCATCCAGGCAAGTGTTGCCTAGACTGTTGATGAGGAGGACGGAGGGCACTGACGGGCTGCCTGCCTGGGCCGCTCGGAGGAGCTCAGATGCCCTTCCGGCGTGTTGGACTGGGTGCGGCTGGGTGCGTGCAGGGGCCCGGCACGGAGTCCAGGTGCCGTGGGCTTCCAGGCCCGTCCTTGCTTTCCTGCAAGGTGAGTCTTAAGAGGCAGGTGGCTCTGCTGCCCACCCCCTGACCCAGCCAGGCCCCCTCTTGTCTGGGCCACGGGGCCTCAGGAATAGGTTGAGGGAAAGGCTGGGCTGCGGGCACAGGCGCTCCGTCTGCTCTTCACTGGCTGCCCGTCGGCTCTGGCATCAAAATGTAGGTCCTCCTGCACACGAGAGGCCAGGAGGCGCTGGCTCACGCGGAGAGCGGCAGCCCTGCCCCGTGGATGCTTCTCTTCCCGTCCGCGACACACAGGTCAGGTGGGAGAGGTGTGGGGACGGCGAAAGTAGGCGCGAAGGCCGCACGGGGGTCGTCCCGTGCCACCGCGTGAACAGGGTCAAGTCCGTGCTAGCGAAGGCCTCCCGCGCCGTCTGCCCCTCGCTTCCTGACCTCCTCCCTTGGTGGCTGCCCTTTCCCAAGCGGCGCGGGCTTCTTGGTCCACGGCTGCAAGCGGGCACCCCCCGGCCGGCTTCCCAGGAGGTTCCCTCCACGGGGGAGCTGTGCGGAGGAGGGGCCGTGCGGGCCCCCCAGAGGTGCACACGCCCCTCGCGGCCTTGTCTGCTGCCATCACGGCCCAGGGGTGACTCACCTTCTGCCGGAGGAAGGGCTGCCGGGCCGGCCTCGAGCCTCACGCCCCATCCTCGCCTGGCCCGAGAGAGCCCGCCACGGCCTCCCCCATTTGCAGCCCGCGGAGCCATTCACACAATCACCTTCTGTTAATTCTATCTGCAACATCAATTAAATTGTTTGTAGAAACTAATTGAATGTGGCTTAATCACACATCTTAATAGCTTTCCACGCTCTGAACTCGTTGTTAATTCCAGTAATAAAACGAGATGAGAACGCTGGCTGGGTAATTAGCGAGGAGGCTGGGGAAGAAATTGCTGTTTGATGGTGGGTAATAAAGGCAGCCGCGGTGACCGCTCTCCTGAGCCGCCGCCGCCGCCGCCGCGCTCCCTGTTCTGCTGACGGAGGGAAACGCCGTCACGCTGCCCCCGCTGTCCCCGTCCCTGCTACCGCTCCGCGCGCTCCGTGCGGGGACGCTGTCCCCGGGTCGGGTGCTGGCTCCCAGCCTGGGGCTGGAGCCGGGCATGGGGCCCAAGGGTCCCGGCCCGCAGTGCCATGAGCGCCGTCTGTCCGTCCGCTGTGGTCCGGCTGCTCCCGGGGACCAGGCCCCTCACGGCCGCCGCTGACTGGTGTTCCTGGTGCGGGGTCGGCGTCTGGCCATGTCCCGACACAGGCATCCCCAGGCCGTCTCGGGGACTGTTGCCGCGGCCGTGACCTCCTTGTGAACTAGAGCGGCCCAAGCCCCTCCCCCAGGAGAGGGACTGCAGCTGTGCCTTCGGCCCAGCCAGCTGTTGACAGTCGTCTGGAACAGCGGATCCAAGATGTGACCGTGTGCAGGGACCCGGGCCGGGTGCGTGCCAAAGCCGGGTCAGTGGGACGTGGGGCCCGAGCCTGTGAGGCGGCCTCATGCTGGACGCCGGGCCCAGAGCAGGACCCCAGGGGCCCTGCAGTGCCTGGGCAGGGGGGCTGAGTTTGCTGGGGACAGGCAGCTAGAGGGGACACAGGGCGGGGGCAGGAAAGGACCTCCTGGGTTTCTTTCCTTCCCCGGCACCAGGGCACGGAGGCTTCGCACAGGGCCAGAACCCTGACAGCAGGGTACAGTTTGGGGGGGCTCATCACGGGAGTCCGTCCACGGGTGGAGACTGCTCCCCCGGCCCCCTGAGCCCAAGGCTGGGCCTGGCACCTTCTATGCACAGACGCAGCCCCGAGCTGCGTGGGAGGGAGCTCCTCCGTGCGCCCGCCGCGGGGGGTCACTCTCCTCGGGGCCCGACTAGGTCCCTCTGTCCTGAAGGGCATCTCCGGGCCTGGCCAGTCCTCACTGCAGCTGGCTGGGGCCCAGGAGATCACTGCACTCCCGTCCCCACGGCCCTCCCACGGGTCCCCTCCCCCGATGACCCGCCTCGGAGGTGAACCTGGCATGGGGTGCCACTTCCTTGTTCTTGTTTCTCTTCCTGGCCGGACACTTGCACCTTCTCATGGTTCCTTGGTGCCGGGTGACCCCTTTCTACTGGATGTTCTCTTGGTCCCTGCTCGGCCCCTGCCCTTGCCTTGCTTCCCAAACGGCAGCGCTCTCCACCTGCGCTGTCAAGTCGAGGACGCCGTCCCTTCCCCCGAAGCCAAGGGGTGAGGAGGTGGGAAGGCTGCTGGGCGACAGGAGGTCTGATGGGCGCGCTAGACGGACCCCCGGACCGGGTCCGCGGGGAGCTGAGGGCAGGTCCTGACGGAGGAGAGCAGATCAGGGTCTGAACCGGGGAGCTCCGGAGATCAGTGGACACCTCCCACCCGGATTCTGCTCTCCGGAAGGGATTTTGGCCACATTTTATCTGGGACGTGAGCTGGGAAGGTACTAGAAACAGGGAAATGGGAGATGGGAGTCTGCCATCGGGCAAGGAGACCGCAGCAGCTGTGGGGAGAGCTCAGGCCCTGGCCAGGCTCGGGGTTAGAGCAGGAAGCTGACGGGCCGGGCTCTGCTTGGTGGCCCCACGTGGCCGCTCCACCATGGGCCTCGCAGGCCATGTCCAGATGGCAGGAATGGTGGGGGCCTAAGGCGCCAAGTGGCTCCCACCCTCTGGGGCCCTCGGGGGGCTGACTGAGTGCCTGGGCCTGGGACATCTGCCTTCAGTGCGCAGCCCTGGGAGTCCACAGAGCCTGTTCTTGAGTCGCTTCTCCCACCTTCTGACGGTGTCACCTCGGGCAGGTTAGCCTTTGTCAGCCTCGGTTCCTTCAGCTGTAAAGTAGCCCTGGTCACCTCTGCCAGGAGGGTCACGTGAGGGGCGGTGTGCCCCTGTGGGCATGAATGCCCAGCCCTGTGAATGGGCAGGGGCTGGGGGGGGGGCATGATGATACCGGCTGCTGTTACTGTGCTCATCAGGCGCCCCACTGGCGTCTGTGGAACCGGGGACCTGTCTCTGTGCTCCGAAGGTTTCTTTTTAATTGTTCAAGGGATGCTTATCGTCGGGCACTGTTGTCAGGAAGTGAGGGCTGTTCTAGGCTTTGCGGTTCCCTGCCCTCAGCTCTGGGGTCCAGGCCTTTCTCTCTGCCCTGCTCCTGCGCCCTGCTGCCTGCGTCCCCCTAGAGCTGCCCTGGGTCCCCAGTACCCTGGGTGTCGCCCAGACCTGGACATCCTCCGTAGGCTTCACTGTCCTGCTTTCTAAACCTCGGGCCTCCCCTCCCCTCCCCTTCCCTGCAGCACCGGGGAATGGGGGGGATGTGTGAGCTGGCGGGTGAGCGCCGGAGACGAGGAGCGGCGCTAACACGTGTTCGTCTGTCTGCGTGGCCCCTAGGATTACATGCAGAACATCCACGGCAAAGAGATCGACCTGCTGCGGACCACAGTGAAAGTGCCAGGAAAGCGCCTGCCCCGCGCCACCCCTGCCACGGCCCCAGGCACCAGCCCGAGGGCCAACGGCCTGGCCTCGGAGCGCAGCACCTCGCAGCTGGGCGGGGGCACAGGTGAGGGGCTGCTGCGGGCAGGGGTGGGGGCGCCCGGAGAGCGAGGCCGCTTTGCTCGGCGAGATCGGGGAGGGCGGCTGTGGAGGCCCGAGGAGGTGGGCGCTGTGGGGCTTCCCTCTGTCCCAGCCAGCCTGGGTGCTCGGGGCTCCCGGTGTGCTCGTCCCCCCGAGTCCTGCTCAGCCAGATGCGTTTGCCCGGGCGCTGGCCTCTTGGGACCAGGTTGAGGGAGCGGCCGGCACGGGGCCGGGCAGGCGGTGTGGAGATCGGGATGGGGCCAGACAGCCTCGTGCTGCCGGGGGCCGTCTGCGGTCCTGGCACTGTTTCTCCTCAGCGGGAACCAACCGGGGCGGGTGGCGGTGGGCGTGGGGTCTCGCATGCGGAGCAGCATCGCAGCCCGGCGTGCGCAGGGGGGCAGCGGGGGGGTGGACGCGGCCAGGGCTCCCTGGAGCTCACCTGGCGAGCACGCTGGGGTCTGCAGCGAGAGGTCGGGTCTCCGCTCAGAGAGGACTGAGCTTCGGGAGAAGCTGGAGGCCAGGCGGACTCTGCCACGCTTCTGGCGGGGTCGGGAGAAGAGCTAGAGGCCCAGAGACTCGGAACTCACGGTGTGGCAGCTCTTCCTTGAGCGCCGCTTACCTTTCTAGATGCCGCTGTGAGTTTGGGTGAATGATGCTTAGGGGTCTTTCTGTCCCCAGCTCTGCCTGCCTCGCTAGGCCCCTGGGGCTCCTAAGCCACTGTCCCTCCCCAGTCCCCAGGCCCCAGATCTGCCTTGGCATTTCCAAGACTTCACTCTCCCTCTGCTGTCCCAGGTGACTGGACCCCCTTTTGCGCCCAGAAACAGCTGCTTACGACACTGTCCTGCCCTCCCAGGGGCTGCCAGCGCGTCCCTGCCCCAGGGTGCTCTGCTCATCAAAGTCCTAGGCCACTAGGGACATTCAGTTGATGGGAGCTGGGTGCTAAGTCTGGAGTGGATGGAACAGGCCCTCTCAAAAGGCTGGTAGGACCCACACTGCACAACTCTGGGTCCAGAGAAGAAGGCCAGACGGTGGCCTCCTTGTCGGAGGCACAGGGACACCTGGCTCCCTGGCCCGTGGCCTGTGTTCGGCTCCGCTGGGCAGTCGGGGGTCACAGGGAGGGGCGGGGTGCCGTTGGCTGATGGACACGTGTGCCAGAGCTGCTCTAGGTCAGGCTCCTTTTGCTCCGTGAAGCTGCGATGCTCCGCCCCATTCGATGGATGAGGAAACAGGCTCAGCGAGGCTCAGTAACTTGTCTGTAGAATTCCGCAGTCAGTGGTAGAGCTGGGGTTTGGACCGGAGTGTGCCTGACTTGAAAAGCCATGTTTTACCCTCTAAGCCACCCCGAGCTCGTAGAGAAGCCCGTGAACCGTGCAGAGGGAGAGCTCCAATGGACTAAGGGAAGGAAGAAAGCTAGTGAGAAAAGCACCCCCTCTTTGTGGGGCAGGCAGTGGGGGGCACTGCTGAGAGCCTCCCATGGGGGTGCACTGGGGCAGGTGGGGGGGGGGTCCAGTGGTAAGAACTGTCGCCCCAGGCAGTCCTCAGGGCTCTGCGCGGAGGGCTATGTCTGGGCTGCTGGGAGGTCACGGGCGAGCAAGGGCAGGGCCAGGGCCCTGAGCTCTCCCGGAGCTGCACCCACAGGTGCACAGTGAGAGGCAGCCTCTGATCTGGCTTGGTGCGTTCGTATCCCACGGAGGAAGAAGATATCCGTACTCTGAAGCCGGGGGTGGCGGGGAGCCTTGCCTGGAAGTCAGGTAGCAAGACTGGGCTGTTTCCCCAAAGGGAGGGACACAGTAAGACACTCTGTCCTGTCGCAGTCCTGGACCCTTTGAGCCTTCCCCTGGGGGGCAGAAGTGCACACGAAGAGACCCACGGTGCCCTCACCCGCAGGACGACCAGCACCCACGGACACACGCCAGCCTCCCCCGAGCCCGTGTCCCCTCCACCACACACGCCAGCACCGACCTCATGCACACTCACACATGTCTCCCGCTCACCGGGCGATGTTAACATCTCATTATCTTTGTTACTGTAATTACATTATCCGCTGCTTTATGCAGAATTATCCTCCGAGGACTAATTGATGGCTCCATGTTTAATTCATTAATCATTAGCATCAAATTCGACAATTACAGTGCACACTGATTGTGGGATTGCAGGCGTAATGAGGGAAGAATTAACAAAGAAAAGGGAAAGCACTTTCCCTCCCTCGGGGTTTTGAGTTGGGGGGCTTGGGGAGGAAGTGGGGCCTGGGGTGGCTTTGGGTGGGGCTCGGGAGGAGGCAGGGAGAAGATTTGGAGCCCAGGAGGGGACGGATGCAGGACCGGGGGCAGGAGCAAGGTCTCTGAGAAGTTTGGACCGGCGTCTGCCTCTCTGGAAGGGCTCCTGCCAGGGAGCCGAGGGGCCCCTGAGGGAGGCTGAGCTGGCAGGGACCCGGGAGGCCGGAGTGCCAGGGAGGCGGGGTTCCGGAGAGGGAGCTCAGCGCGCTGCCTGGAGGGGACTGGAAATGGGGTCGGCTGGAGGGCGGCGTGGGCACCTCGCGTGTGCTCGGGAGCACTCACTGTGGGTCTGGTCCTGCCTGGGGTGTTAGGACGAGCACAACAGAAATCCAAAACCCGCCTTCCCCCTCTCCGCATCGCATGGTCCCCGGAGCATTAGGGATGTCCGGCCTGTTTCTTTACCTTCTAGTGGCTTCCGCCCAGGGCTTCCATTCTTAGACTTCCAGAAACCCCACCGGTGTCCTCCCGGCACTGGTTTGAGGCTGAGTGTGCCGCCTGCTCTCGCGCACTTCGTCCCGCTCCAGGCCCTGTCTCTGCCTCCTTACTAACCTCGGCCCCTGGCCTGCTCTCCTGCCTTGCGTTCCGAGGTGTGACACCTCGCTTATGGCCCCCCCGGCCCCCCGTCCTCAGACTCCCCACCACCGCCGCCTTCGGGCCTCGGTCTCCGTCCGTGGTCCTTATGTGGACTGAGGGGAGAGGGCAGTGGAGGTCCTCGAATTGTCGTGGGCTCCGAGGCCCCGTGGCTCTCCCTTGGGCTCCCTGCAGGGACTGGGTGCTGAGGGAGGCGGGACAGCTCGGAGGGCACAGGGGACCCTGCCGGCCCGGGGCCTCGGCGCTCCTGGAGCCTTTGGTTCCCCTTGGCTCTGCCATTCTTCCCTGATGGGAAACGAAAGATTAATTTTCTCCAGCCCAACAGGATAATTACTAATACTAATTAGACATAATTACTTGAATCTGATACACTTATTTCTCGTCAGAATGGCATCAAAGCTGAGGCAGAGCTTTGGCATATGCGGACTAGAACGTGGGGTGCAGGGGCCTGGTCCGGAGGCAGGGGGGGGCTGGGGGCAATGGCCAGACAAGGAGCACCACGGAGAGGGGGTCAGCGCCACGTGCCCCCTTCTCTCGGCTCCCAGGAAGGGGACGGAGGTGGCGAGGGGTGTGAGATGCGAGACCAGCTGCCTCCTGAGGTGTCAGGGACCCCAGGCGAGGCCTCTTGGTCTCCAGTAAGCCTGGCCCAGTACTGGTAAAGCCCTCATTTGGGGTCAGTATTCTGCCAGAACTTCCTGAGTTCTGCCTGCAGCGTTACTTTCAGGAAGGTCTGTGTACCCCTCCGCAGCCTCCCTTCCCAGTCTGACCCTCCCCCCTCCCCCCACCCCGCCCCCAGGTGCCCCCTACTCGGCCAGCAACCCGGCCTGGGCTGGCCCTCGCCCTGAGGGGCTGCACCAGCGCTCCTGCTCCGTGTCCAGCGCCGACCAGTGGAGTGATGCCCTGCCCCCAGGTACGCAGGCCCCGCACACAACACAGGAGGGCAGGCTGGCCGTGTGGGGTTGGAGCCCAGGCCAAGGGGAGGGCCCCTGCCAGAGCTTGTCGCAGGGGGCCGCAGGCCCAAGGCGCGGCTCTGAGACACGGACTCCAGCCCCCATCTCTTCTCCAGCGGCCCAGGCCAGCTTCCTGCCCCTTTACCCCTTCGCTGGCCCTGGGCCCTGCCAGCGGCCGGCCAGTGCCTGAGACCTTCCCTTCCCTCCGCAGCTTCTCTGCCCACCCGCGGCCGTCCCTAGGCAGCGCTGGTGGCGGCTGGTGGCGGCTCCCGCTTCCCCATCAGCCCCCTGCGCACCAGCTCATCAGCCTCACCGCGGGGGGGACAGGGAAGCGGCTGAGCGGGGAGGTCGGAGGCTGGGGGCTCGGAACACGTTTTGATGGCGGCAACCTGCCCGCCACGGAGAGGCGGCTTCCTGGATGATAGGGTCCGGGATCCAGAAAGGCAGTTTTCCTACCCGCGCCGCCTCCAGCAGGCGGGGGCCCGTCCCGTCCAGCGGGCCAGACTCTCCCTTCGCTCACCTTCCTCTGAACTTCCCTTGGCTTGTCTTACATTCCCTCCCGTTTCGTCCATTTTTGTTCCTTGCTCACACATCTCCACTCTTCCCTTCCCCCTATTTTTAATCCCTCTTTGGCGCACGTGGACACACACACACACACTGCCCCCCCGCAATCTTACTCCCATTGGTGTCCCTTGGCCCCTGTCCCCTCCCGGGCAGGTCCACTCCACCCCCTTCCCCCCTTCGCCTCCAGCTGGGCAGTAGGTGCCCGGCCAGGCCCGAGGCCCATAGACTCTTTTCCTGGACCTTCCCCGCCGCGTCCCCCTGGCAGAACTAACCCCAGTCTGAGCCCCGAGTGCAGGAAGGAAGGGGCGCTCGCAGCACAGGGCGGCAACCCACCTCCCGACCCAAGTCTGAGCCTCCTTGGGGCGAGTGACTGTGGAGCCCTTGAGAAGGGGAGCTGGGGGGCTTCCCAGCGTCACTGTCCTGACTGTGCGGGGCCTGGATAGGGCCCCTCTGTTGAGTCTGGAAGGAGGCAGGCAGGGAGGGAGGGAGCGTGTCTGCCTCTAATGAAGTTTGACATTTAGTGGTGAGCGCCGGGCGGGGTGTGGGAGACGGGAGCTTGATTAGCGCGCTCTAATTGACAGTAATTAGGCAGCTCCCTGATTGTTTCTAATTCTGCTATTAATTGTGAGGAGCGGGGAGTGTGATTGAGGATAAATTTGGTGCGGAGCTGCTGGGGCTTCAGCTCCCTGTGAGTTCCCTGGGCCGCCTGCCGCCCCTCCGGGCTGCGGAGCTCTAGCCAGCCATTCCTCCTCGCCTTCATCCTGCCCTGCCCGAGTTCCCCACACTCCCCTCTCTCCCCTCTCCTCCTCCTCTGGGCTGGGGAAGCTCAGGGGTTGGTTGGGACTGGCCTGGCCTGGCAGACCCCTCCCTCGGGAGCTGGGGGTGGGGGGGGCGCTCCCAGTGGCACTAGGCAGGTCACATGCTCTGCCCCCCACCCTCCCCTCTTCCCACACTTCTCCAACTCTCCCCTCCCCAGCCAGTGGCCCAGCTGAGGTGCTCAGTTCCAGCCCCAAGCTGGAGCCTCCCCCATCTCCCCACTCCAACCGGAAGAAGCACCGGCGGAAAAAGAGCACCGGGACCCCCCGACCAGACGGCCCCAGCAGTGCTGCTGAAGGTTAGGGGGACCTACAGGGAAGCCGGGGCACAGGAGGCGGGCTGTGGGACTTGGGGATAGCACTCTCAGAGCAACCCCATTTTCTCCGTTCTAAGAGCGAGTGCTGTGTGTAAGTAACCGTAACTATAGTTCCACTTCTTTTGGTCATCCGGACTTGGTATCTTAGAAAAGCTCCTCCTTCTGCCTAACTAAAACCCTTTCTGCTAAAACGTGAACCTTTTAATCCTTGGAGAAGGTGAAAGACAGCAGGTGGCTACTCCAGTAACTCTTCCAGACTTGCGGGCAGGACCCGTGTTTCCTGTGGCTCTTGTATCACCCACTGAGCTTGATGAGTGCTGGGTATACAATAGGTGCTTAATACGTGTGTAGGAGCTGGCTAAGTCTCTCCTGACTGGTCTTCAGGTTAAGGAATTCCAGCTCCTCAAGGCGTTTCTCGTAATCTGGTGTTAATCATAGCACTCCTCTGATTTTCTCCAAAGTCTCTTCAAAATGTTCCTCTTCTCCATGGTTGGAGTCTTTCCGCTCCCACCTAAGTCTAAGCTAGACCGATGCGCAGTGTCTCACTTCTCCGATTGCCAGGGCAGGGGTGTGGGCCGGAGGGTGGAGATGGCCTCCGTGGGGAAGAGCTACCTCTCCGGCCTACCTGTGGGAGAGTGATGCTTAGCGGTCCTGGCCGGAGCCCAGCTGCACCAGGGAACCGGGCCCCCCACACGGGGCGGCGATTCTGTGGTTCAGAGGCTGTGTGGAGAGCAGGGTGATGTGGGCTGGTGGAGCCCGGGGAAGGAAGGGGCATCAGCGTCCTTCTAGGAGACAGTTCCTGTCGAGGGTGCCCTGAGAGCAGGAGCCCAGCAGGAAGACTCCCAGGGACAGTGTGTCCCTGGGTAGAACCTGGGACCCAGGCCTTTGGCTCTGGCTCCGCGTGCCTCCCCCCAGGCCCGAGTTCCCTCCGCAGCCCCCGGGACACATCCACACCGCTGGTTAGGAGCTGTTCAGCCACAGGGTGGTGGCCGTTGGTGTGGGGATTCGTGTGGCTCTGCTGGTCTAAGCGGAACGGAGCTTGGGGTCCCAGTGCAGCCCACCGTGCACATCACGGGCGCTGTCCTAAGGGCCCTGTCTGCTCACCCAGCCCAGCTCGTGGGGAGAACGTCTCCTCTCCCCATCCGCTTGTCCTTCCTGTCTGTGCCCGGGGAGTGGGGGAGGGGCCGCTCCCAGGAGCCCCACGCCCGACGCAGTCAGGAATATTGGGTTTAATGAGCTGCAAAATGAGGCGGCTGCAGCTGACGCGTACCGATGGTGCCCACGCCCGCCTCCCCCGCCCGCTCCCAGCATCGCCTCCTAGCACCCCGCCGCACCCTTCCTCAGACGCTCCCCGCTGCTTTCTCCAGGGAGCGTCCCGCTCCGAATTGCACACCCTCTCCGGCGGGGCAGGGGGGCGGAAGCCGCGCACCCCGCTTTGCCTCCCTGCAGTCGGGCTCCGCAGGTGGTCGGGCGCGGAGCGGGTGAGGGCCCCTGCGCACGGCTGCGAGTGGCCCCGGAGCGCGGCCTCGGGGCCGGGATGCCGGGAGAGGAGACCCTGGGGGGGCGGAGCCGTGGTGGCGGCCGTGGCAGTGGGGCGCCCTGCCCTGACGGCGGCGATCACCCCCGTCTCCCACAGAGGCCGAGGAGTCGTTTGAGTTCGTGGTGGTGTCCCTCACCGGGCAGACGTGGCACTTCGAGGCCTCGACGGCAGAGGAGCGGGAGCTGTGGGTCCAGAGCGTGCAGGCCCAGATCCTCGCCAGCTTGCAGGGCTGCCGCAGCGCCAAGGACAAGGTTGGCACGGAGGCCGCACAGGGGCGGGACCCCAGGCGGCCCCGTGACTGACCGGCCGCCCCTTGTCTCTCCCCTGGCGCAGACTCGACTGGGGAACCAGAACGCGGCCCTGGCTGTGCAGGCCGTGCGCACCGTGCGCGGCAACAGCTTCTGCATTGACTGCGATGCCCCCAGTGAGTGCGGAGGCCAGCAGGGCCGGGTCGGGTGGGCTTCGAGAACTGCGGCCCAGAGGCTTGTGGTCGGCCCTGAGAGAAGGGGGGCAGTCTTTCCTGGAGTCTCCGTCTGGCTGCCCGTGGACCTCACGATGCTTCCTGTCCTCCCCTAGATCCAGACTGGGCCAGCTTGAACCTGGGCGCCCTGATGTGCATTGAGTGCTCGGGGACCCACCGACACCTGGGGGCTCACCTCTCCCGGGTCCGCTCCCTGGACCTCGACGACTGGCCGCCCGAGCTGCTGGCTGTCATGACCGCGATGGGCAACGCCCTGGCCAACAGCGTCTGGGAGGGGGCCCTGGATGGCTATGCCAAGCCCGGGCCGGACGCCTGCAGGTGAGTGGCCAGGGGCACGGGTTGCTGGCAGAAAGGGCGGGGCGTTGGCGCCCCAGATCGGGGAGACAGGGCTGGCGTGGAGTGGCGACAGTCATGCTCTAAGGGTTAAAAGTGGCCGTTGCTCTGCTTGGCAGTTGGCCCCTTGGGGTGCCCCTCCCCCTCCCCGCCTGTCACTCAGGCTCCTCACAACAAGAGGCCCTTTCTGAGCCTTATCAGCAGGTCAGGGGCCAGCGGGAGGCGCATGCGCAGCGCCCTATCGCTGGTGGCGTGAAGGCCCGAGCCGGAGCCCGGAGATGGGGAGAATGGGTGGGAGATAGGCTGGTGCGTGGGCCCCGTGGAGGCCCCCCGCCCGCTTTGTTCCAGCAGGGCCAGATAAGCCGCCGGGGGAGCCCTGCCCGGAGTCCCGCTGCCCTCTCAGCCCCCCCAGGGGCCTCCCTTCAGTGTTCCTTCCTTTCAGCTCTTTCCACCCGCCCTGCACTCCCCCTGCGCGCCCTCCCGCCTCGGGCCTGTCTCTTCACTGCTCTGTCCTAGGCTTCCTCTGTTCCTTCCGATTTCCCCCTGGGGTGTCGCGTCGGTCCCCGAGCACCCCCCCAGCCCCCGCCCGTTGGCTCGGGCCCTTGCTCGGCTCACGCCCCGGTGGGCCTGCGTTGCAGAGAGGAGAAGGAGCGCTGGATTCGGGCCAAGTACGAACAGAAGCTCTTCCTGGCCCCGCTGCCGAGCTCGGACGTGCCGCTGGGCCAGCAGCTGCTCCGGGCCGTGGTGGAGGATGACCTGCGGCTGCTGGTGATGCTTCTGGCTCATGGGTCCAAGGAGGAGGTGAACGAGACGTACGGGGACGGCGACGGGCGGACGGCTCTCCATCTCTCCAGCGCCATGGCCAACGTCGTCTTCACGCAGCTGCTCATCTGGGTGAGTTGTGGGCTCCCCGCGGGCCTTTCCAGTCCCACCCTCGAGGGCTCCTCGGACCTGGCTGAGCTTTTCGCCCCGGCCCTCGGAAAGCCACCTCTCCTTCTTGCCCCAAGAACCCCCACCGTTCTTGCCACGTCACGCCGACTGTGACACTTTCTTCCGCAGTACGGGGTGGATGTGCGGAGCCGGGACGCCCGGGGCCTGACTCCGCTGGCTTACGCGCGTCGGGCCGGCAGCCAGGAGTGCGCAGACATCCTGATCCAGCACGGCTGTCCTGGGGAGGGCTGCGGCTTAGCACCTGCCCCCAACAGAGAGCCCGCCAACGGTACCAGCGCTTCTGCGGAGCTGCACCGAAGTCCTAGCCTTCTGTAAAGCCCGCAGGACTCCGTGGCCTGGGGCCCCGCCTCCCTCCAGGCGCTGAGGGAAGCCAAGGCAGAGACTGAGAAGCAGGGGCGCGCGGAAAGGAAGGAGAGGAGTCGAAGAGTCGGAGAAGAGCGCAGTGGGAGAGACAGAGGGACCAGAGGCGACATGTGCGACTCGAGCTGCCGCAGAGAGGGAGTGGAGCTACTCTAGCCCTCTACCCTACGGTGCCACTGCAAAGGGACGGGACCCTTTGGAGGTACCTGTGAGGAGAGGGGAGCAGGACCTCTCCCTCCTCCAGAGTCCTACCTTCCACTGCCAGCCCCCTAGAAGCCTTCATCCTAAAACGGAGCCTGGACGGACAGACAAGTCGGGGGGTGCTGGAGGAAAGAGGCGAGGAGGTGATCGGAGAGTCCCGTGTAAATGTGTACATTGGAGTATTTATGTTTGTGTACATATCTGGTGTGTGTGTGTGACGAGCCAGTAAACCAGACGTGTGTGGCCTTGTTTCCCCTCCTCTATCCACACCTTCCAGAAGAGCCCATCCGTTCAGCTCTGCCTGTTTCTGTGCTCCTGTCTTCTCCTGCCTGTACTCTGGGACTGCCTTGAGTGGGTCAGCAGCACCGCCGCCCCCTGGACGGGGTTCGGGGTTCGGAGCTCGGCGCCGCCTCCCCCTCCTCCCACACCCAGCCCCTGCCCTCCGTTACTGCCCCCCCCCCCACCAGCTGCTGTCCAGTAACCCTGTGCCACACCTGGCGCCAGCCAGAGCTCACCCAGAGAGGGGACAGAAGTATCATCCCCCTTCCTGAGTCTGGAAACTAGCTCTACAGCCAGACAGACATCCAGGCCACAGGACCAGAATTCCGAGGATACCACAAGGGTAAGTGGCTAGATGTTATCAGGCCAGCCCTTCTCTAGGGACCCACGCCTAGGCTTTGCTTTGGAGGAAAGGGGAGGAGGTAGGTTACTGATGGCAGAATAGCCACTTGGATTCCCAGCAACATCTTGCCAAGCTGCGGGCAGAACCCTGAGCTCCCGGTTTTCCCTGATCTAGCCCTGACTAGTCCTGATCCTAGAAGGACCTGAGGGAAACACCTTTATACCTTTCTTGAAGGATGAGAACTTGCCAGGTTAAGGTCCCCGCTCTCTAACCTTCCATTCCTATAACCACTTTGCTGGTGGTCCTTGTTTTCTGCTGGAACTTAACTGAGCTGGGTGTGGCAGGGCTGGCACACTCCGGGGGCACCTGCCTGCCTGCAGGGAGATAACCAAGCAAATGCTACACAGAGAGGAAACCAGACTGTGTTTTCTTGATTCACAGCCCCTCTGCAAGGCCAGTAAGAGCCTTAAGCAAAGAGAAGAGCAGAATTAAACAGGGCCTTGGGTATGTATACGAATGAGTTCCTGGGCTCAGAAATTATTAGCAATAATCACTTCCTTTATTTTACCTAAGGAAAACCAGCCACTTGAGTGGCTGAATACTGCCTGTTATAGTTTAGGAGGCCTCATAGGTAAATCCAGAGGAAAATGGTCACCAGGATCTTGGTGTCCCCCTGGCCCCCACCTGCCCTGGGGCAAAGAGCCAGAGAGCATCTGCTCTGCCCCTAGACCCTAGACCTAGACGTGAATTCCCAACTGCCAAAGTGACAACAGCTCCTGGGCTCACCAACCACTGCCTGGCTTCGCTCCTAAAAAGAATCGAACCCTGTAGGTTCCTTATCTGGGCAGAGACCACCTTAATCTAGGTCAGGAATGGGGCTGGCCTGGACGGTGTATTTTAGCCTAACGGTCAAGGCTTGCTGAAATTTAGCCCAATAGAGAGGACCTGCCCTGGATCTGTGCGTCCCAGCTAGGGAGCTGCGGCGCGGTGGTGAGTAAGCAGTCACAGCCCCAGGCCGCATTCTATTGGGTCGCCCAAACCAGGCAGGAGGAAGAGACGGCCAGGGAAGGCCTGTCTGCTCCTCCGAGGCGGGCAGCAGATGCTTGAGTAAGCAGTGGCTGGCGGGCCACTCCTGGAAGCGGGAGCAGCTGCCGTTTTCCAGGGACAGTGAGGAGGCTGGCCAGGTATCTGACCCAGCTTGTGTTTCCCTCCCTGACCTTGACCTCCTGAGTCTCCTCGCCCTGCCCGGAGAATTGCCAGTTTCTCCTCTCAGTGGCTCTGTTCTCTGCCCTGGCTCTCCTCCCGACTCCGCGCAGGCTGCGTTTCTCCCCGGGAAGCCCTGCTTACCATGCTCCCAGCTGCGGCTGGTTCCCGTATCACTGCTCTTTCCCCCGGGTCTGCAGCCCCGCTGCACGGCTGGCCCAGGAGAGGAGCCCTTCTGCGAAGGTGGGGGAAATGGCAAATGACTTTAGTTGGTCTTGTTTCCCCTCGCAGTATACCCAAGTGCCCCTGAAGGCTCCTGACCTCACGCTGACTTTGTCCGCTGAGGCGGTCCTTCGTTTGCTTTTAGAATCCCAGCCCCGAAGCTCCCAGGCCCTATCTCTGCGGCTTCCCCCACGGTACACAATTGTCCCGAACGTCACACATTCGCGCCTGCCTCATCCCCTTGCAGTGGGCCCTCTCGACCCATCTCGTTTTATAACCGAGGAGGATTGGGGATCCCAAGCTGCGTGACCCACACGATGGGGAGAAGGAGACCTCACGATTAATGCAGTAAGAGCAGAACTGGAAAGGAGTCTGACTCCAGGCCCTCCCATCTGGAAATTCCGAAAGGTGGCCGAGATGGACTCGGCTGCTGAGTCCTCTGCGCGGAAGAAGGGGATTGAGCTCACCGGTGATCCGGGTGAGCCCCCAAGCTGCCCTAGTCACGGACAGGACTGGTCACCTCTACTGAGTTAGAGCCTGGACATCCCTCCACCAACCCAGGGTCAACCACTTTGTTTCCCCTCGTGATACAAAAGGGAGCAAATCTCTCCTGACATCTGCCAGCTCTCACCAAGAGAAGAACGCAGAGATGAAGAAGCTTGCCTTGTTTAATGGGGAGAGAGAAGCGCTGTGGCGGGAGCATGGGTCGAGAGGTGTGGACTGCGGGAAGCACCCAGACGGGAAGTGGAGGTAGTTGACCAGGGGAGACGGTTGTGCTGAGGGGTTCTAAGGAGGTTAGGGACAGTTGGTTTCTTCGTGTGCCCTGTCCGACAGACCAGACAGGCCCCAGCACGAGGCAGGCAGGTGGACCTGAACCCTGGCTGAAGATGGAGGGGACAGTCCTTTCCCAGCCTCGGGTTCAGACAGACAGACGGAGGCGGATAGCTCCACATATACAAACTTTACAGAAAATAAATAAGGAGCTGCGATCAGCTTGGCTAGGCTTCATCCTGAATTCTCCCCACCCCTGTGAGAAGTCATTCCTGGGAACCTTCCAGGCCCTGGCATATTAGAACCCACCCCCTCCCCAGGAGCCCTCCTCCATCGCCACAGCTCCTCAGCATTGAGCACCCAAGCCCCTTGAACCCTGAAGCCCCCAGCCTGAGGGGCTCTGGAACAGGCTCAGGGCCCAGGGCCGGTTGCCAGGAGAGCACAGCTAACACTGGATTTAGTGGCCGCCCGAGCCCCCCTCCCAGGGCCGGATCACAGCAAGAGCCCGCTGGGAGCACAGAACCTAACCCAGTCTCCAAGCGGGCCGGGAACGGATGCTTTGCTTCCGAAATCCTTGGGAGCCCTTCAGGGCCGAGCCCCCTGTTCCATTTGTTGGTGCTGGCTCCGCACCGCAAACCTGTTGACGTGCACGGGAATGGGGACGACAATCTTGGGGTTCCTCACGGGCTCCCCGGAGCGGCTGCTCACGTTGCCGGCTTTGATGCGCTTCCACTTGGCGCGCCGGTTCTGAAACCAGATCTTGACCTGCACCTCGCTGAGCTTGAGCGCGTGCGCGATCTGGGACCGCTCCGTCAGGCTCAGGTACTTCTTGCAATGAAACTCCTTCTCCAGCTCCAAAAGCTGCTCGCTGGTGAAGGCTGTGCGGCGCCGGCGGCTTTTGCCCCCTGGAGCTGTGACTCCTGGGGCCACCGGTGCCCCCTCCTCCGCTCCAGTCCCCAGGCTTCCCTTTAGCTTCGGTTTCGGTCCCAGGAGAGCCGCGGGGCCCCCTGCAGAATTGTCCAGAAAACCGTCGTCTTCGCTGTCACCGCCCGAGCCCTCTTCCTCCTGCTCACTGCCTGCTGGGTCTCCTGCTCGGGCCTCCGGCTTCTCCTCATCGGAGCTGTACACCTTCCCCTCTGCTGCGGGGAGCGAAAACCAACGGATGGGCAAGGAGCAGGCGAGGAAAAGGCAGGCAGGTTGGAGGAGGCACGTGGGGCCATGGCCAGGCGCGGACAGGACGGCAGCAGGAGGAGAGACAAGGAAGGGGTGAGGTGGGGAGGAGGGAGACGAAGACAGCACATCCGGGATGTGGGGTGGGGAAGAGGTCAGGGAAGACAAAGAAATGGAAAGAAAGGTATTAACCAGCACAGATTTCACTGTAGCAAGTGCGGGGAGGGGCGGCCAGTGCACATCAAAGGGACGCCACTCCCGGCTTCGGCTTCCGGCCCCGGCCCCGCCTCATTTTCCCGACCCACTGGCCTTCCCAGCTTTCTCCAAACCCCGGGCCACGGGCTTTTCACTCACTTGCCACCCTCCAGACCCAGACAGCATGGGTCCCAGCGCCAAGCGGTGTGGGCCTGGCTCTCCAGCCTTCCTGCTGCTCTAGGCAGGACGCAGTGCTAACGTGGTGTAGACGGGGAGATCACACTGCCGGCCTGTTACTCTCCGGGGGACCCTCACCTGCCCCGGGCTTGAGCTCTGCTCTGGCTTCTGGCTTCCCACTTCCCCTCTTCCCTAGATCCAGAATCGCAGAACCTCATTTCCAGATGGAAACTTAAGGGTCCTCTGACTCCCCATTCTCACCAGCCCCGCCACGGCAAATCTGGGCCCAAGAAATGTTACCAAGGGACCTGGGTGGTGTCCTTACCCTACCTCCGGTTCTCCTGGACCAACCCAGCCGGCGCTGAACGCAGCGCCCTCCCAGCGGCAGGCCACCCGCGCCGCGCACAGAGCTTCTCCCCGGGCCTCAGCTCTCCTAGGCCCCTTCCAGTGTCCCCTCCTCAACCGTCAAATGACCTCTGTCTCCCAGCCAGGATGCAGGAGCAGCACACAGCTGCTTTCTGCTCAAGTTCCGAACCGGAGGCCGCTGAGCTTGGTGTCAGCGGGACGAACTGGAGGGAAAGCGGCAGACGACGAAGCACGAGAAGCGCAACGAGGGGGGACGGAGGGGGACAGAGGGGACGGAGGGGGACGGAGGGGACGGAGGGGGACGGAGGGGACAGCCGAAGAAATCTGACTCACTGGGTCGGTGACAGGTTACAATCACAGCCATAGCCGATGTTTCACATCTATATGTAACTCTAATACTTAATTCACTCATCAGTTTTAATCTCATCCGCGGACAGTTTTGTCAGAACGGCAAGTGACCGATCGCAAATGTTCTCAGCAGCAGAGTTGTACAGCTGCCTTGTTTTCTGCCCAAAGAGCCAATAAGCCACGAAGAAAAGTCAGAAGGAAACTGGCCAGTAGGGAAGCGAACAAGAGGAACCGGGCGAGCGGGACACCAACGAGTGAGCTCGCTGCCCCGGAGCTCGGGTGTGAAGGGGCTGGGGTTTCCCCAGGGCGGAGGGCCTCTGTCTATAACCACCGCACGTCACACGGACGCGGGTGCGAGAAACGACCCGAAGTAAAAGAACTTCAGGGAACAGTGAGATGCCCTATAAGAGGAGTAGGCCGTGCACTCCGAATACCTTCCAGCCCCTCTCCAAGTGCCTGTGCTTCAGAAGGAGCCTCTCGGGGTCTCCAGGACCAGCCCGGGAGCCCTCCCCAACCCAAAGCCCCTTCCCGGACGCCAGCAAGCCACACCTTGTCCTGGTCCTAGAGCCGTGTTCACACCTCCCGGGAGGCCAGACTTGCCACACCTCGTCCTGGTCCTAGAGCCGTGTTCACACCTCCCGGGAGGCCAGACTTCTCAGCCCCTGTCCCGATGGCCCGTCTCCCTCACTCAGCGTCCTTCACACCTCAAGGGTATTTTCAGCCCCAGCCCCTGCCTTTTCTTCCTGTCGGGCTTCCTTTAATTTCAAAACCCCTGTGGCGCGCCCTGGTTTAGGCTCATGCAGCCTACCCACCCCTGCCCTGCCTCCGTGAGTGCTCTCCGCTCCCTCAAGCACCCGCGTGACATCTGTCCGTCCGTCCCTTGGTCTGTCTACAGAGGTTGCTTCTTGCCGTCCGTCCCGCGCTTCCTCCCAGACCTCATTCTAGCCAAACGCGTGCTGTTTTCTGCAGGAGTCACAGCCTTGGTTCTCTCCCTCACCGGCGACTCCTCCCCATGCTTTCTTCCATTTTCACAGAACTCAGGCCTGCCATGTCCCAGGCGGAACTCCTGACGACCTTCCCAGCTTGGTTAGTGGGAGTTCCAGCCTCCTGGTTCCTCTCTCCCCACCTGCCCCACTCCCGGAGCCCGTCCCCACTCCCGGGGTCCCCTGCAGCCGACAGTCCCCGTCTCCTTCACGTCCCGCCGGGTTCATCTCCCTGTTCTCCAGACTGGTTTCCCTGCTCTTGGCCTCCCCTTCCCGCCCCTCCCCTGCCCCTGCTCTCCTCTCCCCTGCTCTTTCCCCAGATGACTCTTCTGTTGAGAATACTACACTCTCCGCGTAGATTTCTGCATTCGCTCATTCCTGGTCTCCCTCAGGTCCGTACTTCACCTAGATGTTCCCCGATCATCCTCTTAGAATGGAAACCCCCAGTACTTCTATCTGCCTTTTCTGCTTTGTTACGATAGTACACGTCACCCGCATTATTCATGTATTTAGTTGGCTGTCTCTTCCTATTAGAATATGAGCTTCCTGAAGGTAGGGAGTTCTAATATATTTTTTCACTGCTGTGTCTTCATCTAGAAAATCATCTGCCCAGAGTAGGCAGTCGATATATTGCTGACTTGTTGACTAAATAAAAAACGACTCCCAAGCACTCTCTCTCTCCTTTCCTCCTCTTCTCTCCGTCTTCTGTCCGCACCCCTGTCCTTCCTACCCCAGAGCCTCTCCTAAAATAGTCCCACAGCCCCCGCCCTCCAGCGCCCAGAAGACATTGTCTCCATGAGTATCACTCTACCCACTTTCCAGTATGACCTCAGATCTCACGTTAACTGGGCAGAAGCCCACATGCAGTGGGGATCTATAGGATCTTATGCTAAAAGAAAGAAAGGGAAATCCTTCACATCACTACTAACTCCTTTCGATTTTTAAAACCCAGTACATAACAAAAAAGAAGAAGAAAATCTTGTAAAAACTCAGTCCAGTATTACATATTCTAAACAGCTGCTAAAAAGGCAGAAACTAGATTTCAGAGCTTGAAGGATGAAACCATTTCGCACAGCTCCAAGCACCCAGGGGGTGTCCAATAAATCTCACCGACGATGACTGAGATGAGGCTCCCAGGCTCCTGGATCTGGCAGGGACCTCCCGGGATCGTGCCATCCATCCCTCTGTCTTCAGACAGATTCCATCAAATCAAGCCCACAGAAGCAGACCTCCCTCAGTGCTGCTTTCAAAGCCATAACAGGGACACAGGTCCGCAACCTCTCCTGGTTACTTGATCCCGGTGGGAGGCAGAACGGCAGGGGCAAGAGTTTCTCTCTGAGCCTTTATGATCGTGACCCGGAGGGCTCGGATAAGTAACTCTTAGAAGGAGGTGGGGGTGGGGCGATACGGGAAACCAAGCAGGAGGGAGAAATACAGCTCCGCCCTCCAAGGAGAGGGTCTCGGGCAGTGAGGGACACGGAGATGTGGGAAAGAAAGGGCCAAAGCAGGCAGGAAGAGGACTGGGGCAGGAGACAAGTGGTAGGAGACTGAAATGATGAGTCAGAGAAACTGAAGGGGCCGGAAAGTTTAGAGAAGGGCCAGAAAATGGGGTGGGGGGGTGGGAATCGGCGAAAAAGAGAGGGAAAAGCTTAAAAACAAAACAAGAAAAATCACACCCCCTACCTTCCTTCCACCAAGATAGAGCACTTTAAGCCACAATCGACACCCGAAGAGGACACATACTCAGCGGAATCAGACGGGCCCTGCAGTAGCCCAATCCGTAACAACAGAGCGATCCTGAAATGGCTGACTATTTTCTTATGGACTAGCTACAAAATAAATGCAAGCTACTTTCTTTTATCTGAATTGTAATGAATATTAATAGTAAATATAATCAAACAAAATAAAACCAAAATTGCACACAGAACACTGTGTTGACTAAATACTGATGGAAGCAAATCTTTCTGATAAAATTTCTAATTACAAAATTTGATTTAGAATAATTGGACTTGGTAGATATAATGTCCATAAAAGCAAATTACTAATTGCAGATGCTAAAATTGGTTGATATGAGGAGGAAAAAAAAACCCTTGATCCACAAAATGAGACTTCATTGAAAATTCTACATGGGAAATGATTCTGATGAGAATAATTTTTAGCAAAAGGAACATTTTTAAATTGGAAACAATTTGACTATGTATATAGGTAGGCCAAACAGATAGGAAGGTTCTGTTCTCTGTGTGTGAAGATGAGGTTATTGGTAATACAAGAAAATGTTGAGTTTTCAGTTTGTTCCTTAGGTGTCTGGAGTCTCAGAGAAGTGTGGTATCTACAGCGTGGGGCAGACTCTTACCAGGAAACATCTAGTGTTCTTGTCACTTCTCCCAGGGGACGCTATAACCCCGAGAACCAGAAACCACCAGGTCTGCCCCACGGTTGTCAGGTCCTGCCTGGGGCACCTTCCCATGTCCAGAGAGTGGTACTTGGGCTCCAGGCATACACAAGGCATGGGGCCTTGTTTCCAAGAGGACGGGAAGCAGCACCAGAGAGCTAGAAAAGCCCGTCTTGCGAATAGATCTGGTCGGGCTGGGGAAGAAATCACAGAACCCACGGTAGGTATTCTCCAGAAAAGTAATAAATAGCAGCAGATTTGCACCATTTCCACAGCTATGGTCACCAAGAACAGTGGGCTCGGGTTGTGGTGCAGAAAACCACTTTAGACTCCCAGCTTTGAGAACCCACAGAACCCCTGTGCTGCCCCTCGCTCATCCTCTCCTGTTTTAGCTTCTATAAAATCAACAGCCTTGACTATCCATGGAAGAGAAGCCCCCCCCCCCGTTACACTCGGTTTTGACTTCTCTTCCCTCTACTTCCAATGTGACTTCCCCCTCACCCTCCCCGAAATACTGTCAGGACCATAAGTCTCCCCTTGATCGTCCTGGGCCAACTACTCAGCTTCTTAAATCCAGGAACAATTTGGGGGAGGTCAAAAGGTAGAAAGAAACCTAAGTCATCCCTCAAAAAAAAGGCATGTTTACCACCATTACCACCACTCTCATTTCTAAATCTTCATCACGATGCCCAGGACAGAATTATTTCTCTGTTCTTTCTGGAGACAGTACTTTCTCCCATCATTTACAACAATTAGTTCACTTCCAATTTGTGTTTCACTCGTTCCTGCTAATTTCATGCTACTCCTCCTCCCTAGAACTTCAGATGCAGTAAGGGACATTCATTTTCAGCGCACCTGGGTGGCTCAGTGGGTCAAGCCTCTGCCTTTGGCTCAGGTCATGATCTCCGGGTCCTGGGATTGAGCCCCGCATCGGGCTCTCTGCTCAGCGGGGAGCCTGTCCCCCCCCCCTCCCCCCCCCCGCCTTTCTGCCTACCTGTGATCTCTGTCGAATAAATAAAATCTTTAAAAAAAAAAAAAGGAACATTCACTTTCACTTTCTCTCCACTCTTCTGATGACCCTTCCACATTCCTTACTCCAAACTGACATGAAGATTTTTCTCTACACCATGGCAATCCAGAACCCCTCCGACCTGGAAGACAGGTTCGGGGCACTTTCCCCACTGCTCAGAACTCCCCTCGTGACGGAGCAGCCCTACCGTTGTCAGTAACAAGGGCACCCTCGTTATCTTCGACATTCCACAACATTTTCACACATATTATTTACCTTGAAGCAACTCATTGAAACAGAGTAGACCTATTGGTAGCACTAATAGAAGGTTGATAAACTTATTTCAGGTGAAAAACTGAGTTTCCAAAAGATGAGATGATTCTCCTAAGTCACACGGCTACAGACAGATTAATGTCTGGAGACTTGGTCCCTGAAATCTCCAACAATGCTCCTGCTACCCCTTCCCCTCCCATTCCAAGTAAATGCCCAGACGCCTCATCAGATAAATACCCGTGCCACCAAATCCAGTTGGGGTTCAGACCTCCTCCCTCTCACTTACCCTCCAGAGCCTTAGCCTGATCACTAATGTCTCCCCTTACGCTCAGAGGCGGCTCTCACGGTTGACATAGGAGCGGCCCCACTCACCAAATTCCACCTTTGTCCTCGAACAGGCTATTTGTCCTGTCATTCCAAGAGACAAAATTCCTACCAGATCTGTTTTTTCCTTCCATTACTGCTTTGTATGATGTAACCCTATCAGTCAGCATTCCTTTTATTTAGAAATATATTTTCTCGTTTAAATATACTATTGCTTGGGTCGCCTGGGTGGCTCAGTCAGTTGAGCGTCTGCCTTCGGCTCGGGTCGTGACCCCAGGGTCCTGGAGTCGAGTCCCACATCGGGCTCCCTGCTCAGTGGGGGGCCTGTTTCCCCCTCTGCCCGCCACTTCTCCTACTTGTGCTCTCTGCCAAATAAACCAATAAATTTTAAAAAATAAAAACACTATTGCCAAGCTACGGAAACAGTTTTGGTTTAATATCCATCTTTTTCCTAGCTTCTAGTTTACGAATGCATCCCCCCTCCCTCAAGCGCAGCTCTTCCTATCCAGGAACCGGCCGAGGAACAGACACTTTCCTACCACACTCCTGTCTCCACCCCTTCCTCATTACAGAGCTCCCTCTCGCTGTCTCTTCCATCACTCCTAGAGCTACCTCTCTAGCGGGGGAGAAGGTTTTTCTCCGTGAGACTGAAAAGGAGTTAAGATACATCCCTGCCTTTCTTTCCGGGGGAGGTGGACATCTGCTTGGGGTCTGTTTTTGTCTCCTCGGGGTCCCTTCATCCCTTTGTTCCCTAATAACACCCCCTTCCTCTGGGCACTGCTTCTCATCAGCTACCTAGTACAGTGGGACCGTCAATCACATCTCCCCACCTCTGTGACAGCGTAGGCACGTGACCTGCATCTGACCAATCCGAACATCCTATCTCGCCCATCTCCCTGGAGACTGGACTCAAGCTAGTCAATCAGTTACTCCAGAATTTTGTATAAGCCAGAATCCACTGGGGTCTCAACCTGGGGTTATAAAAAATTAGATCTGCTGATGCTTGTGCCTCCTTACTTCTCTTAAGGAGGGAATGAGGCAAAGCAAGAGAGGGGCCGGGCTGAAAGGGAAGAAAGATCTAATAATACCGTTTGCATTTCTGGATCCCCTCAACCCCTGTACTTAGAGTCCTGTGAATCAATCATTGACCATTTCAGCTTAAATTGGAGTTGAGCTACTGTCACTCTCAAACCAAAGAGTTCTCCGTGCAATGCCGTAACTGGAAGTGACAACGCTCACGTGACCCCAGGGAAAGTAAGTCTCTCCTCCTCACTCGCACAGCTCTCCCATCCCAAGTAATGCTCCCATGTTACCTGAAATTATTCCTAATAACACCACCTAACCTTCCACCAGTTTGAAATTCACTTGGACTTTTAAAAAAATCTCCCTGGGGCGCTTGGGTGGCTCAGTCGGTGAAGCATCTGACTCTCGATTTTGGCTGAGGTTGTGATCTCGGGGTCGGAAGCTCCAGCCCTGTGTCAGGGGCCACGCTCAGTGGGGAGTCTGCTTCTCTCCTTCTCCCTCTCCCTCTGCCCCACCTCCCACTCTCTTTCTAATAAATAAATCTTTTTAAAAATTTCCTTAATCCATCTGAGTATGAATTATTTTAATCCAGTAGCTTTGCTCCTAACATCAACCTGAGATCAGTTATATGACAGAATAGGAACTGAGGTGAAGAAAGGAGAGGTGGCTTGTTTTTTGTTTTGTTTTGTTTTAATATATACAATGTAAAGAAAAGAAGAAGAAGGCCCCAGTGGGCAAAATAGGGCTTTGGGTGGTCTTGGGATCCACAGAGAATGTCCCAAATTGGAGACAGAGAAACCAAAGGAGGGAGAAAGAGCCAAAGGAAGGATGGAATCTACCCTTCTGAGATGCAGACATTGGTTCTCTCCTGGCATTCCCTGCAGAAACAGCTCTCAGAACACAGTGCGGTTTCTGTCATTACTTCCAGCTGCATTTCTCCTTATCAATAGAGAGTGTCACGTTTCCTAGCCAGTTCTTGGTAAAGAAGTCTTCCCCAGGGGCGCCTGGGTGGCTCAGTGGGTTAAGCCTCTGCCTTCAGCTCAAGTCATGATCTCGGGGTCCTGAGCCCCCAGGTCGAGCCCCGCATCAGGCTCTCTGCTCAGCGGGGAGCCTGCTTCTCCCTCTCTCTCTGCCTACTGCTCTGCCTACTTGTGATCTCTGTCTGTCAAATGAATAAATAAAATCTTAAAAAAAAAAAAAAAAAAAAGAAAGAAGTCTTCCCCAACTTAATACCCAGCTACGCTCCCCATCCATTTCCAGTACCAGAGCGACACCATAATTCCTTGCACACCGAGTGCTTCAGGATGCTGGCAAATATCTTCTCGTTGAACCCTTAACGTCGTGAGGTCCCTGTTGTTGCGCTGTTCTGCTGGTGAGGGAGCTGTGACCACAGAAGTTAATATTGGGCTGTTGAGTTTTCTCTCACAAAAAAAAAGAGGGTCGCATCAAGGTCTGTACCCAAAGCCCATGCTTGGTCGCCTGTGCCTCCCCCATCTCTTTCGCAAACACTGAATTCTCACGTCGCCCATCACATATATCGTACCAGATGAAGAGATAATAGAGAAGTCCGGGAACTGATTCCACAACTTCTCTTTTCCGCACTCCCCTCCTTCCTCACCAGGTAAAGTCGGACACAAGAGATCCCCAATCTTTTTGGCCTCAATAAGATCGCTCACCTTCGTGAAATGTTTCTCTCTCTTATTTAATAGGACAAACGTACACAGCCACAGCTCCAGTCACCCTTCCCCAATCCAAAATGACAAAGCCTTTTCCATCCTAAAGCCCAGCCCTGATTCCACCTCAAGATACCCACATCCCAGCCTGAACTCCTCTTGGGCTACCACAACTCAGCACTGGCAAGGAGAGAACTTTCCCCAACCCCTTTGCTCACGGTGCCTTTTTTTTTTTTTTTTAAGGAAACAATGCATTAATAAAGGTATCCTTAAAGATAAAACAGAATTATAGAGCCGGAAGTGACCTTGGAGGTCATCTGAGTCAAAGCCCTAATTGTACTGATGAGGAAGTGAAGCAACAGAGACACGTGTGGCCAGGGTCCCTGAGTCCTGAGCTCCCAGGAGCTGCGCATCTCGTGCAGAAAGTGGCCACCCGTTCCAGCACAAAACGCTTCCTGCCTTCGCTCTCAGGATGACTTTGTCTTCCTCCCATTGCTCCCAACGCAGACTTGCTCTGTGATACCACTGCCTCCACAGTTCAGGCAAGAAATCCGTCTCCCATTACCCCCCGCTCGGAGGGATCTGTCTCCCTGTCTCCTTCCTCAATGTTCACACCCCAGTCTCTGTGAGGCTCTGCAGCCCCCTTGCTTTTAACACAGATTTCTAGTTCATCACTCAAAGGTCATTCGTTTCCCTTCCATGCTGGGAAGGGAATGGAGATGCTGCTTCCCAAGGACGTGCGTAACTGCCTTGTCTCCTCCTCCTACGACTTAACTCAACGTGCGGGAACCGCTGCTCTATCACACCAGATTCAAGCAGCTCTTCTCCCCGACTTCCTTCTCCCAATTAGCACCTCAGTACTTCTTCCACATGACTCTAAGCTGCCAACTTTCTCCCATATTTCCAGTGAAAAGCCCCAACCTCTTCTCTATCACTCCCAAGACAGACCTCTTTGCTCGCCGTCATGGGCAGTGCGGCCGTGGGTGCCATCACCTGCCTCGAGGGCTCTGTCCTTTCCATTGGTTTGGAACCAGGGCTTCCTCTCTCCTACCCCAGCGTGGGGCATATTTTTTTTTTGTTCCCTCTAGATAAAAACTCTTTCCCTGTCATCGTTCCTGTTTCAGTTTCCCTCTTGTTGTACATCGGCTCCATTATGCTGTCATTTCTATTCCCTAATTCCCACGTCAAGGCAAAGATCCTCCTTTCCCGGTTACTTTCGAGGCAAAATTTCTGCCTGTAGCTTCCTGTCATTACATTCGTCTCACGGCAAAGCACTTGGTTCGCCATATCATGCTCCTCCTTTCAATTAAAGTATTTCCCCCTTTGGGGCACCTGAGTGGCTCAGTGGGTTAAGCCTCTGCCTTCGCCTCAGGTCATGATCCCAGGGTCTTGGGATCGAGCCCCGCATCGGGCTATCTGCTCAGCGGGGAGTCTGCTTCCCCCACTGCCTGCCTGCCTCTCTGCCTACGTGTGATCTATCAAATAAATAAATAAAATCTTAAAAAAAAAAAAAAAGCATTTCCCCCTCATTATTCCAATTACTGCCTTGCTCCCATTACTCCCAGCACAGACCATCTATGCCCATCGCTCTGAGCACAGGAATTGTCCTAATCATCTACACACACCCCCACATTTCCATATGGCACCGCAGGGATCCCCCTTTTCTACTCAAGCCTCCCAACTCTCACCTTCACTGTGGTATAAGGCACCTCAGTATTCCGATCCTCCAGATAAAATGTTCATCTTGTCGTTCTGGGATCTCGGTCTCTCAACCAGGGCTTCGTAACCCTATTTGTGCCCTGAACTCCTTGGCAGTCTGATACAACCTATGGACCCCCTCTTAGAATAATGCTTTTAGGTATATAACATAAAACACATAGGATCACATCAGAAGCCAACTATAGAAAAATGCAGTTTTCAGATACTTAAAAATGAATTTGTGTTATAATCATATATGTTTCTTTATTAATTCATTAAACAAGATGCCTCCAAAGACTATACATTTATAAGAAAATACCTGTAAATTCTGCTGGTGACACAAATATCTGTAATTTCTTTTTTTTTTTTTTAAAGATTTTGTTTATTTGACAGAGTGAGACACAGTGAGAGGGAAGAGAGCAGGGGGAGTGGGAGAGGGAGAAGCAGGCTTCCCATCGAGCAGGGAGCCCAACGCGGGGCTCGATCCCAGGACCCTGGGATCATGACCTGAGCAGAAGGCAGATGCTTAATGACTAAGCCACTGAGACCTATAATTTCTGTTGCTGAAACTACTGTGGTTTCTGCTCTACACTCGTAACTAAAGAAAATGCAAATTTTAGTTAGAAGTTAGTAAAAATAAAGACATACTTTTTCCCTACCCCATAATGAGTAGATCCATTTATAAGACCATGAAATCCGTGTTAGAACCCTACTTTAAATATTGAAGCTAGAAAAGGAAACTTTTATTTTATGGAATGGAAAGAAACATTAAAAATAATCTCAATCAACCTCTATGTTACAGATGAGGAGACTAAAGCCTAGAAATGCTGTATGACTTCGAATCTCCCACGGTGTCTGGAGTATAGTAAGTCCATCACAGACACAATAAACGTTCCCTGAATTGAAGGAAGCAATTGGCCACGGTTGTGCAGCTAAGGGACAGAGCTAACACCTGAGCGCATGTGTCACACCTCCTTGATAAAAGTTCTTTCAATCTTATCATTAAGTTAATGCATTAAGTTAATGCCACATGTGCCTTTCTAGAAATGCCAATGGAACCAACACTCTCACTGTGTGCCTTCCTCAGCATTTCTAGGGAATCATGGGTCTCCATCCATCACTTCCAAGAAAAATTTCCCTCCTGTCTCTAACAACAGAAGTCTCTGATTTCATGTCACATTATTATTTCCCATTTTTTCTCTCATCAGTAAATACATCTGGACAGTCATAATGGGCACCTAATCAAAAATTAATTGATGGGGCACCTGGGTGGCTCAGTGGGTTAAAGCCTCTGCGTTCAGCTCAGGTCATGATCCCAGGGTCCTGGGATCAAGCCCCGCATCGGGCTCTCTGCTCAGCGGGGAACCTGCTTCCCCCTCTCTCTCTGCCTGCCTCTCTGCCTACTTGTGATCTGTCAAATAAATAAATGAATAAAATCTTTAAAAAAATTAATTGATGGGGCATCTAAAATGTTCTCCTGCTATAATCAGGTGCTTTGCTTACAGCAATCAGCCCTCAAATTTCGTGCTCCTAGGAAGTTTCCCTAGTCTCCTTGCAGGATTTCCATCATTATTGCCAATCACTGCTCAGAAATTAGCCAGTTTGGGGGTGCCTGTGTGACTCAGTTAAGTGTCTGACTCTTGGTTTCAGCTCAGATCATGATCTCAGGGTCCTGGGACTGGGCCCCCTGTCAAGCTCTGTGCTCAGCGGGGAGTCTGCTTGAGATTCTCTCCCTTGCCCTCTGCCCCACCCCTGCTCACTTGCTAAGATAAAATAATTTTTAAAAATTAGCTAATGTTTTTTAGGTTTTTTTTTTCAAGATTTTATTTATTTATTTGACAGACAGAGATCACAAGTAGACGGAGAGGCAGGCAGAGAGAGAGAGAGGGAAGCAGGCTCCCTGCTGAGCAGAGAGCCCGATGCGGGACTCGATCCCAGGACCCTGGGATCATGACCTGAGCCGAAGGCAGCAGTTTAACCCACTGAGCCACCCAGGTGCCCATGTTTTTTAGTTTTTAAAATAATGTTCACTACACTGCCATCTCCTGATTTTGTTCGATCATATTCTCTTTCCTAGATCAACTCAATGTTTTCTTTCCAGATGTTTTCTTCACGATATGCTCAACACAGCATTATCTGTCATGTCAATCTCACTGTATTTTTATCATCCATCTAACAATTATATATGGATTATCTACCATTCTTCACTTTAAAAAATATTTTATTTATTTCACAGATTTATTTCACAGATTTCACAAATAAATTAATTTATTATTTATTTATTTATTTCACAGAGATCACAAGTAGGCAGAGAGGCAGGCAGACAGAGAGAGAGAGAGAG
>NC_081560.1:5570120-5609072 GCF_022355385.1 Mustela nigripes | reverse complement strand
CTCTCTCTCTCTCTCTGTCTGCCTGCCTCTCTGCCTACTTGTGATCTGTCAAATAAATAAATAAAATCTTAAAAAAAGAAAAAAAGTTGTTCAAGCTATCCAACTCCTTTCTCCCTGAGTCATTGCTCTAAGCCCCCCAGTTTCAAGTTTCCTCCTGCATTTCTCCAGATGGACAGACCTCTGTCGTTCCCCCAGCACAGGATCACCTGCACGCAGTGCTGCTCAGAGAAGCAAGTGCACATCTGCAAGTCAGCTTTGATGCCTCTCAGCGGAGCTCACACGCAGCTCCACATGCAACGGAAGCATCACCGCCCAACTCTTTCAAGGCAGAATTCTCTTTTCCTTCTGTCATGTAGCGTTTACTGCTGTCTCTTCTCCCTTATTCCTAATACAGTGAAGTATTTGTTACCACATAATTCAAAGCTCCTTTTCCCTATCACTTTCACAGGACTCTGTCCTCACGACTCTCTAGATCTCTTACGTCGGTGAATACACGTCACATCTGCCCCCGTGAGGCAACTGACCACATGAAACGTGGCTAATCTGAGCTGAGATGCGCTAAAGGTAGAAAATACAGAGGGATTTCCAAGATAACATGGAGGGAGGGTATAAAATATCTCCTCAAATTTTTTTATATTGAGTCACGCTAAAATAGTATTGGATAGATTGGGCTAAATAAAATGTATTATTAAAATTAATTTCACCTGTTTATTTCTACCTTTTTAAGATGGCTCTTAATGTTTTAATTACATAAACAGCTTGTTATTCAGCACTACTCTGGGCTCTTCTGTTGATTCACACTTTTAAATCTTTTCTATGAATTCAAAGTTCTCTCCTCTTTAACCACTTCTACTAAGACACCGTCCCCAATCATCCTGTCCCCACATTCTAAACCTAGAATTATTTTCAATCTACCATTCTCAATGTCTTTTCTACCCATTATTTCCATACATGGTATTTCTTTTTGCCTGTTAATAGAGCTTCTGCCCCCACAACTGAATCATAATAAAGTTATTTTCTTCATTGGCAGTTGTAGTAAGGTGGTGTCTCTCTCAACTCGAAGCAAAAAAATTTTTTTAAATAGTAATTCCCAACAAAAGAGCTTCATTCATCATTCTCCAGATTGGCCTATCCTCACTATAATTTCATTAAACAGGGCTAGTCACTGTAAAACACTAAACATATGTCAATTAATAATTTCAGACCCATGTCAGCCATTCACACTAGAACAGCAATTCCTCCTCTGTCGTTTCAAAGACAGCATTCTCTCTGCAAACTCTTCTAATGTTGAGGTTTCAATCTCATTATTCAAGCGAAAACTCTCATTTCACAATAAATACTTTAATACAATTCCCAAAATAGAGTATTCATTTTCCCACCATTTTCAGCACAGGCCATGGGTCATCACTCCCCAAAACTGAATTTATGTCTAACATTTCTGGACTTTCCTCCTCTTTTCTGAACTACTTCCTGGGGGGAAATAAATGATGACTGGGCAGGGGGACGCGAGCGGCGCGATGAGGCGGCGTCAGGAGAGTCTGTCCTGAGAATGAGAAGACGTGTGGGGGTCACAGAGAGATCGCCCAGTCACTGTCCTCTTCGAGGGCTTCTTCGGAAATGTCTCCTGCCTGCCGTGGCCCACACGCCCCGCTATAAACCCTTGATGTGTATCTCCTTCCGATATGGTGATTACCTTCACCACCACCAGCTCTCAGCATTCTTCCCCGGGAAGATCTCGCTCCCGTCATTCTAGTCTTTCCTCCAAGAACAGGTGTCTTCTGATGACTTCCCCTTAGATTATGATCTCTCCATCATTCTCGGTATACAAATTCCAGTTCACTATCACTCCCCGTGGGGAGAAACATTTTTTAAAAATTACTCCTGGTGTGGACACTTCCCTGTTTCCGACCCGGACATGGAGTTAGCTCCCTCCCAAGCCTCTCAAAACAGAATTCTTTCACACACACATTTCTGGTACAGACGTGCTGTTCCCTCTTCACCAAGCCCAGGCTAGAAATCCCTTAGACTTCTCTCTCCCAACAGATAGACGTCTCCTCGCTCATATCCGCTCTCCGGACAATCAGGGGACAGAGTGCATTTGCTGGTCCTTCCTTCCCTCCATTCTTCCTTCCTCAACGTTTCTCTTCTGTTCCTTCCCTCTGCTTACATCTCTCTCTCTCTCTCTCTCTCTCTCTCTGCCCGGTTTTACAGCCAATATTCTATTTGCTTCAGGAAACGAGCCTTCATTTGACAAATGGGTCAAAATAAACAAGAGAGGGCAGCCCGCAAGAGGAGGACAAGTCCTCCCATGGCGTCAGCATCCCCTCCCCAGGTCCCCCTTCCCTTGGCTGTCTGCCTTCCTGCTCCCGGACCAGCGTTATCTCTTCCTCAGGTGTCTGCTTGTTCCTCCAGCTCCTGTTGCCTCCAACGCCATCCCGGTCCGCTTGCTCTTTTCTGCCTTAGGACTATTATTCCGAAAATCCTACTGAGCCGTTCTTCTTGGGATCGTCCTGCCAGCTGCTTTCCCCTCCCTCCGCTCGCTCCTCCGGGCCCTTTTATCTTGTGGACATTTCCTCCCACCTTCCAGTTGCTGCTAATTTCCTTTTGATCCCCCTTAGGGGGTGCTGCTCAGACTTCAGTCACTGGATCCCCCTGGCCTAACCAGGTACAAAACAACAGCTGAATCCTCAAAGCCAAAACGCCCAAGGCTAAAGGGGAAAAGGAGGGAAGACAGGCTCTGTAGCAGCACCTGGGGTCGGGAAGAGCCGTCAGACCTGAGCCGTCAGACCTTCGGACAATTTCACGGAAGGGCCCAGGAACCTGTCACCAGGAGCTGTCTTCTCTCAACAAAGCACAAAAGGACTCTCAGATCTCCTTCTTGCCTCTGCTAGAGTCAACCCCCAGGCCTCCTGGGGTCACTTGTACCTGCTAACCTGATATAAGGAATGGTTAAGCAGATGTGGATTCATCCTGGTGCTAGATAAGTTTAAGCTTCAGGAGCCCCATGCTTGTATGCAGCCCCTTTTTCCTAAACAGAGCCTACTACATTGTGTACGCTCTGGATCTCACCACACCAGTATCTGCCCCCGGATAGGGGGAAGCTTTTCCGGCAGCGAGAGGTTGAGGATGGATGAGGAAGGTCAGGAGGACTCTGGGTAGCTTGATTCTAAACGGGGAGGGCATGCCTCTGCCTCTATTGAGAGGGCATCTTCCCATGGAGAAGCCAGGATTCCTGCATTATCTCTTGGCAGAATCTCCCCAGTCCCAGAATCTCAGCCAGATTCTCCACTCCAGGTGTCTGTGCCACGCCCAAGCCAGCCCCGCCCTTAACTTCCATCTTGACCTCCCAATCGGTCCTAGGACGGCAGGTGCTAGGCCCCCTGCTCGCTAATGTCCCCTTAGGTCCCCTACTCAGTTCTTCAAGACTGATTTCTAAATACGACAATTCAGAAATGACCTCTACTACTAAGGCAAAGACAGGTCACCAGCTGGTCACCAACTGGTCACCACAGCTTTAAGACCCTCCCTTTGCCCCTGCACTCACAGAGCCTATTTGGGGTCAGCCCAGTCTTCTCCGAAGCCAGAACTGCCATCCCCTTACTGAACTGCCAGCTGCCTGGGTGCCCCGTCACCGTAGGGTCTTGCTAGTGTGTCCAGGAATCCCACACTTGCAGCTTCTCTCTTCTCCCCAGAGGAGAAAAATGAAGGGATCCTTAAAAAGAGAAGTGGGAGCCAAGTCTTGAAGACTAGAATGCAGGGAGGAAAGGTACTGATTTGGAAGGGAGTACTGGTGAGGCTTCAGGCACTCTGGATGACCCAGCAGGGCAGCCGCTTCGGGGATCCAGAGCTGCTGCCTTTGGAACAGAACTGGAGGTGGTTCAACAGAACCCCCCATCTGGGGGTCTGGGATGCCAGGGCTCCAGGCAGGTGCTGAGATTCTGAGCAAGCTGCTGCCTGGGATTTCCAAGTGAACGAGCCTCCCGCCCGGCGCCCTGGTCGGCCCAGCACTTACCCGGCAGACTTGGGAAAGTCTCTGAGAAGTGCGGAGGTGGGGGCGGTGGGGGCTCTGCCACTTTCTCCCGGGCGGGCAGCAGCTCGTCGGCTTCCAGCCCACCCTCCGGGCGTCGGCCGCCCGGCTCGGGGTTGTTTCGGGCGGCAGTGGCGGCGGCGGCAGCGGCGAGCTCCTGGGGCCCGTAGAAGGCGTCGGGCGGCTCCGCGAAGCTGGGCAGAGCGGTGGTCAGCGCCACCATCGAGGGCACGGCCTGGCCCAGTCCCGCGCAGAAGGTGTTGGTAAGGCGGCCGGCAAAGGAGGCTAGTGGGGCGAGAGGCGGGAGGCCGGCCGGCAGCGGGGCAGGGGCCAGCGCCTGCGGCAGCACCAGCGGCCGGTAGGGCATGAACATGGGATAGCCCGTGTACAGCAAGTGGCCGGAGCGAGGCGGCGGCGGCCCGATCAGGGAGTCGATGGAGAAGGCAGTGCCCGGGCCCCCAGCACTGCCCCCGCCGCTGCCCCCGGGGGCACCCCCGCCTCCAGCTCTCTGCATCGTGCCCGGAGCTGCGGCCGCCCCGGGGCGCTCCCCTCTGGGCGCCGCCGTGCGCCCCGCGGCTCGGGCGCCCCGCGCGGACACGCAGGGCTCGCTCCCAGGCTCCCGGCCGAGGTGGCGGCGGGGCGCGGGCTCGGCGCAGTGTGGCTCCGGCGCCGCGCTCCCTCTCTCTCATAAGGAGGGAGGGGGCGGGCGAGCGGGCGGGCTGGGGGTGTCGCCCTCCGGACTCATCCATCTTCCTCAAATTACGCTTCACTTCCTCCCTCCGCCCGCCGCTGCCGCGCCCGGCTCCGCTCCCTCCGCAGAGCCCGTTCCCAGCGGCCCGGCCGGCCGGCCCGGGACCCCCGCCCGCCCCCCGCGGCCCAACCAACTATTATTAATGGAGATTGATGAGGCCGGACACGCCGCTTTGTGAAAGTTTGCGGCCGACGAGAAGGCGGCGGCAGCTGCTGGGCCGGTGCCCCTCCCTCCCCCCAACCCGCCCCCTGCTCAGCCCACCCTGCCCGGGCGTGGACGTGGCGCGGGACGCGGGGCAAGCAGGGCGCACCGGGCGGGGCGGGACCAGGGCGTCCTCCGCCGGCCCCTGGGCCAGTCCCCCGCGTGCCTCCCCGTCCCCGACGCCCCTTCCCCCGCCGCCCGGAGAGCAAGCCCCAGCCACGCGGGCGGGACAGGACCTCCGCGCCCCCTCGGGCGGCGAGGCGGGAACGGCAGGGGGCGCCGCAGCTCAGAGCTCTTGCAGGGGGGCCCCTTTCCCCTTGGGAGTTTCTTCCCGACCCCATTCCCCTCTCCTCGGGTCTCTCTTCTGATACTGGCTCTTCCCCTTCCTCCTCGGTCCCTCCTCCCAAGCGCGGACTAAGTCAGCTCCTCGCGGCAGCCTCTGTGGGCCATTTCCTGGAGGACACACACTACGCCAAGTACTCACCATCGCGCTCACCTTTCCCCCATCCCTTACGTGCGGTTCCTCCCTCCGCTCTCCCCTTTCCTCCCGCCCTCCCGTCCTATCCCTGTTCCCATCTGATTATTCCTACTTCTCTTGCCCTATCCCCGTTGTCTCACTCTATTTTTTCTCATTTCTCACCTATATCCGTATCTCTTGTCTGTCTGTCTATCTCTGTCTCCCTCCCTCTCTCTCCCTCTTCTGCTATTAATTTCCCTGATTGGCTCCCAGGCTCCAGCACCGCTGATGAGCCCTATTCATTCCTGGGCCTGACACTCTCGACCTGCCCTAGCTGATTGCTGGGGGCTGATGAGCCCCAAGGGTCAGCGCCGCTAATTATTCGCTAATTGCAGATGACTCTGCTCACCTCCCCCATTCTCTAACACAGAAACACAGCGTCTTTTACCACCCCCACCCCTGTTCCCAGCGGTATAGTTGTCAGTCTAGAGGCAAAAGTCTCCGGCACTCTTGCTTGATAGGAGGCCCAGGTCAACGGGCAAAAAAAGACTAACGACAGGCAAGTCAACAGGAGCGCGCCCCGCGTTTCAGGACCCAGAGCGCACCTAGCTAGCTACAAGGGAGGTCACCTGGCCGCTGGGAAACTGATTCAGGTGGGGCCCGCGAGAGCCAAGCTAGTTAAAAGTAAGAGCAAAGCTGGGCCAGTTCAGGAACATGCAGCCTAGTCTGGGAGAGTTACTTGTCTCAGGTGAGAAGGGAAACCTGTGCCTAAGGGTCTTGGTTTTTCTGAGCCAAGGCCGAGCGGGCAGGAGCAAACTCTGGATCTCAGAGACATTTGTCCAAATCAGGAGTGTTGTGATGGCCTAGTGACCACCACTAAAGTCAGACTGACGATTACAAAACAGCCTCTGGAAAGACACGGTCAGCGGGGTGGGGCAGAAAACGGTGGGATCCTAGAGAAGACGTGTCTTTGGTTATGCTGGACAATGCACCAGACAGGTCAAAGGAGAAATGGGTGGTTTCCATGAAGTCTTGATCTGTCCTGGGCTGTACGTTAAACTCATGAAACCTCGTAGAGACAAGTCTGCTGGGAGAACGTCTGCCACGGACAACGTAGACGGGCCTCACCTCGGGTCCGGGAACCCTGCCTCACTACTAGGGTTCTAGGATGATCTTTGTACATCCTCAAGATCTTCTTCAGAACCCCTTGTTAAATTAACCAAGCACTTCGTGGTCCCAAGAGGGAAGACCAGTCTTCAAAAGTGTACTGTACTTCAAAAATGACAGGTCAGTACTTGGTTGGACGGCTTTATGGTGTGCGATACACAATAGGAGCTTTATTGACTTGATAAATTACGGAAGGAGCTTTGGGTTACAATCCCTGAAATTAAAGCAATATGAGCAGTAACAACACCAATCAAATAAAGCATGAAGGAAGAGACTTTTTTTTTTTTTAAAGGAACTGCATTCATTTTGTTTGTTTGTTTTTGGTATAGGTGATAAAACTACATAGTACAAAATTCCAAAAGCTCAAAAGGGTATATATATTAAACATCTCCCTCCCACCAGTAGTGCCCCCCAATAAAAGGCCACTTTAATAAGACTGTCACTCTCTGGTAGGACTGAATGGATCATGCACTGTCAAGGACTCAAGGTTAAAGACCCTCTGGTCTTGAAGATGTATGTCACCCAGCTCAAGCCAAGAGCTTATTGCCCAGAACCAGACTTAGTAAAGTGAAATCCTCTGCTCAAGCTGGCAGAGGGTTCAGCCTTAAAGCCTGTGCCAACAAATCCCAGCAGGCCACCAACTCTGAAAGGAGGCAAGTGAAACCCCAGGGACTTTGTATTGCCCTGGTGTGCCGCATGTCTGTGAGACACTGTATTTTGTAACCCGTTTATGTCCTCAACCTGTCCCCTGCCATGCTAGGTCATGAGGTGTGACTTCTGCATAGTCTTTTACATTCACTAGCTAACCAGGATAAAAGCCACATACATAGAGGAAGCCGAAGCAGCCCATTCCCCTTCCCTGACCTTTTGCAGGCTGTGGAACCGAGGCCAAATGGTCAACGGAAAAAAGCACGGGCTGGAGTAACAAGACTTGGAGTTAAGTCCCTGTTCGGAGCCTCACAGAGCCAGGTAACCTTGGCCCCTCGGACTCAGCTCCATCTATGAGAACAAGTGATTAGGATCTACTCTGCCTAGCCCAGGAGCCAGGGCAAGGATCAAGCGAACATGAAGAAATGTGTTTGGACATCCCTTTCCCTCCTGTACTAAATGGACGAAGGGAAGTCCCTGGACCAGCGGCTCTCCTTCCCTTCCCCATCAGGACCAGGGGAGACGCTGTCACCATCAACTCTGAACACAGCCGGCTCCTCTCTTTCCCAGGAGAAGGCTGTGCTGCTCTTACCGAGCCCCCCTCACCCCCAGGCCCGCGGCGGGCAAGCTCTCTTCTCGCTGTCCACAACAGCCCTCTGCTTCTCGGACTGTCCACATACTCAAGGATTTCACCCGCTGGGTCAAGGCTTGTAAGAGGAGTTGAACCTACCCTCTTCTGCTTGTCCCTGTATCGGACCTCCCCATCTGGCCTCCCCTTCTTGGTTTGGAAGGCAGCCCCTAGGATACGAGGAACGAAGTATTCTAAAGTCAAAGCCGAAGTATCAAAAAAAAAAAAAAAAAAAAAAAAAAGCCGAAGTATCTGTACCTCCGCCTCACTTATTGGCGGGAGAGAGTCCACTGGCGATGGGCGTCGGGCCCTGCTCGCGGATACCCTCTGGTGGCGGCAGCGCGCAACTGCGTCGGCGTGAGCGGAGAGCGGAGTGCTGCAGCGCCCCCTGGCGTTAGTCTGGGAGACGTGCGAGGGCACAGGAGCCCGACCAGGTGAGCCCTCCTAGGGCGCGCGCCCTGGGCGCCCCTGCTGGATATCAAACTGGGAGCGAGCTGGTTGGGCGGGGGGAATTGTACCCAAGAATCTTAAAGTCTAGTATGCGTGCGTGTAGGTTCATGTATATTCTTCGCGCCCAGTTACTTGAACCCCGTGAATCTGTTGTCTAAAATGCGTGCCATTTGTGTCTGCGCACGCGTTACACGTGGGTAGGTTGGTGGTGGGGAGGTCCGCGCCTCCAGTGCAGGGCGGAGTCCTCACGGAGGCGTGAAATTGGTTTGGAGCAAACACATTACGGAAAGCAATTACCGGGGAGAGGTTCTGGGCCCGCGGGACCCGCAGCCAGGAGGCTGGGGAGGAAGCTCCCCGGCTTGCAAGAGTGTCTGTGGATGTCTAACCCCAGAAAGGACCTGCCTACCACTGTCTGATAATGGCAGAACGCGTGAAGTTGGGCAGCAGACCCTCACACTGACCACTCTGCATGGTCTTTCTTCCCTGACTGCTATCCTCCTTAAAAAGGCATCCTTCAGGGGCGCCTGGGTGGCTCAGTTGGTTAAGTGTCTGCCTTCAGCTCAGGTCATGATCTCCAGGTCCTGGGATCCAGCCCTGGATCCCTGCTTGGTGGAGAGCCTGCTTCTCCCTCTCCCTCTGCTGCTCGCTCTGCGTGTGCTTGCTCTGTCAAGTGAATAAATAAAATCTTCTTAAGAAAAAAAAAATAATAAGGCATCCTTCAAAGGATCCAGTACTCTCAGATACGGTCAGAAATCCTTCTCCCTTCTTAACACTTTGGGAGAGGCAACCGCCTCCTGGGAAGTCTTCCCAGGTCCCTGCCCCCTACATGCCCTCAGCCTCTGCTCCCACAAGTCTTGCATTCACTTCACTGCCCCTTGTAGTTGAACTAGTGATTCACACACTTGTTTTTCGGACCTGATGGGAAATTCACTGAGGGCCAGAACCGGTCTCATTCACAGCTGTAGATCTAGGAGGTGCAAAATGAGTGATGCGGCTGGGATTAAGTAAAATTCCCGTCAGAGTGCATACATAACTCTCTCAGGAAAGTCATCCCCTGGAGTCAGGATTCTCTTAGAACAGAGCTCTCAGCATCTTTCTGATGCCAACGATCCCATTTATACCGCCAGACCTGCCCTTGTCTCCGAATTCCAGATTCCTAGATCTAAATGACCCTGTGACATAGCCTCTTTCAGATGTGTAACAGGCAGCTCCGACTTCCTGTGTCCCAGACTGGCCGTCTCACTCCTCCACCGCCTGTCCCTGGCTCATCTTCTCCGCCTTCGGAATCAGCGCCACCGCCCACCCAGTTGTTCCGCCGAAACACAGTCATCCGGGATTACTCTCCTTCAGCCCCCACGGCCAGCCCATCAGCATGTCACCTCCAGTCTCCAAAGGGAGTCCCAAACTGCTTGCCCGTCTCTGGGGTCTCTGGATGTCGGCAGAAGCCCCTAACGGTCTTGGACTGTCCCTGGCCTCTCCCTAAGCCACTCGGAGAGCTTCTCAAAGCTACATCAGTTCATGGCACTCCAAGCCTCGTCCCCATTCCGCTCGCGCGCCTGGGCCTCAGGTCAAATGTCACCTCCTCCAAGAGGCGGCTTCCCTGTCCCCCGGTCTCCAGTCGCTCCAAGCACGCTGGTAATCGCCGGGTGAATCCTCGGGGGGCTCAGCACGGAGGCACCTTGCCGCCCGTTTGCTTAGGGTCCCCCGCACTAGAAGGTACTCCGGCGGGCACCGGAGAGCCAGGGCTGTGCGCGCGGCACCCGGGCCCAGGGGCACGTAAGCCCTTGCCTAACAGACGGGTGGGCCACGGGCATTCTCCCAGGCCCCCGCCCGACACAAGACGGGCTCTGCCGGAGAGGCCCCCCGCACCCACGCACCAGCCCCGCCGAAACCGCTGCCCAACCCCCTCCAACCCGCGCCCGGGCCTGCGCGCTCAGGACCCGCCCGGCGTCGCCACAGCTGAGCGGCCGGAGCTCCGTCTGGCGGTCCGGTCCTCCTGTCGCGCCCCACAGCGCGGGTCAGCCCAAGGCCCCTGCGGCCGGGTGGGAGCCCCCGGGCCCACTCACCTCCGCCCCGCTCCTCCCGGGCTTCTCCCTCCACGCCTTCCCCGGCCTCGCGCCCCGCCGGCCCCGCCCCTGCCGCCTGCGTCCTTCAGACCCCGCCCACCGCAGCCTCGGTCGGTCCAGAAGTTGGCGGGAAAGGCGTGAACACCTGCGCGTGCGCCCTCTGGGGCCCTGGGAAACCTGTCCGGCGACCCGTGACGTCACGGATCACAGTGCACTTGATTGGCTGCTCTGCGTCCCCGTCAACTCCATCTTCCTTCTGACTCCTGCGTGCGGGCCACTTGCGAGGTCTTAAAATCCTGGCGCTGCAAAGGCCCTCAGGGACTCTCCCCTTTCCTGTCTTCCAGATGTGAGCGACTTGAGCCAGAGAGGGGAAGAAATCTAAGTGCCACTACCGACTGGCCGAGCTGAGACGGGGACCCCCGGCACGTGAACCCTCAGCTCAGCTCCTGCCGCCCCAAAGCTAAATCCGAGAGAGGCAGGACCAGGTGTGCGTCGGCCACGCCCTGACCTAGACGACAGGTAGCGAGGGTTGTTTATGCCAAACCTGAATCTTCCGCTCTCCCTGAGCCACGGTGACCCTCCCTGATGGCGGACACCTGCTCCCTTTTCGCGGGCCGCCTTGTTCTTCACCTCAGCGCCCTGCCCCGAGGCCGCCTTTCCCATCCCGTCCCGCCGTCCGCACTGCCTCATCCCTGCGGCAGCTCTTCTCTACCGAAGCCTGTTTGCTCACCCCTCCTCTGGCTGGTTGTCCGGACGCGGTCTCACCTGCTGGCCCTTGTGTCACATCATGAGCCACTGGGCAAGTCTGCCTGGACTGCTCAACAGCTGGTAGATGCCAGAGGGGGACGAGGACACAGCTGGCACCACGGGGCAGATGGCGGGGCATAAGTCTGCCCAACCTGAGTCCCCTGAGTGACCAGCTCAGAGGAAGACCTGCTGGACACAGCACCAAACAACGCAGGCGAGCAGATTTTTAATGTTCACACCAGGACCGGGTAGGCGGGAGGGGTGCCTCAGGAGACCACCGACAGGAGTGCATCCCTTGCCATGAGTCCCAGCTGTCTCCGTTAGACATCACCTGGCGGCATGCTCTGTCTGCGTCTCTCCCTGGTGAGAATGGCAGCACCAACATCTGCCTGGGAAGTTGGTCGTCCTGCTGACACAGTCACCTCGGGCCTAAATCAATTCAACTCAGTCCTCGGTTGGGGGAGCTGTGAGCACCAGACCCCCCCTGGGGTATCTGCTTTCAGGTCTCCCCAAAGGCAGGGGACATCTGAAAAGAGAGGTGTAGATTCAGAGAGGTCCCATGGTCCAGGAGGCTGGCTGGTTCTGGCCAAGGCCCTGCTCTGAATTCTTCTCTTGCTTCCGACCCATCCCTCTAAATGGCTGGGGCCACCCACGGAACCCAGGACTTACCTAGTAGAGCACGTCCTCAAAATCCAGCTGCAGGTAGCGGAGCAGGCGGGATGGCAGGGGAAGGCGGGGCAGGGCGTGGGGCAGGTGGGCTGCCAGGTGAGCACGGAGCGCACAGCGGCTGAGATGCTGCAGGGATCTGGGCTGTCTTGCCAAGGCGAAAAGGGAGGAATAGAAACGGTGGTGCTTCTGGGGACAGAATGAGGGGCTCAGTGAGGTGGCCTTGGACAAATGGCACCCTTTCCTCCTAGAGCGGGGCGGGGGGATGCTGGAGTTTTGGGTGTTCACCCTGTGGGTCTTCTTCTGCTGGGACGTAAGTGGGTCTCTGGGTCGTTTCTCTGGGGCAGGGTTGGGGGAAGGAACGGAGCTTCCCTGGAGGCAGCGGGAGTCCCTTGGGGACAGGCAGGCTGTGTGTGTGTGTGTGTTCCGGGTCCTGGAATCTGACCTGCAGTGTTTCGAGAGGCACCAGGCCCATGGCCTCCTCGGGAAGCTGCATGGTACTGTAGGTGTTCATCAGGACCTCAATGGTCCTCGGAGACTCACACCAGCGCTCCAGCACCTGGAGGAGGCAGAGATAGCACTTCTGGGCTTCCCCCCCACAGCAGGTCCCCAGCCAGTCTGCGTAGAATGGCCAGATGGTGATAGAACGGCTGCTGTGGGTTGAATTCTGCCCCCCCCCCAAAATGTTGAAGTCCTAATCCCCAGTACATATAAATATAACCTCAAGACTTAGGATTTTGCAGTTGTGATCAAGTTAAAGTGAGGCCATTGGGGAGAGGATTCAGAGAGAAGGGACAAGGCCAGAAGAGGCCTGGTAGGATCGAGTTGGAGCCATTTTCATTCTTTTATTTCTTCATTTAGTAAATATTTACTGAGGGCCACTATGGGCTGAGCTCTGGGGACCCAGCAATGATGATGACAGACAGGTCCTTGTCAGCTGGGGACTTTGATTCCAGTGGGAGGAAACAGTGAAAACACATCAACCACAGATAAGCTGTTACAATGAAAACCAGGCAGGCTAGGGACTGAGTGTGTTGGGAGGGTGCTTTGTCCTGTGGTCTAGAAAAGCCTCGCTGCCCCACCCCATCTGCCCAGGGCAGGTCTGGGACTGACTCCTCCTCCATCTCCAAGCCCAGCGCATCCCAGCATCCCAAGTCCCCTCCACTCCCGGAAGCCTCCTGCGGTAGTTCAAACTTCATCTCTCTCTCCCTCTACTTCGGGATATTGCCCAGCAGCTTTCCCGCACGTTACTTAACTTAGAAGAACATGAGCTAACAGGGATTGATCGCTAGCTCCAGGTTAGGATCCCATCTCAAGGGCTTGATGTGTATGAGCTCAGTTCTCATACTAACTCTATGAAGCAGGCGCACTCTTACGTCCCTGTGTCATGCACAGGAAACTGAGGCCCCGAGAGATTAAGCAACTTGCCAAGGGTCATGAGGCTTGTGCGCCAGGTTCCAGAGCCTGCACTCGTGGTTGTCACTTACTTCCAAGGTATCACACCATAGAATAGTGTCTGGTGGTGGGCAGGGCTGTGTTCCCTCTTACTGTCACCCAGGAGGCTCCTGCAGCTTTTCAGCACCGTTCGCTAGAGACTGTGTTACATGCAAGGAACATGCATTCAAAGCGTTCCAGTGACTTGCCTATAGTCACAGGAACAAGCATCAAACCAGACCCCGGTTCCAGGTTTCCTGAGCCCCCAGTGGCTCCTGGAGAGCTGGCTGAGGCCGGCAGTGATCACAGACGACTCCTGGCGGGGAGACGGCACCTCAGCCAAGCATGGATCTGCTCCGGATTGTGGGAGACGGAGGGGGACTCCTTCCTGAACTTTTCGATCACCTGGGATGCAGCACCCAGACGAAGGGGAGGAATGCGGCACTTGGCTCTACCAGCCCCACTGATGTACTAGTCCCTAAGGCCAGGCAGATCGAGGCTGGGGGCGGGGGGCGGGCAGTGGGGTCTCGGGAAACCCTTTCACTGCTCTGCCTCCTCCTCCCACCCTCTCCCTGAAGGGGAAATCATTAGCTGTCAGAGCCACCGTCAGATTACAAGGAATTGCTCGTCTCCTAATTATCTGGTGTTAATAGGAGATTAATTAGTGTTAATTGTTGATTTTCTTGTATTTTCCCAAAGGGGAGACCAATCTGCCGAACTCTCGGGCTGTTTAATTATTTGGTCTTGCTTAGGAATCTAGACAGATGCTTCTAGGTTTATGAGCGAAGGGGAAAGGCAGGAACAGGAGAGGAGTGTCCAGAATCAGGCAGGGTTGGACAGTTCAAGACCCGAGATGGCCCAGAGGGATCTGCCCACAGCTTGCTGCCCTATAACTGTTCTGACCCAGCTCCTCAGAGAAAAGGGGTCCCCAATCCACTCCCAGCACCCTCGGCGACATTATATGGCCCCCTCCAGATATGATGCAGTATGGGACAGGGCATCTAGGAGCATAGGTCTTCAAGTTGAATCTACTTTGGGAATATTTTATGTTAATAAAATAGGAGACAGCCAGGAAATTCATGGTGAAAGGCTTTTTCTCTGGTGCCAGGACAGCGGCTGCTGGTCTGGGGGATGCCCGTCCTGCTAAGCTTTCTGAAACAAGGACAATGTCTGTCTGCACAAGGTCTGGAGGCTTTGAACCTCATGACTCAGGCTCATCGCTCTGCCCTGGGGGAGCCTCTCCCGTGCATAGAGTGTCTCACTGAGCGGATCCCACCGCCAGGCTGAGTTTCCCACGTGCTCTTCTCATCAGCTCACTCCCCTGACGAAGAAAAAACTCCCTGACACTCACATCAGTCCCGGCTCCTGGCTTTCCAGGTACGTGATTATCTGCCTTCCTGCCCTCCGTCCACCTTCATCGCACACGCACACACTGGTGCATGCACACGCACGTGCATATGCATGTATGTACACATGTGTTTATGTACGTGTGAGCACATGTGTGGACACACACACACACCCCTCCTGCTGGTCTGTGTCCTTGCCTTTGCCCCCTGTTGGGCTCTGCTGATGTGATGAATCAAAAAGTGTGAGGCTGGGTGCCTGGGTGGCTCAGTGGGTTAAAGCCTCTGCCTTCGGCTCAGGTCATGATCCCAGGGTCCTGGGATCGAGCCCCGCATTGGGCTCTCTACTCCGCAGGGAGCCTGCTTCCTCCTCTCTCTCTGCCTGCCTCTCTGCCTACTTGTGATCTCTGCCTGTCAAATAAATAAATAAAAATTAAAAAAAAAAAAAAAGTGTGAGGCTGCATCTAGAGTGAGCGGGGGCAGGTCCGAGGCTCCCAGATGGCCCCCTCACCCTCACGGCCCTCCCCTTGGCCCCAGCCCCATACCTTGGGGAGGGCCCCCGGCCAGACGCGGACGGCACCGTGGTTGAGCAGAGCTCGCACCGTGTGCTCTGGGCTCTGGGCCAGGGCTGCAGCCGGGCCCTGCAGAGCACAGTGCAGGGCCGTGTGTCCCCCATAGTCCATGGCGTTGGCGCTGACGCCGCAGGAAAGCAGCAGCTCCACGACGGCGGCGTGGCCACGGCGACAGGCCAGGTGCAGAGGCCGTTGCTTGTCCTGGTCCGCAGCATCAGCCTCGGCTCCAGCTGAGAGCAGCAGATGGCACAGCTGGAGACAGCGGGCGGTGGTGGCCTCCGCGTTGGCGGGGGACGCGCAGCGGACGTCGCAGGCAGCCAGCAGCGGGGTCCAGCCTTCGGCATTACGGGCGTTAGGGCATGCCCCCCGTCTCAGAAGCAGGTCTGCCAGCTCCACATGGCCCAGCCGGGCGGCCACATGCAAAGGGGTCTCTTCGTCCTCCTCAGACCGACCATCCACTTTGGCCCCAAACCTCAGGAGCAGTTCGGCACACCTGAGAAGGGCGAGGTGGGGGTGGGGAGGGAAATAGAGTCCTCCACTCCTACCAGTCCGCGCGGAGCAAACCCGTGGGGAGTACTGGGGTGACTCCGGCTTCTGTCCCTCCCCTCCCCTTCCACCCCGCGGTCACTAGTCATCCCAGCCATGTCCTGGGGCCAGCAAGACTTCTCTCCAAGCCCGCTTGCCCCCGGCGGGAGCGCTGCCCTAACCTCTTTGTGGGGGTGAGAGTCACACGGGCCCTCATCCCTGAGAACAGGAACCCTTCTGAGGGCTTTACATGAACTCACTTGTTTCTTCCTAGGTCCTGAGGCAGAAACTGAGCCCTGAGGGTGTGAGGACCTGGCCCACGTTTGCACAGCCAGGAAAGAGAGCGTCTGGCATTCAGACCTGCAGGGCAGTTGGAGGGCTGCGCACACCGGGGCTGGTGGAGGGAGACGTGGGGCCTGGCCATGGGTGCAGACGGAATTGGGGGCATAGGAAAAAGAACAACAAAACCAAAATTGGCCAGCCAGATTTGCTCCAAGATAGCCCTCTCAGAAGGTCATGCGTGCCTGTAAGACTGTGTACACGGAAATTCAAGGTGAAGGGAACTTAGCCTCTGGGAGCTAGTGTCCTCATCTGTAGAATAGGGATAATTGTTAATACCTAGACCGAATGAAGTTGTGAGCGGCCCAGGAGAAAATTCCTGGAAAGGCCGTGACAGCGGCCCTTGGCAGGGAGAGTGAGTGTGATGGGTCACGGGGCCCATCATGTTATCCTGCCCACTTTTCTATAGGCTTAAAGTTATCCATAATAACTTTAAAAATACTTCTGTTCACTTGGGAAAGGGCAGAATGATTCTCAACCAGGTGTGGTCTCCATATGGCTGGGCTAGAACGTGACCAGAGCCAAAAATGTGGGATTGTGTAGAGCTGTGTTGTCTGATTCGGTGATCACCAGGCACACGTGGCTCCTGAACGCTTGGATTATGACCATGCCTCATGGAGACACACCATGAGTGTAAACACACACTGATTTCGAAGACTTGGTACAAAAAAAGAGAAAGTAAAAATATCTCATTAGTTCTGTATACTGATTACATGTTGAAGTGACAATGTTTTGGATATACTGGGTTAAATAAAAGATATTATTAAAATTAATTTCACAGGGGCGCCTGGGTGGCTCAGCGGGATAAAGCCTCTGCCTTTGGCTCAGGTCATGATCTCAGGGTCCTGGGATCGAGCCCCGCGTCAGGTTCTCTGCCAGCAGGGAGCCTACTTCCCCTTCTCTCTCTGCCTGCCTGTCTGCCTACTTGTGATCTCTCCCTCTCTGTCAAATAAATAAAATCTTTTTTTAAAAATGAAATTAATTTCACTTGTTTCACAGATATTTGCACACCCATGTTCCCAGCAGGACTATTCACAACAGCCGAACTATGAGAGCAGTCTCAGTGCTCACCAGCAGGTGCATGGATAGAATGTAGCATCTTCAGACAATGGGGTCTCATTTAGCTTGAAAAAGGGAGGACATCCTGATACCTGCTGCAGCCGGGATGAACCCTGAGGACACGGTGCTGAGTGCCAGAAGCCATCGCCAAAGGACAAATGTCCTGTAAGTACACTCATATGGGGTACTTAGAATAGTCAAATTCTAGAACCCAGAAGAGTGGTGGCTATCCCGGGCTGGAGGGAGAGAGGAATGAGAAGCTGTTGTTTAGTGGGGACAGAATTCCAGGTTGGTTTTTTGTTTGTTTGTTTGTTTTTAAGATTTTGTTTATTTGAGAGTGTGAACACAACAAGCACGGGGAGGGGGAGAGAAGGGGAGAGGCAGAGGGAGAAGCAGACTCCCCATGGAGCAGGGAGCCCCAGGAGTCCCAAGACCCTGAGATCATGACCTGACTGGAAGACACTTAACCAACTGAGCCAACCAGGTGCCCCTGAATTTCAGTTTTATCAGATTAAAAATGTTCATGAGAGGGATGGTGGTGATGGTCACCTGACAATGTAAACTTGCCTAGTCCCACTGAACTGTGCCCTCAGAAATGGTCAAGGTGGTAAATTTTATGTTACGTGTATTTTACCACAATTTAATAAATTAATTTCGTCTTTTTCTGTTTTTTTTTTTTTTTTTTTTTTTAAGATTTTATATTTAAAATCATCTCTACACCCAATGTGGGGCTTGAACTCACAAGCCAGAGATCAAGAGTCCCAACTCTACTGACTGAGCCAGCCAGGTGCCCCATGTTCTTTTATTTTTATAAGGCTACTAGAAAATTTTAAGTTACATACGCAGCTCACATTGTGTTTCTATTGGGACATACTGGTATAGAGTACATCTTCGAACATAATAGATCAATGGAGTGTGCAGAAGGATGATGAGGTTAACAGGAGGTTAAGTAGCTTGTGATGGAAAGGATAGAAATTTGGCCCCGTTCAGGATCAAGATGTGAAATTCACCAGGTGTGCGGTCAGTAGAGGGAGGGCCTCTATTGCACGTACAGGTACTTCGTGGATTTGCCAAGGCTCCCTTTGCCAGGATCCCACAGTCATCAAAAAAATTGAGTGAGAGGGCGCCTGGATGGCTCAGTCGGTTAAGCATCTGCCTTCAGCTCAGGTCATGATTCCAGGGTCCTGGGATTGAGTCCCGCATTGGGCTCCTTGCTCAGCAGGGAGCCTGCCTCTTCCTCTCCCTCTCCCTCTGCCTGCCTCTCTGCCTGCTCATGCCCTCCTCTCTCTCTCTGTCAAATAAACAGATAAAATCTATTTAAAAAGATGGGTCTATCAGTTTCCTGTGAGTTTAATTAGCTGAGCTCCGTCCCTAGGCCCATTTATCTGAGGGTTAGCCACCACTAGGGAAATGCCAAGACCTGCCCACAGGGATCAATGCATGCCTTAACCGGGAGCTGCTTTCCTTTCCAGACAATCTGGAACACTGCTGGAGAGTCAGCTCCCTGAGGGCAGGCTTATGTCTCAGTTACTGTTGTACTTAGCACAGGGCCTGGAGCACAGGACAGGGTCAGAAAAATGAACACTTTATAGTATTCCCGCTGCCCACAATGAATCCAGACAACTTCCCAGCCCAGGCTCTGCATCTGGGTCCCTGCCATGGTCCTTTTACACCCCTGGGGAAGCAGAAACCATCCCAAGTACGGGCCCTTCCAAAGTTCCAGGGCCAAGGCCAATGGAAGGGTGGTTTAGGGAGCACCCTCTTCCTGACTCCCAGCCCAGCCGAGCTCAGCCAGCCCGCACGCCCCGACCTGCTCGCTCATCCTCCCTGGGGTCTTGGCTCTGACCCCCGTCCCTCCGCTGAGAGCAGGATGGGGACAGGGCTGAGAGGTTACTCACTCAAGGGTGCCGGCCCCCTGGCAGAGGTGCAGGGGAAGCTTTCCATCCTGGTCGGGGATGTTGGGGTCCGCTCCTGCCACCAGCAGCACGTGGACGCAGGCGGCGTGGCCTGCAGCACAGGCTTCGTGCAGGGCGGTGCGGCCCGCAGGGGCACTGTCAGGCCGTGCCCGCCGCCTCAGCAGCAGCCGAAGGACTTCTGTGTGGCCCCGGCTGGCAGCCACGTGCAGGGGTGTGGTCAGCTCCTCTTCGTATGTCAGAGACCAGAGTCCTAGGGAGAGAGGAATGGAGGTCTCAGACCCTGCAGGGAAGCCGACAGCCACCAGGCAACAGAGGAGGTGGGCGGAGGCTGGCAAGAGGGAGCCTAGAGCTCCACCGCCAGCCTCCCCTCTCCCACTCAGAACCCCCGGCCTCCTCCCCGCCCCCCCGCCCCGTGCCCCAAGCCCGTACTCAGAGCGCGGATGTTGTAGCGGAAATCCCTCCATCGCTCCGGGTCGCTGGTATCAAAGATGGAATCCGGGGCCAGGCCAGTGCTGGAATCTGCGAGGATGCGGGAGACCGAGCCCACGTCCCCTGCTAGCACCGCCTGCCAGAAGGCCAGGGCAGGTCCCGAGGCCGCCCGGGTGACGATGGGTCCCGGGGCAGACTCCGGGTTCTCTGCAGACCCTGTGTTGGGCTTCTCCACCAGCCTGGCACAGAGGGCGTGTCTGTCACTGGGGGGTTCTCCCCGCCCCCTGCACTCTTCTGGGGACCAGCTCATGAGGACAGAGTACGTAAGAGCATGTGGGAAGAGGAGTGGGGGAAGCTGGGGTTGGGGGTCAGAGGCAGAGGGAGGGAGGAGGGGGAAGGAAGCACGGACAGATGGACGGAGAGGGTCTCTGTGTCCCTGAGCTGAGCCTGACCCGGCCACGCGGTTCAGCAGAAGCTATTCTGGGCTCCGCATGACTTCGCTACCGAGCCAAGGCTTAGGCAAGCCTCTGGGTAGGGGAGAAGTAGCCAGGGGCTTCTCCTTTTCCTCAAGCACTTGGTAACTCGGTGTCGCGTCGGGTCAGCCCAGGCCCCTGCCCGTAGCCCTCCGCCCCTGGCAGTCCCTCACCCCTCTGGTGGCTGCTCCAGCGAGGCTCGGCGGCCCGGGACTCCAGCAGCAGGTCGGCTGTGCTGTGTGGGGGAAACAGCTCCTGCAGCCTCGCCAGGTCTCCAGTGTACAGGGCATTCTGCAAGGCCATGTCACGGCATAGCAGTGGCGACCGCCGGGTCGGTTCCCAGACTGGGCAGGACTGGGACTCCCAGATCCGGCAGGCTGGGGCCAAAGGAAGGCACCCCAGGTGGCCTCCCCAGCGGGGAGGGGAGCTCCTTTTCCCAGGCATGGCCAATCTCTGGGAGAGAGGGGCCGAAGAAGTGGGTCTCAGGGCGATGTCACCGGCCGACTGGGCAGGCAGGCACTGGGCCCGAGGCAGGCAGAGGCCTGGTGTGGGAGGAGCAGGGAGCACACACAGGCCGTGCCATAAATACCCCGGGCTGGCTGCGCTGTCTGTCCCAGGAAGGCGGCCTCAGGCCGGCGTGGGCATTAGGGAAGAGCTGGAAAACAGAGTGAGGCTCGAGCCCTCCAACACTGAGCCCACCCTGGAGCTGATGACCCGCAGGGTTGAAAAGGGATCGCCCAGGTCGTGGGAGCCAACCTGCAGTTTCACAGGTAAAGGAGCACAGAGCCCAGGTGTGGGAAGTGATCTGCCCAAGGTGTGAGCACTTGTGGCAGAGCCGGGACTAGAACGGGGGTGGTGGATCTCAGGCTGCCATTTCCTTCTCTCTGTTTTCTCTTGTGTGCTTCACCCAGCCAGGCTCCGGCGGCCTGGGCTCTGACCCCACAGGGAGGGCCTGTGGGTGCCCGGCGATTTTTCCTGCCCTCCCAAATGCCACCGGTCAAGCTTCTGCCTCCCACACCCAAGGAAAGGGTCCACAGTAGGAGCGAATGGCTAAGAAGGCTCCATTCCACGAGGCTTTCCTTCTAGGTGTTCTCCAGAAGACAGACTTCGGCCTGGGGAGAGAGGGCTCAGCCCACGAGCAGCCATAGAAACTCCCCGTGCCCACCACGGGTCTGACCCCACCATCTCCCATCCTTACCTGCCAATGTTAGAGGGGTCCCAGGTGGGGAGTGAGGAGGAGGAAGTGGCCCATTCAGGCACATTGGGGTAACAAGACTACTTACATTTGGGAAGATAAGCAGGATAACAAGGAGAAAGAGAACTTCAAACCCGGCCCCCCACTGTCCCTTGTGCTGGCCACCTATACACCCTTTCTCTCTAGAACCGTCTACTCCACCCCGCCACCGCCTGAGAGTCCTAACCCTGACACACTCCTGTAAGGATCATCAAGCCCTAGAGTACCAGGGACCTTGGTCCAATCTCTCCTCGCTTTACAAGGAAACTGAGGCCCAGACACAGGAGAGGTCTGTGTGAGATCGCACAGGGAGTTAGTGCCGAGGTGGGGTTAACACCAGCGTCCGCTGACTTCCACACTTGCTTTTTTTCTTTTCCAGACTTCCCGTAGACCTTCCTTCTCCCCTCGCTTTTTCCTGTTCTTTCTTTTCCTATTTTTTTTTTTTTTCTTTCTTAAAAACCCCAAGCAGGAAGAGAGCTGGGGAGCGCGGACAGGAACGGACAGGAGATGAAGACGCAGGTGGGGTCAGAGGACCGGGCTCTGGGGGCTGAGGGTGTAGGCTGTGAGTGGGTGAGGACGGAGGGCCGGCAGGAATGCGGCAGGAGGGAGAGTCTGGGCACGGGCAGGGGGCACAGAGCAGGTGTGAGAAGCACGGAGATGGACAGAGAGAGCTGCTCCCGAGCTGAGCTGCCTGGACGTTTATGCCTCTGCCCCAGGCCCTTCACCTGCAGGGCGCGCCCCAGGCCCCTGCCCAGCTCGAGCACCCTGCCTCAACCATCACTTCCTTTTCTTCTCCTTCGCCAGCTTGGCTTCCCCAGCGTCCTGGTCCTTGAGGAGTTTTACCCTCCTCTTGCCCAGTGGAGTCTTGAAGTACCAGTCCTGGTGGGAGGAGGAGGGGGAGAGGGGAGGGCATTGGCTCCCCCCCCACCGCCCCCGCTTCTGTTTTCCCGAACTTGTCCTCCCCTTTCCGCAGCAGCTGGTCCCCCTCTCTTCCCCAGCTCAGGTGTCCTGCTAGGGTCCCCGTTTCCCTTGCTCTCCACCAAATACTCTAGGCCATGGGGTCAGCCACTGTCAGGGGGCAAGCCCTCTCTCTGTGGCCATCCTGCCCCCATGGAGCACTGGTGGGTGGTGACTCAGGAGGGGAATGTGGGTGTTCGCTGGTGCCAGGACCAACCACGGCTCTTAAAACCCAGGTAACACTTTTAGGCTCCAGCCCTTGAGGACACCAGGTAAGCTGGTCCTGCCACAGGCCCTTCTCCTGGATTTCTCGTCCCCTTCCTAGCTGGACTCCAGGGCGGAGCAGAGGGAGGTGTCTAAGGGGGCCGTAGAGGGCTGACTCCCTGGTTAGTGTCGACCCATTATCCTCCCCCCACACCCCCAAGCCTCACCTTCAAGGACTCCTCCTCCTCCCTGTACACCGGCTCCAGCTTGGCCAGGTGCCCCAAGAACTCTGAGGCCACCAGGGGCCGCTTGGACAGCTGTAGGACCCGCCGCTCAGTCAGCACGGAGTGGATGGCTTGGAGAATGTGACCAGGTGTGTAGCCATCGGAAACCTTGGCCAGGGCACTGATGTCTAGGTTCGGGGTCACCTGGACCCCCTGGGCCTCTATCATCTGCCTCCAGAGCACTGCAGGCAGCCGGGGAGGACCCAGGACAGGGAGAAGCCGCAGTGAGCACCTCGGCCCCTATCAGACACGAGGTCCCTGCGTCTGGAGAGTGGCTCTGTGCTCATCAGGGCCTCCTCTCCCGGGAAGGTGGGACTCATTCTCCCCACGTGACACGAGGGAATGAGACTCGGAGGACTTACGGGGCCTGCCGTGTCCACGGAGCCAGGCCAGGACCCACACCGCCAGGCTGCTTGTCTAGTTCCCCTTCCTTGCCATGGGAGGCGCCGTCTCGGAGCGCCAGTGGGGAGGGGGAGAAGGGTGAGGAGGCTCGGGCAGGGCCGGTCCCTGGATCCCCGATCTGGCCCGTCCTCACATCGCAGGGTCTCACCGAAGCGAGAAGCGTAATCGGGCCGAGGCATGAAGAGGATCCGTTCGTAGGTCCGGCACAGCCCCTTCATCTCCGCCAGCTGCGGCTGGTCACTCGTCCCTATCAGCATCACGCGGTCTCCTGGGCTCAGCAGTCGCAAGGCCTTGGTGAGATCCTTCTTTATTCGCTTTGGGTCCATCTGCTCTGGGGCAGGGTGGGGACGGGAACATGGTGACTTGTATGGGCTTCTGCATTCTCTCGGAGCGCGTGTCCACACCCAGCCTCCAGTGGACCCCGGGAGGGATCCAGGGAGGTGGCCAGGAGGCCCCTGTCCTGCTTCCAGGATAAGTCCAAGGCAGCAGGAGAAGAGGGAATTTGTCCAAGGCCCCACAGCGGGTGAGGTTTGGAGTTGACTTGAGCAAGCCCACGCCGGCCTTGCCCCTGGCTCCGGCTGCTACCCAGGTCCCGCACCTCCTTCTCTTCTTTTGGGACCCTCTTATAGAAATTCTTCTCGGCATTCCCAATCCAGATCACAGAGGGCTGTAAGAGCCGAGCCACCTGGACAGGTCAGAGAATAAAAACCTGACGTCGGATGTCCCTGGGCAAGGGTCACCTCCCCCGTCTGGTCCAAAGGCTGACCTTGGAGCTCCGGCCCCCACTTCCCACGCAGCGTCCACCCCTCCTCTCAGCCTGCTGCCATCCGCCACACCTCCCTAGGAACAGACTCACGCCCTCCCCGCCATGTGGGGACCCTGCGTATTAAGCCTCATCATAAAGAAAACCTATCATGAAAGAAACTGCTCTGCTCCCCACTGCCCGCCATGCTCCCCATCCACAAGGCTTCAGAAATCCACAAGGTCCTCCCAGGGGTTGGTAAGGAGACCTCAGCAGCCCCAGACATCACACCGAATAGGCAGATGAGGGATCTCCTAAGTGTAAAGCACACCCTGCCCTGTGGGCACAGCCCGAGAACGAGAGGTGCTGAAGTCGGGGGACCCAGACCTTAAAGACGATATGCACGATCATCTGTGTCCCCGTCTTGCCAGGATATTTGCTCTGCAGGTTGCTGGGGGACAGGTCAAAGAGGTTGGCGCCCGTTTCTGTGCACACCGCCTTGACCAGCATCTTCTTCCCCATTCCAGAGGGGCCCACCAGGAGGATCGAGCGGATGAAGGGGGCCATGGAGTGTATATCTGGGGAGCCTGAGAGAGGAAACAGGGACCAGAGGAAGACAGTAGGACAGTAGGGGGGGGGGGGGGGGAAGCCACAGTGTAAGGTGAGGCCGAAGGCCCAAGGCAGGGTGGGATGAAGTTTGGATCCTAGGGGCCTGCCGACCCCCAGTGTGGGGGGCCCCATCCCCAGGCAGGCCTGCTGAGAGAGGCAGCCCAGGGGGCTTCCAAGGACTTCCCAGGTACAATTATGAAGCGTTCTCTACAGGGTCAAAAGGGAGCCTTCTAGCCCCTTCCAACACCCTTTCTGTTTTCTGTACCATCTCTTTCCACTTCTGGATCATGAAGGGGTGGAATTAAAGGGCCTGGGGCCAACCGCTCCAGAAAGATCCTGGTCTTCTGGGAAGGAGACAGACTATGGGATATCACTTGGGGTTGGGAAAGGGGCCAGAAAAGCGGATTCCTTGGTAGGCCAAGAGTCCACATGATTTCTGGGGTGGCCCAATCTGGGTGTGACCTCCGGCAGGGCCTGGGGAAGACCGGAGGAGTCCAGCAGGGGCCCATGGCACCGGGGACATGCCCACCTCAACCGCCCTGACAGGCACCTCGGCTCCCCCACGAGCCACCTGCCAGTGTTGGTTCTCCCTGCTCCCCAGGGCATCTTACCAAGGCGAAGGACCCCATACAAGGCCACATTCTGTCTTATGTCAAACAAGGAAGGTGAAGGCGACTTGTTCGCCAGGTTCAGAACGGATCCAAGATAGAGGTAGTCACCTGGGGGCACAAGTGTGTGGCATCTGCTGGCACAGGGCCGAAAGAGAGCCCCGCGGGGAGAAGGCTCCCAGCAGAGGGTGGTAGTTAGCCACAGGAGGGCTGTGGCCAGGGCACCGCTCCTCAGCCTGGGAGCCGGTGCTGGACAGGGGTCTCACCAATGTAATCTTTCAAGGCCACCGTCTCGCACTTCCTTAGAAAGCCGGAGACCACGAGCTCCTCAAACAGAGAGTCCACGGACCTGCAGAGGACAGTGCAGAGGGGTCCCCAAGGACGAAGGGAAGTGGAGACGGAGATGAGTGACAGGCTTGAGGACAAAAATACCCAGAGTGCCACTGGACGGCCAGCATCAGAAGCCACAGTGCCAACCCGCTGGCCAGAACGCCATCTGCCCACGGTGGGGCTCCGTGGGTCGAGCAGGGCGTGAGGAGGACACGCGCCCTCTGCAGCCCTCCCTCCATCAGTCTGCTCAGGTCCCCAGGTCCCGCCATCAGAAATCCAGTCATTTGGCCAACATATGACCATTTTTCTAGAAATCACACTTGACGTCTAGGCTCCTGGAAGCAGCTGACGTCAGTGTGCTCGAGACTCACTTCACCAAAGAAGTGAGTAGCCGGGGAGCTCCCCAAGGGCCCAGAGAGGTGTCCGGGGGGAGATGGCTTTGATAGGGACAGAGCTGATTAAGGCAAAAGGCTGGAGCGGGGGACGCCTGGGTGGCTCAGTGGGTTAAGCAGCTGCCTTCGGCTCAGGTCATGATCCCGGCGTCCTGGGATCGAGTCCCACATCGTGCTCCTTGCTCAGCAGGGAGCCTGCGTCTGCCTCTGCCTGCCATTCTGTCTGCCTGCGCTCGCTCTCCCTCTTTTTCTCTGATAAATAAATAAAATCTTAAAAAAAAAAAAAAGGCTGGAGGGGGGAGCAGGAGGGAGGGAGCCCCAAGGACAAGCCTCCACTCGCATCCGCCTGCCCGCCATCATTTTCCAAGCACTGCTCTGTTTCATCACCAGCTATCTCGTGGGCTTGGCAGGGCGGGTGCTCGGTTAACGAGGACAGGGAGTCAGAGAGGTTCAGTGACTCTCTCCGGGTCACACAGAACAGAACGAGGACCGGAAGTCAGATCAGTTCTGGGCCCGGGTTTGCTCCACCTCCCACGATAAGGTAAAGGGTCTGCTACCTGTCTGGGGTCAGATCTTTTTCCTTCTTCTTCTTCCCGGCTTTCTTCCCAGTCTTTTTCTGGTTGGAAACAAGCACACGGGCTGTCATCCTCTGGTCCTTGCCTCCCCCGCTGTGTGCGCGTCCGGGTCCCGGCCTTCACCCCTCATCTTGCCTTCGCACGCTTCAAGGGTCTCCCCTCCTCCCTGTCCACGACCAGGCGCAGGCTCTTCAGCTCTTGGCGCATCAGCTCGTCCACCTGGGGGGACAGCAGAGAGTGCTGTCCCTGTCCCTGCACCGGTCCACTCCCAATACTAATCCATACCCTGGTCACGCAGGAGCCTTGCCCTCACCTGGCACCAATGTGGGGAGAAGCTCCTAGCTAGAGTCAATGGCTTTCAGCTCAAGCCCCAGACCCACCCTTTAAAGTCTGTGCCAGGTGAGCTGCTGCCGGACTTAATTAGCCTGTTGTCTCACATCGGGACAATCACGGCGCCCACCTCAGGGGGTGGAAAGGCCATATTGGAAAGGTCACATGATCTAATTCTTCCTAGGTACACCCTGCGGCCACAGGGCAGGAGCTCTTGAAGGGTTGATGGGCACAATGGTGGGTGTGACCCCAGCCCAGAGCCCCTCCGCAGCCCAGGGAGAGAGGGACCAGAGAGACGCAGAGGAGGAAGGGGACCGAGATGGACGAAGGTGGAGTTAGAATGACACAGAAGGCGGTGTGTAGAGGTTGCTACAGAAGAGGGGCAGGGCAGGGGCCTTGAGGGGAAGAGCCCAAGTAGGGGAGGTGGGGAGGGCTGCAGGGCGGCCCTGAGCCAGCTCACGCACCTGTATCCGGATCTCCTGCTCTACTTCCTTCCTCTTCTCCACCTGGAGCGTCTCGGGGTCAAAACTCTGTTTCGGGTATATGCTCTCACACCGGTTCTTCCATACATCTAACCAGGGACAGACGGACAGAAGAATGAAGTTCAGAGTCCCAGGGCACCCACACACTCACAGAAACCTGGCAGAGGAACCTGACCCAGGCTGGTCCACGTGTCTCTTGCTCCGTCTCTGCACCTGTCTGTCTGTCTCATACACATGCCTACATGGACCAGGAACCTGACCCAGGCTGGTCCCTTCATCTTCACAGGGCTGTCCAGCATTGCTTCTACCTAGATCATGGAGGCCTGACCCCAAGGCCAAAGGCAAAACTCCCCCCACCCAGGGAATCGCATGGCACCCCACGCTTGCGTCCTCCTTTGGCATTCTCCTCTCGACCTCCACATCCGCACACCCACACTACCTCTCATCGTCCACAGAGCATGTGTTCACTTTCCCCAGGACCCTGGGTCACCCCAAGGCCCTCACAGGGCCTGGACAATCTTCCCCAGCCTGCTCCTGCCTTACTTATGTACTCCTCATGGCCGGCATTGATGACAGGTATAAACTTGGATGGCCCCACTTTCAGCATCGTGTCTGCTTCCTAGAAAAGAAACATCCTTTGACCTCAACCCCCTCATGGTCCCTGCCCCTTCCTCCCCTCAGACCAGCCTCCCACCGGGAATCTCCTCAGACCAAGAGGAACTTTACCCCCTTCCTGGTCTTGTCTTTCTTTCCTTTCTTCTGCTTCCTCTCTTTTTTCTCCTTATTTTTCTCTTGGTCCTTTCTTTTGCTCTCCTGGATCTCTGTCTCCAGTTCCATTTTTACCTGTGACCAATGATGGAAGACATTTCAGAGAAGACCAGTGGGATTCTACAGGAGCAAAAGAACCCAGGTCTGAGATGGGGGTTGACGGGGGTCACTCGCGGGGTCCAGGGGTCGAGGGATCCATAGCTGAAAGTTCAGAGACCTCACTGGTGTCCAGGAAGAAAGAGATGTTCTGATCAGAACTGCTTCTCTTTCTTGGCCCATAGAGATTTGAAGTCACAAAGAATCTCACCAGACATGCTTTCTCTCCATGCCCAAAGATGTCTTCTCCAGACACAGGCACTGCCTCCCCCGCCCTGCTGTCTTGCTAGCTACACATATTTCCTCCAGCCACATCTGCCTCTGCGGAGGCTGACCTCTCCCCCGCAGTTTACCCTCAGTACTGTCTGTAACCTCAGACCCCACCCCCACCACAGAAAGTCTCCTGTCTCCACCTGTAGGGTACCTGTTCTGGAGTCTTGTCTGCAAAGATCATGTAGGATCCACCTACAGAATCATCTGGATAATCAGGGAATCGACCAGTAAGGGCACTAAGTAAACATAAAATGGTCAGAGAGATACACAGGTGAGTGGATGGACAGATGGATGGGTGGATGGGTAGTTGGGGGGGTGGGGGGGGGTGGCAGAGCGGATGAATGGATACATAGCTAAATAGAGGGAAGGATGAAGAAAGAAGAAGGACTCCGGGTGGAGGATGGGAGGGAAGGAGCAGAGAGTTGCACAACAAAACCGGAAACCCCTCCGGAGGCACCCATGGATGCTTTCCCCTTCGAGATTTGGCATTTTCTCTTCCATCCAAGGAAATGAGAAGTCATGCGCAGAGACGGTCCTGTGGTCGGGGGCTCCAGGTTTAAATCAGGGTGTGAGCAGCGAGGGCAGGGGGTGGGAGCGAGGGCAGGGGGTGGGAGTGGGTGGAGAAAACGGCCCAGCCCGGACTAGAGAACAGAACAGATGTGGGGACACGGTGGTGACGAGGGAAAGCGGCGCTGAAGGCTGGGGACACTGACTGGCATTCGATAAACCACTGTCGGATTTGCTCCTTCAACTTCTCCTTCATGTCAGGCCCCTCTGTCTCCTTGATAGAATCACGGGTCTTCTCTATCGCCAGCTGGAACTCCTCCTCCTTCTCCGTCTGGCGGACCCTCCGGATATCCTCCCTGAGGCCGGCTTGGTACATGACGCCCGCATTCTCCACCTGGCTCGGTGGCAAGGGGAGCTGGCGAAGAGGAGAAGAGGCCCAGGGCATCAGGAGTGGGAGTGGGGAGGTCCCAGCCCCGGCCTCCGGCACGCACCCCTGCCCCCGGCTTCCCCAGCTCTCCCGCACACGCGCGGCCCCGCACACACGCGCACACGGAACGACGGGCATGCCTGCATCAGAAGAAATTGTGTTTGGAGCTCAAACTCGCCTGTGTAAATTACTCTGATAATGACTTTGCTAGATACATCTGGGCTGGCCCCCCCTGCCCGTTCCCCGCAGCACACCCTCCCCTGTGGGCCGCCGGCCCCAGCCCCCACCCACACCCCCGCCCCAGCGGCCCGTGTTGGCAGCCACTCTCACAGCCACTTTCCCGCCTCATTGGCTCCCAAATGTATTTTAAATATCACTCTGCGCAGAGACAATTACTGAAAACGCTGAGCTCACACTGTCGATGGGCCCGGGCGGCCAGGCTCATTCCTCACCCACCGCCACGCCATGCCCCCCCCCCAACCTACCCCCGAGGCCCGACCCTGGCCTCTCTCTGCCTGTCTTGCCTCCTGGGGGTCCAGCTCTCCAAACCCCCAAGCCTGACCTCCCCTACGTGCACGCTCGGGCTCATGGACCCGGGTGACACTCAGCTAGACCCCCTGCAGTGCGGAAGAGAAGCCAGTCTGGGCCCCTCAGAGCAAATGGGGAGACTGTGGCTTGAAACGCTCTGCTGTGAAAGGGATACGAACGCCCTCCCTCCCACCCTGGCCCCCGGGGTTCTCCCAGAGGCTGTAAAAGCCCTGGCGGGGGAGAGGGGTGGTCCCACTAGCCTTGGGGCTCCTCCCTGTGCTGGGCGCACCCATTCAGCCTCTCCTTCCAGCCAGGGGCATGAACATGAGGTCCAGAATTCTCTGTGCTTTGACCCCTCATCCCGCCCCACGTGTGAGATCCTTCCAAGGGTTTTAGAGAGGGAGGGGTACCAAAGGATGGGGCTTGGTCCCGGGTTTCTGGTCCTTCTCATTCTTTCCCAAATGCTGAACCCCCAACCCGCACCCCTCCACACTTGCTAAACACAGTCCTGAGTGGCGGGAGGCGTGGGCAGTGCGGAGCTGTATGGGGACACAGAGGGAGGAGACCCCATGTTCTAGCTCACCCCGAGGCCTTGCCTGAGGTGAGGCGGGGGCTTACCATGCCGATGAACTCCATCTCCGTTCGCCGGTCCTGCTGAGTACGTCTCCTCTGCAGGTAACCCTTCCACACCTGGGGGACACGTGGGCCCAGACACGCCCCACACTGCATTTTTGTAGGGCTACGACATGCGATCAGCCCCAGGGAGATGTACCAGCCCCTCACAGGGAAAGGTCTGGCTAGGGGAGCTTAGGAGCAGGAGGTGGGGGAGGCGAGGACACCTTCCGGGGCAGCTCGTGGACGAGTGACTCTCTGAGCGGGAGCAGCCCAGGACAGCACGGGGCCAGTAGGCACACATGTGGTCCAGCTCCAAGGCTTTGCTCCCTCAGGGGCCCCTAGGTATTCCCTCCTTCTCATCCCCACCCTCCGATCTGCTATATCTTTTGAGGCCAAGTTCAAATACCACCTTCTCCCAGAAGCACCCCCACTCTCACGACTCAGAGTTCCCACAGTATTTGGAATACACACTTGACCTCCCCTCCCCCAGCATATAGTCACGTAGACATCAGTGCTGTAAGGACCAAGGAGCTCCCCTGATGAATTCCTATAGTTTTGACCCAAGGAAACTGAGGCAGGAGAGAGGACGTGGCCTCTCCTGGGTCTATGAGCCCATTCGGGCAGAGCTGACACAGGGCCAGGGTTCCTGACTCCTTGCCCAGTGCTCTTCTCCCAGGCCTCGGGCTGCCAAGGGGGTAGGGACAGGGCACCGAGCAGGGGGAGGCAGCACCCGGGCCTGGCCAGGTGGGTTCTGTTCCATAACAGAGCCTCAGAGAGCAGCTTCTGTCTGCACTATTTCCACATTCTCCTTGTCTGGTAACAAGGACTTGCTTTGGCTTTCATGGGAGAAGTGGGGCTCTCTCTTTGGGGCAGAACTTCTTGCTTTAGTGAGCCCCGGGGGAGCAGGGTCTTCTCATCCCTGGGCCAGCCCGACATGAGCAAGTCAGCCAGAGGCAGGCACTCAGATGTACATGCTCTGTTCACTGATTAAAAACCTAAAAATCTACAGGTGCCTGCGCGGCTCAGTTGGTGAAGCATCTGCATTCGGCTCGGATCATGATCCCAGTGTCCTGGGATGGAGGCCCCTGTTGGGCTCCCTGCTCAGCGGGGAGCCTCCCTCTCCCTCTGCTGTTCCCCTGCTTGTGCACTTTCTCTCTGTGTCAAATAAAAAAATAAAATCTTTTGGGGCGCCTGGGTGGCTCAGTGGATTAAGCCGCTGCCTTCGGCTCAGGTCATGATCTCAGTGTCCTGGGATCGAGCCCCGCATCGGGCTCTTTGCTCAGCGGGAGCCTGCTTCTCTCTCTCTCTCTGCCTGACTCTCCGCCTACTTGTGATTTCTCTCTCTGTCAAATAAATAATAAATAAAATCTTTTAAAAAAAATAAATACATAAAATAAAATCTTTTTAAAAAATAAAAAAGCATATCCCATTTGGAGGGCATATATCCTCTTGAGTCATTATTTGTTAGTTGGTTGGTTGGTTGGTTTGCTTCTGGGCTTTGGTGGAAAGGAATTCTAAGTTCCCTCTCTCGGGCCAGTGGACAGTTTCTGAAGCACTGGGACTTGACGGAGAAGCTGGGAGATGTTCACTGGAGACAGAAAGACCAGCCCCATGTTCACAGTTCTGGGCCTGCTTCTGGAAATAAAGGTGGCAAGGGACGTCCTACAACAGGACAGGACAGTGGCCTCAGGGGGTACAATGCTGTAGGAGCAAAGGGTTCCCTTTCTGCACTGGACTTTTCTTTCCTAGGGTGTCTCCAGTCTTCTTAAGCTGGTAACCAGTACCAAACAGAGGAGGCCTGTGTCAGCAGGACTCAGTGAGCGAAGGCACGCGCGCGCGCACACACACACACACACTGAGGGACAGCAAGTGCTGAGAGGTACGGAATGGCCACCCAGAGCAGGAGAGGGGGTGACCACAGGAATGGTAAGAAGGCAGAGACACCTAGGGATGGGGCTGGGTTTTCTGCAGTGGGCGGATGGGCTGCGATTAGGTCATTTCCATGGTAAAGTAGAGGGTGACCCAGATGGTACCAGCCTTGAGGACATCTGGATCACATCAGTTTTCAAACTGTTTCATTTGTCACCATTCCTTTTACCTCAGCTGCCAGGAGTCTCGGGATTCATTTTAGTGACTCATCTTTAACAGTCTTATGAGTTCCTGGAATGATCATCTACTCTATTCTGCTACCTTATTCTGGATCTTTCTCCTCTAATCTTAATGATCTTTCTGTTTCTGGGGCTTTTATGAGATGTAGCACAAGAAAGAAGCTTGTTAACTGCTTAGGTCCTGAGTTAAGGATCTAGTTGTGGGGGAAACAGAATCCAAGCCCCTGCACCTCTGTCCTCAATTGCTAAGCCAGGCAGCCTTCCTGGAAGAGGTGACTCAACTCTGACCTTCCTCCTGGGTGCTGGGGGGCCGGCGGGTGGGTTACCTTCTGTATGGTCACAGCTGCTTGGTCCTGATCGAACTTGTGCCAACCGTCCTCTCGAATCTTCCGATCCCGCTCCTCCTCTCTCCGTATCTCCCGCATGAAGGTGGCTCGGAGCCGTCCTTGCCTGGCCCGCTCAGCCCTTTGCAGCAGGATTATGGCCTCGGTCCGGTGCATTTCTGGAATACCCTGGCCATCGTAGGGGCAAAGGAGCAGGAGAAGACGAGAAGGGGGTTATATTTAGGCTAGCAGCGGGGAGACCATCATCCAAGGACATGCTGGGGACACGGTCCTCCCAGAGCATCTCAGTGCCCAAGTCCCGTCCTCTAGCTCGGTGTCAGAAGGGCTCAAGGAGCATGAGAGCATCCTTGAAGCAGGCCAGGGATTACCCAAGGAGCACTCTGAGGCGGGTATAGGTAGGACAAGTCCTCTCTGTGTCCTGGAAGATGGCATCTCTGTTCTGGGCGGGGTGTATGAGAGGAATCTGGGAGGGTGTCTCCCTGACTTACCACCTCAGAGGTCACTGGCTTCATTCTGGTCAGGATCTCTGCCAGCATCAGCTCTCGCTCCTTCAGAACGGTGGACTGCTCCAACAGAAAGTATTTGGGGATTGGAACCTCCAGGTCTGCCTTTGGGGCAACACAGGGGAAGGAGGGTCAGGACTCAAAATCCAGGGCGTCTGGCTGATACTACCATCTTCTGCTTACCGAGCCTGGTGCTGGCTTCCTTCATCCTAGAGCCCCAGGACGGGAGATTCATGGGTTATGGGCGGATCCCCTTAAGCTCATCCCTCTATTGCCCTGCTCCACCGTGTAACCGGAGCTGAATTCCGGAGGATGGAGAAATGTAACAGGCAGTGGTTCCAATCCTGACTGTGCATCAAAATGAACGGGGAAGCTCTTAAAATGCAAACTCCTAGGCCCTCCCCAGACTAGCACATCTGAGTGGCAGGGCCTGGAGAATCTGTTTTATCAGTTTGTTTTTTCAAGTCGGCAGCTGAGTCTATTGAAGCAGCGGGTTCTGGAAACTTTGAGACTGCTTCCGATGAGGAGCAGCGAACCAAGCCCTCGCGGGCCTGGCGGCGAGCGCATTCACATCACCCCAGGGGCTTGTTAAAATGCAGAAGCAGATTAGCCCCGTTTGGTCCGAGATTCTGCATTTCTGATTAAAGTTCTGGGTGCTGCTGATGGGGCTGGTCCAGGAAGCAGACTTGGAGAAGCAAGCCTGGTGGTGTGGGGGTGGTCTTCAATCCCTGCCGTTGGTGGGCATTCCCAGCCCCGCGGAGCCTCCAGCCTGACTCTCTAGCCATCCCGCAACTGCTTGCCGCACCCGGTCTTCCAGAAACCCATCCCCTGCTCTGCGCCGTCCCCCCTTCCCTCGCAGGGGTCCCAACACCGGGGTTGTCCTTGGGGGATCAGGACCAGCTCCAGCCTCTCCGCCACATCCTGCCCCACTTAGCTCCACGTCCGTGGGAGGTCAAGGTCACCGGCTACTCTTCACCTGACGCCCCGCCCCCTTCCCCCTCCCCCGCCTCCGCTGGAGTGGGCGTGGCTCCGCCGCCCGCAGCGCACCGGGGTGAGCTTGAGGTCCTGCAGCACGCGGTCCAGGCAGTGGTACTCGCTGAGGTCGGCGCGCACCAGGTCGTCCTTGAGCTCCAGCACGCGGCCGGCCACGCTGTCCAGCAGGCGCCGCAGCAGCCGCCGCTTCTGCGGCTGCACCATCTGGTCGTAGAGGGTGTCGAACCGGCGCATCAGCCCCAGGTAGCACAGGTAGACGGACGAGAGCCTGTACTGGAAGGAGTGCCGCTCCCTGGGCGACACAGGTTCCAGCAGGGGCTGCTCCTGGTCCAGCAGCTCTTGAAGGGTCACGTGGGAGGAGTCCCAGAGGCGCTGGTAAGCTCTGGAGAGGAAATGAGAGAGGGCTGCAGGTCTGGGGTGATCTGGGCCTCAGAGGAGTGGGGACAGTGTGGGGGGGATGGGCTCTGCTGAGCCTTTTGAGGAGAGTGAAGTCGGGGTTCCAGAGGTGTGCAGTTAAGGTTACTCGTGGTGTCGAGGAGTCCTGAGGGGGAGTGAGGTGGTAGTGAGGAGACATGCCCAGGCTTCGAGCAGGTGGGAGGCGGGGTTGGCTGCGAGGAGGGATCCACTGAGGGATCCACTGACGGATTAGCGGGGAGGGTGAAGGCTAGGCACAGCCCTCAGCGGCTCCCTGTAAGGAAGAAGCCTCTTGTGGAGTCCACAGTCGGCCCCTCCAGGGAGAGGGTGCAGCCCCGGGATGCTGCAGGGGTGTAGAATGGTGAGTGGGAAGTAGGGTTGAGGGATGAGGGTAGAGAAGGGTCCCTTCCTCTGATTCTGGAATAAGTAGTTCCAGGAGAGTCTGAAGAGGAAGAGCTGACCACAGACGGAGCCGCCGGGGCAGCCGCATGAATGCCCGGGGCGCAGCCAGGGCTGGCCCAGCACGCAAGCTCCCTCTCCGGGCATCTCTTCTCCCCACCCACCCGCCCCAGCCCTGGGGGCTCCGCTCCTGCCCGTCACTCACCCCTCGGACATGGTGCCCACTTCTCACAGTTCCCTTTGTGAGCTGGTCATGCAGTCCGCAGAACCTATGGCTCGACCTTGACTCCACACCCCGGAAGTCAGAACAGCCCAATTTCGAGAGTTCTGTCCCATTGTCTCGATGTTCTAAGGCCAGGAGTGGGGGGTGAGGGCAGCAGGTACAGGACTGGGGACCCTTATCTCAGAGAATGTTCCGGAAGCAAGCCTTGGAAGGTTGGGGCAGAGTGTGGGGTCAGCCTTGGCTTCTTTTCGAGTGAGGGTCATATAAAAGAGGAGTCACTATTTGCAGCCACCCTGGGAGCCATGAGGCTCGGGGTGAAGGTTAGTCCTAAAGGCATCCATTTTTCCAACACCCTTCTCAGCCGGAGGAACCCTCTGCTTCTTCTGTTCAGAGCCAGCCTCCTTAGCTCTAACTGAGGACTGTCCTGGGGGCAGGTGTGACGTGAGGGGGAAGGGGTGCTGGAGTTGGGGTCAGAAGGCCTGGGTTCGGGCTGCGAAGTCACGACTTCCCTTGAGATGAGCATGAGCACGTGTTTCCCTGGGGTCTGATGGCGCTTCCCACGGTTCACGCGAGCTAGGCCTGTGCGAAGAAGGACATTAGAGACAGTAGCAAATGGGACTCTGTGGTCTTCGGGGCTCGCTCTGGGCCGTCTGTGGCTTACCTCATCGGGACGACAGGCTCAGGAGACCATTCTTTGGAAACTACAAAACCTAGCAGCAGCAGCGCCTGGACTCTGGTCAGCTGGGGGTGACTTTTTTTTTTTTTTTAATAAAGATTTTATTTATTTATTTATTTGACAGAGATCACAAGTAGGCAGAGAGGCAGGCAGAGGAAGAGGAGGAAGCAGGCTCCCTGCTGAGCAGAGAGCCCGATGCGGGACTCGATCCCAGGACCCTGGGATCGTGACCTGAGCTGAAAGCAGAGGCTTTAACCCACTGAGCCATCCAGGCGCCCCAGGGGTGACTTTTTGATTCAGTGTCAAGTCGGGACGTGTGAAGAAGTCAGGCGCAGAGCAGAGGAAAGGGAAAGGGGAGAGCTGCAGGGGGAGCGAGAGCAGAGGCGTTCCGTGGCTTCCGTGTGCATGCGAGTCACCGGAGATCTTGTCCAAAATGCAGATGCTAATTCCACGATCGGACGTGGGTCTCTGAGTCACACCGCAGCAAGGCAGGAAACTCAGTGGGAGTGGGGAAGGGCCAGGGCTCAGGGGCCCGGTCTCCGGGGCCCTCCCCTTTCTAGCTGCGGAACTAAATTGCGGGTGATTGGTTCTCCTCTCATGGCATCTCCAGGTTAGGGTTTTCCCGAGAGAAAATAGGTGTCAAGGGTGTGGGACGGCATCCAGTGGCCAGCCCGCATTGCAGCCAGCCCGCTCGGTACATGAAGGGGACAAGCTAGGTCTATCCAGTGGCAAAGGGAAGAGAAAGGATTCGGGACTTGTTCACTGAGTGCAACCCCCTTCCCCCACTGCCTCACAGCTTATCTCATGGGCCTGTAAGATAGAGCAGAGGCCGAATGGGCGAGAAAAAGCAAGTGTGAACAAATGGTAGGTGAACGATATATAGCTCCTCTTGGTACTTTCTTGTGATTTTTCCAAAAAGAGAGGAGCCTCAAATATTCCTACCAATTTGTTCTGAAATTAGGGGGAAGAAAACATGGGGGCAAGTGAACACACCCTACAGATCCCAGCAGCTTCCTGAGAACCCTTCCCTTTTGTGTCTTGAAAGATAAGATCTATGTGGTCCCCGTGCCCAACACACGGCAAAAATGACAGCTTGCCAGAAAAAGCATCACCAAACTGTGGGCTATAAGAGTTAACACACAGCGGATCGGGGATTCTAATCCAGATCCCAAGTCCTGCTAAAGTTCAAGTTACAACTTTGCCCCTGTGCTGCCCAGGGGCCACACTCAGAAAGCAGTATTTAAAAATTATGAGTATTACTCCCCCTGTAGCCATAAAAAGTGACAACACTGTTGCCGCACACCGCACCTCCCCTTTTCAAATCACCACAGTGCACGGGAGCAGTTCACTCTTTATTAAACGCTCGGCCCCGGGTCACTTGGAGCTGGTGTACTTGGTGACGGCCTTGGTGCCCTCAGACACAGCGTGCTTGGCCAGCTCCCCGGGCAGCAGCAGGCGCACGGCCGTCTGGACTTCCCGGGAGGTCAGTGTGGTTCGGCCCGAGTACTGGGCCAGCCGGGCAGCCTCGCCAGCCAGACGTTCGAACACATCATTCACAAACGAGTTCATGATGCTCATGGCCTTGGAAGAGATGCCAATGTCTGGGTGCACCTGGAGAAGCAGCAGAACCGCTCGGTTAAGGAGGAGGCTCTGCCTGACGCTGCGGGCCCCAGCCCCGGGCTCAAGCTCGGGACTGCAAGGCTGCCTCACCAGCCTCTCTCCGGAGGCCAAGCCACCGAAACAGGGATGGGTTTTTTACTACTATATCCCAGTTAAAAGTTTTTCCCAACTGCAAAAAGTAATGTTATTATGTTCCTCCTAGGAGCCACATGTCAGCATCACTCTTTGGGAAATGGAAACAGTTGCACAGCGTTTGGTTTTCTCCTTTAGTGTATCTGCAAAGCGTCACCCCCAGAAACGGACTCCTAGCCGCAAAGCTCCCGGAGGTGGGACTGCCACCGCATCCAAGGGTTTATGCACGTAAGTCGGCATTACCAAATAATGGTCCGAGAGCACGCTTGTGTGACACGATCCCAGCACCAGACTAGGGGTCAGAACACCAGGGATCTGTGGCCCTACTGTGCATCACTGCCCAACCTCCAGTGGGGCGCTTTTCTTTGTGCCTCAGTTTCCTCCTCTGTCACACAAGCTTTTGAACTAGGTGACCTCCAATAACCCAAGGGGTAGGGGCCTGATAACAATCAGAACGTGAGAGTGGGCAGACATGAGGTGTTTCCCTCCGAAGGGAGCGGTCACTGCCAATAACACACGTCAGGCCAGTGGTGGAGACAGGAGTGGAACTCGGGCTCTCCCCAGTCTCTGGATGTCACCGGGAGCAGGGGACCCGAGCCTGAACCCCTCGTTGTCATCACATCTTTTTCTCTTTGGGGTTGAGGGGTCACAGTGAGTTTCACAGCCTATGGGTGAGTCTCCCAGTAGCTCTCCCTCACCAGTCTAACCCAGGGCCAACCCTCGCCTCACAGTTGCGCCCCAAGGTTAGGTGATGCAGCCGAGCTCACCAGTGCTCCCTCCCACCCCCACGTTCTGCCGGTCGCTGGAGTCTGTCCTCTGCTGCTGCCCTCCGGCCCGTCTATGACAGTGCTGGTCCCAACCTCACCCTGACCCCACAAAAGCATTCCCAGAGACCCAAGTTGTCAGGTCGCTGAAACTGCTACTGGGACAACGACTGAAGACAGACTCCTCGTCTAGGATCTAGTCTCACCAAGGGGTAAGACTCCAGCAGGTGGCAGAGACGCAAGGCAGCCAAGACCATTGTTCTGCCGGCTCCCGGCCCTGGTTCTGCTGAGTGGGGAAGAGGCTGGGAGGCGAGGGTGCCTGGTGCCCTTGACCAGTCGGGTGCCCGCTGATGCCCCCAAATGTCTGTCAGTGAGCCAGCGCCGGGAGTAGGCGCTTCTCACAGGTGCTCTGCGAGGCTGGGAACAGCAAGCATCCCTAGTACCCCTGGGTTAAGAGACAGGACAAGCCGAAGTAGGTGACCGGCTTGCTCAGAGCCGGGGGGGGGGGGGGGGGG
>NC_081560.1:5556970-5570020 GCF_022355385.1 Mustela nigripes | reverse complement strand
GGGGGGGGGGGGGGGGGGGGGGGGGGGGGGGGGGGGGGGAGGCTGAGCTCTGCAGCTCTCAGCTCACGGGACTCAGTCGATGCACTGAGCCTTTATGGACTTTGTGTTCCAGGTCTGGGCAGTAGACCAATCCTGTAGCTCCTCAGGGCCCGAGTGCTGTGTGGCTGGAAGGCCTTCTCCAGGACTTCAGCTCACACGCGTGGCTCCGTGCTCAGGCCCCCACTGCTAGGGCTGCTTGTTTGTACCGTACTGGGTTTGGGATTCGATCACCCTTCGGCCCCACACTTCTTACAGTCCTCCCTGTCTCAATTATGTCCCACCTAGTCCCACCCATCATCATCTTGTCCGCCCAAAGCCCCATGAGCTTCTGGGCGGTGGTGGCGTGCTTTAAAGGTCTCCTGCCCATCTCTGGGGCGCGACACACACTGAGCGGTTGTAGGGACCTGAACTGGAGCGAGGCCACCTCGAGACGGGCACGGTGTGCCTGAGGCCACCCACCGCAGTGCCAGGAGTAAGTGGAGTAGGACTCTCCGTCCAGTGCTCTCTCTAGGCTCTTCTGCCAGTGCGCTCCACACACCCGCACGCGCACCCTCGTGGGCTCCCCGCTCTCACCTGCTTCAGCACCTTGTAGATATACACTGAGTAGGTTTCCTTGCGCCGGCCTCGCCTTCTGGACTTCTTATCACCACGGCCCCTTCGGCCCCCCGGCTGCGGCTGCTGGCCATGCTCCGAGCTCATCCTGCGGCTCCTCCTAACGGCTGCCTCCTGCTCCTTGGGGCATTTTATGGAGTCCGCTGCCCACCAGGTGGGGCTGGGGGCCAGCACCTGGGAGGGAGGGGGCGGGAGGGGAGGAGCCTCGCCCATCCCTATCCTGAACAGGCTCTGGGCTAATCTTGTAAGAGACCAATGGCTCCCACCTCTCCCCCAAGTGATTTCTTGCCTCTGAATGAGCGGCCCTCCCCCAGGGCCCTTCCCCAGCTGACCATCTCCCAGTGGACTACACACTTGGGAGAGTTGCCACACCACCCAGCTGTGCCATGAGATCACTCTGCACCGGCTGTCCTGGTCCTCGCCAAGACTTGAAATGCAGGGAAGTGTCAGGAGGAACCCGAGGCACCACCCCCCCCTACGGAGCCTGACAATACAGCTGGGGAGGCCGGACTGGCTCACAGCAAAGAGAGTGGAGGCACTAATGAGGGGGCCTAGGGAAGAGAGTTCAGGAAAGAAAAACTGGTGAGGGCTGGGGTGTCTGGGGGGCTCTGTCTGCCTTCGGCTTGGGTCATGATTTCTGCATCCCTGGATCAAGGCTTGCATTGGGTTCCTTGCGAAGTGGGGAGTCTGCTCCCCTTTCTCCCCCCCTCCCTCTGCCCCTCCCCACTGCCTGTTTTCTCTCTCTCTCTCAAACAAGTAAAATAAAATCCTAAAAACAGAAAAGAAAACTAGTGAGGGCTACAGTAGCCAGAGATGGCTTCGTGGAAGGAATGGGGATTTGGTGCTGGTCTGGTGGGAGGGGCACGGTGTAACTGTGGGGGACAGAAGGGCGGTCCGTGGGGAAAGCAGAGTGGAATCGGTGTGTGCTGAGTGCAGTGCGGCTTGGACGGAAGGCAGAACCGGGGCCGGGGCCAGAGGCAAGCGGCAGGAAGCCACAGGCTGGGAGGGCCTGCTGGGGAGGACGTTGGGGCGGACTGGAGGAGCCGGAGCCGGGCGCACTGGGTGCTGTGGGCTCCCGGGGAAGCTGACAAAGGGAAGAAGCAGCTGTTGAACGGAGTGGTTCTCGCTTTGCACCTACGTGTGAACGATACTGCGAGTTAAGTGAGTTAAGTGCTGTGACTACGGAAGCTGGAGCAGCACGAGAAGCGCGCGGGCTGGGGGGGGTGGTGGGGGGAGAGGGTTTCCCAGTCAGAAGAGGTGGGTGAGGGGGGTAAAGACGAGCCGCACCTGCCAGTGGGGTGAAGGCAAGCCCGAGCCGGCAGCGCCTCGCTCACCTCTCCAGCCGCTTCCGCCGTCTGGCTGCATCTTCGTGCCAAGGTTTAAGAGGACCAGGAGGGAATTCTTAAGCCAAAAAAAAGCACTGCTAATTTTAGGCCTTTGTAGAAATATATATAGTGGGCTTTTTAAGCATTCCTGAAGTTTTTGAAATTGGCTTTTTTTGGGGGGTGGCTGGGAGAGGCGAGCTGCGTAGACGATTGATTCTCCCAGTTCTGAAGCCCCGCCTAGCACCCCGAGGATTTCACCCGGGACACCCTGAGGGACTTCAAAGGCAACTGGTACAAACACACCCAGGGTCTCCCTTTCTGAGGTAGCAGGAGCTCTCCTCTGTTCCCGTCTTCCCGGTGGCTCATTCTCAAGGCCATTCTCCCCGCCACCTGTCTCTGGGTGCTCGGACTGACTGAGGCACAAGGCGACAAAGGCAGGCCCCTTAGCGTTGGAGTCGGTCTCACTCCAGCCAAGGGCTCAGCCGCAGCCGCTGACTTCCCCTGCACGCTCCGCGTTCGCCTGCCCTGGACAGCTCCTGGACTTCAGGGCCATCTGAGTTCCTGTTCATCTTTCTTTTCTTTCTTCCTTTTCTTTTTCTTAAGATTTTATTTATTTGACACAGAGAGACAGGGAGAGAGGGAACACAAGCAGGGGGAATTTGGGGGGAGGTGGGGAAGCAGGCTCCCACTGAGCAGGGAGCCCGATGCGGGGCTTGATCCCAGGACCCTTGGGATCATGACCTGAGCTGGAGGCAGACACCCAATGACTGCGCCACCCAGGCGCCCCCACTCTTCATCGTTCAAGTTAGAGCACCAATCCTTTCTGGATAGCTGTCACAAGACAACCCCCCCCCCCAAGTTTTGAATCCTTCTGTGTATCCTAACAAGTCACAATTGAGCATCTGATTTATGCCCTGTCATGTTCTCTCGTCACTGCTGGCTTCCCCATTAGATCGTGAGCTCCTTGGGGGTTTAAGACGCCATCTGGGACTGGTTTTTGTTTTACATAGTCTTAGACGTACTATAATCAGCGCTGAAAAATCATGGCTGTGTATGTTTCCGCATAGGGACGGCTGCTGAGGTGTGATGAATCCGCATCACTACGGCGGCCACCCGCGTGCCTGGTGGACCAAGGCGGCAAGTGCTAGTCGAGTTCAGATCGATCATGCAGAGCCCTTGGCCGGTCAGTAAATTAGGTCATACTAACAAAAATGAAGGCCACGGACAGATAAAGTAACAAGACTTCCCGCAGCCCCCCCCCCCCCGGGAATGGTTGTTCACAAACTTGTTGAAAATGCAGATTCCTGACCATTCCTGCATCTCTCTCACCGAACCAGATGGAATCAATAGGTCGGGGCCGGGCATCTGCACTTTAACAAGCACCACCTGCCCCAAGTATGGGGTACAGGTGGCAGCAAGGGAGCCTCAGACCACTCTGAAAAACGTGCCCCAGGAGAGTGGGTCTCAAGTTCGGCCCCCAGGTGAGCAGCATCGGCAGCACCTGGCAACTTGCTAGAAATGTTTTCATTCCTGGTCTCCCCCCAACCTACTGAACCAGAAACCCTGAGGCAAGACCCAGTGACTGGTGATCTGATGAGTCTTCCAGATGATTCTGATGTGCTGCGTTGTGAGACCATGGCCTAAGGCACGATTTCAGATCAAAGGAAGGAGAGTTATTCTAGCTGCATCCACGCCAGCGGGGAGGGGCGCTGGCGCCGCGGGGAGGAGGCGAGTAAAGGGCCCAGAGACCAGAAAAGGAAGGTAGGGACCATGGCTTCTTCGTTCTTTATTGGACACTTTGTAGATGTCACGCAGGTCTAAAAGTTACACTGTTAAATAATTATTTAAAAACCGACCAGGACTAAAGCCCTGGTCCAGAGCTCCAAACCAGAAGCAGAAAGGAATGGGGGCGGTGGGCTGGGGGGTATCCTCCAACATCACCAAAACCCAGAAAACGAGGACCCTAAGCTCTTCCACAGGCCAGCCCAGGATGTGGGCCCTTGGGCTAACCCTCAGGTGCCTCTGGCTGCATCACTATCAGGTCAGTAACCAGCAAGGAGCTGGCCAAAGAGCCAGCTGAGTCCAGACATGGACAAAAGTAACTGGAAGGACAGGAAACGGACAGGTACTGTCCAGCTGTAGATAAGATCACAGAGTGCAGCTAAGGCAGGTGGGGCGGGGGGGGGGGGGGGGGGGGGGGGGGTATTGCAGCAATGCAGGAGTGTGGCCCCAGAGGCCCAGCCCAGCCCGGGCAGGGGCTCACACATTGTGGGTCCTCCTGGTGAGCTGGGGCTCTTCGCCCACCAGCTTGGACTTGAGGTGCTCCTTGTAGGCCAGGATGTCTCCAGGCCACTTGGTGATTGTCTGCTTCTCACAGACCCAGATTTCCTGTGCAACCTAGAAGGCAAATTTTAGGCTTAGTAATCCTGGCCAGCACTCCCCGTCCCTGCCCAGAAGACCACTGTCAGGCGAATCCAGGAAGAACCCCCCACCCGGCCCCATATCTAGCTCAGGTTCACCCTCTCGAGGTGCTTTGTGAGGCCGAACCCAGGGTCCTATAGCTAGCAGGTTGAAAGCCTTCCAAGCCAAGAGCTGCTGTGTCTCCTCCTCTCCATTCCCCCGCAGGGCTGAGACCCTTTGAGAGGCTTCCCTCCCAGCTCCCTTTTCTCCACCGCACCTTTTCCGAAGCTTCAGGGAAATGACCAGCAGCTTTTCCAGCAGTGACTGGTGGTAAGCCTTTGACTAATCCAAATCCTCCTCAGTATAATACTATTTCTGTGCTAAAGAATCTTGGGGCAATAGTAAAGCACCCTGCTCTCCAGCCAGCTCCCTCACCAGTTCTGGCTAACTACCAAATGGGCTACCATTCCCAGATCACTACTGAAAATCATGAAGTATTTCTACTAAGAATCTCTTAAGTTTCTCAGAGAGCCATAAAAACTGCTCATCACCCTGTTTACACCAAGACCGTTTCCTACATCCAATAAACATGTATTAAGTGCCCCCCCGCCCCCCACCCATGCTATGACCGTTCTAGCCAAGCTTCTCCTGGACGCCGTCTGCTCTACTCCCGCTCCCGCCGGGGGCCTCACCTGCTGAATGAGTCTGAAGTCATGGCTGACCAGCATCATACCACCCTCAAACTCATTGATGGCATCGGCCAGGGCGTCGATGGTCTCGATATCCAGGTGGTTAGTGGGCTCGTCCAGGAAGAGCATGTGGGGGTTCTGCCAGGCCAGCCAGGCCAGACACACTCGGCACTTCTGCCCATCAGACAGGTTCCGAATTGGGCTCACCTGAGTGGAACCATGACATTCATAGAACCTGCTGTTACTCCCACCACAGGAGCATGGGCCCCCCCCTCCCCACGCTTCTCCATTAACGAAAAGGGAAGACCCAAGATCACGGAGCGAGATGGTGACACAGCTACCAGTCTCTCGAGGCCTGTAGCGATAAACGTGGAAGCCTGATGCCCCTGCCATTACTAAGGCCATCCTCTTGCTCTCTCTCACCACTTAAATGGTAACTAATTGGAACAATCTGGTGGGTCCTCAATCCAGACCTAAATCCAGGAACTCGTTTTCTAGGTTCCAGTTTCGCTTGCCCTCAAGCACTATGGTTTATCTTGCTGGTCTGGGGCCAGGGCATGTCAGAGACAAGCGAGCTATCCCTGCCCCTCCCCCACAAGATGACATGAACCCTAAAATACATATGACCTAGGGCAAAGGAAAGCTAGTGGGTTCTCTTGGATGCTGGAATCAAAGGGAGACACTTTAAAGTAAACAACTTTTGATCTCAGGGTTGTGAGTTCAAACCCCACTCTGGTTGTGGAACCTACTTTAAGGGAAAAAAAAAAGGGGGGGGGGAGCGACTTTTGGGATAGCTCCCAACCCCAGGTCACCAGGACAGTGTTCCGGGACCACACAGCCCGATCTCCCAGTTATCTGGGGCTGCTCAGCTGACCTGCTGCTTCCCAGTGAGACCGTATCGACCAATGATCTTCCTCATTTCTTCCTTCTCCTTGATCTCGGGGTAACACTTCATCATGTATTCCAAAGGTGAGAGGTCTAAGTCCAGTTGCTCTTGTAAATGCTACAGGAAAAAAGAACCCACTCAGATGTGCTTGGCTTTCCACTTCAAAAGGAACCCTGCTGGGTTAAATGCTGAGTAACTCTGCCTCTGCCCAGGCACCTGTTCAAGATTTCAGGAGAAGCAGGCAAAAGCTGACTTGGTCTCATGCAGCCCCCTTCCCACAGCCTGGACACCACCCTGTACCCCAAGGCCTGGCCTTTACCTGATGGTAACGCCCTATCTTGACATGTGAGTGTTTTCGGATCATCCCGTCTGTGGGTAGTAGCTAGAAAGAAGAGAATTAGGTGGAAAGATAAGCACACAGAAAGGGAAACTCGGTCCGAAGCAGACACGGCAGAGCAGGAAAATAAGCATATGTTCACTGAAGATGTCTAACTTCCTAAACAGAATCTAGCCCCCCTCACAGACTGCTAATCTGGCCAAGCTAAAAATATTTAGGAAGTTCCACTGAAACAGATGTTCTCTAGCGAACCAGATACATACGACACAGTCTACTTAGTCATTAAATATCTACTACAGAATGCACCACCTGTAAAACAAAGGACTTGGACACACCCACAACATAGGTTTTCTCAAACAAAAACATTATCTCTAAGTGCACATGTTCCTCTAAAGGCTCTAACTGAGAGACAGGAAAAATGTTGGGACGCATTTTCTCTCACACTCACACTCACACACTCACACACGCACAGATCCTCCTTCCCTCCCTCCCTCTGAGAAAACAGCTCCAAACTTCAGCACTGCTGGTGACAACAACCCCCACCCCGGAAGCCAGCTCACTGGCCGCCAGAGGCTCACTCACCACCGGCGTGCTCAGCCCCTCCAAGCGTAGTAGCCCGAACCCCTCCCTCTTCCGCACACACATTAAGTACCTGCTCTTCGAAATCCCACACCCCAACTCGGCACCGTACCTCTCCAGTGAGCAGCTTCAGAAGAGTCGACTTCCCTGCTCCGTTGGGCCCCACCAGAGCCACTCGCGTATCGAGATCGATACCAAATTCTAGATTGTTGTAGATGCAAGGCTGAGGTGGGTGTGAGAGAGAAAGGAACACGAGGCTAGGTCACCCACCCATCTGGCTGGTAGATCAACCCCGCCATGTGCCCAGTCACCACCCGAGGAGGTAGGAGCGTGGAGGAGGAAGGCAGCTCTCACAACAGACCCCGACCCTCCACCCACCAACTCAGCTGAGCAGTTTTCCTCCCAAGTACTTGAAGAGGGGTCGCTGTGAGAGCCTGGATGTGGCACCCGAGCTACCACGCCTGAAACAGCCCGTGACCGCACGGGTTAGCAGGCGGGTTCAGCAAAGAGCAGCAGACTCTCCCAGCCAGTTGATGCTTATCTTATAAAATGCACCCCAGCCTCCCGACCACACAGGAGTACTCACCCCATCTTTTGTATACTTGAAGCTCACATTCTGCACCATAATGACAGGTGGAGGAATCTTGCCACACGGTGGGAAATAAAACGACAGTGTCTAGAAAGAGGAGACGGTGCTTATCAAGTTAGGTTGTGTCCTATCCGCCACACCACAGGCCACTAACTTTACCCAAGCGGAGCCCACCTTGTCGCTCACGACCCTCTCTGTCAGTCCCGATGCCATCATCTTCTGTAGTGTTTTCTCCTTGCTCTGGGCCTGCCGGGCCAGCTTGGCACTGCCATGACCAAACCTAGCAATGTAGTTCTGAAAGAGACCACAAAGGGGGCTTGGAGTACGGGCAGGTGCCAAACGACTCGTTCTAAATGTGGGGTAAACACGGATGACAACGTCTTCGGGCTTCCCGCTCCCCCAAATTCCCCAGATACCCTCATCCAACTCTCCTGGAGAACATGAGCTCAGCTCTACCTTCATGTGTGCGATCTGGTCTTGCTCCCAGTGAAACCTCTTCATCTGGTTCTCCTCCAGCTCCAGCCGCGTCTTCACGTACTGGTCATAATTACCCTGCAGAGAAATGTGCCAGGCAAGGCAGGCAGCTTTAACCTCGCTCCCGGCTCTCAGGGTTTAGGGGGTATGGGATGGCATCGCACTTGGCCCTGGCTATAAGCCCGTGCGGTACAGAAAGAGGAAGTACGTTAACAGAGCATACCCTAACCCAGAATCTGAGCTCTTTCAAACTGTATGCCTCTCACTCTTAGCTTAGCCAGAGCAGGACTCAGAGTAAACCCTCGGGTTAGCCATAAAGACACCCACGGTGCTGGCAGTGGTCCTGACTGTACGGACATCACGAGGCTCACAGCCTTCCAAGAGCACCTCCTACTGCTCCCCACCCTGCTTCGAGGATGAAGCCCCACGTGGGCTACAGAAACTGCACCCAGAGAGGAAGACAGCAGACCAATCAGATTGAGGACCCAGCAAACAGCACAGTTGGACTGTCATGGTTTCTATCTGTAAAAAGTTGGACTCAACCTAAATATTCATCAAAAAGGGCCTGACAGGGCGCCTGGGTGGCTCAGTGGGTTAAGCCGCTGCCTTCGGCTCAGGTTATGATCTCAGGGTCCTGGGATCGAGTCCCACATCAGGCTCTCTGCTCAGCAGGGAGCCTGCTTCCTCCTCTCTCTCTGCCTGCCTCTCTGCCTACTTGTGATCTCTCTCTGTCAAATAAATAAATAAAATCTTTAAAAAAAAAAAAAAAAGGGCCTGACAAATAAGCTACTAGATAGCTACACAATGAGATATCATGCAATTACTGAAAAGAATGAGGTTACTCCATACGTATTCATGTGGAAAGTAGTATAAGACATATTAAAATATAAAAGCAACCTACAAAAGAGAACAACTATTAACAATACAACTCTCATATGTATACAGGAAATTTTCTAAAATCCTTGCAAGTATACATGGAATCTCTGGAAGGCCATATAAGAAATGATTAATACTCCCACCATGAGTGTAAGATGAATGGAAAGGACTCCTTTCTTTTTTTGAAATACAGAAAATGAAAAGGAAAGGCAGACAAGTGGGCTGTTGAGATCCTGACTCCCATTCTTCATGGGTGGCGGGGTAGAAGTGCTATCGTGAAGCAGAGTTAAGTAGTCATTCAAGAAGGCAGGGAGTGACAGGGCCTGCCTGGGCACCATGAGAAGCCCACCTTCTTACCATAAGGCAAACACGCACCACGTACACAGGCTGCCAGTCGATGGCCTACAATCTGAGCACAACTGCTTTCAGACTAAAATAGAACAGGCTGCAGAACTCCTTGTCCACATCTTTTTATAGCAACAGGTAGAAAAGGGCTACTAAATGTTGGTCTTTTTTTTTTTTTAAAGGAGAGCTTTAAGGAGCTGATAAGCACAGAGGTTGCTGTGGAGAAGCTGGGGCCTACTCACCGTGTAATACTTCAGCTTCTTGTTGTGCATGTGAATGATGTTGGTACAGACGCCATTCAGAAAGTCCTGGGAATGGGAGACGAGGACCAGGATGCGCTTAAAACTGTAAAGCCAGAGAAAACCAGTCAGGGAGGTGTGCAAAACTGTGCTGGTTCACAACAGTGGAGCAGAGAGACCCAGAAACCCTTCATCTTTTGCCATCCTTACTCTAGAGCACCCTTTAGATTTTACAGCCCATTCCGGGCTCCCAGCAACCAGCCAGGCCACCAGCGCACAAGCCACTGCCAGGACACTTTGATGCCTTTCAGTGTGAGTTTCATCAATCTTCTAATTTTCAGCAGAATGGAGCAGAGACGGTCATTTAACATGGTGGTAAAATAAATGTATGTCCACAAACAAATCCGTAAGTGTCTCTAATAGGTGGGTGGGCAGAACTGAACAGATGCAATAAAATCACTACACTCGGCTGTTTGAAAGATGATACCAAGTCACGGCAGAGACCACTAAGAGCCTGCCCTCAGAGCTGCTACAATATGCCCATTACTCAGCTCTTTAGCCATATGTCACAGTATCGTGATCCTAAGTGGGAGTCCCCTCTTTACATGAGGCATAGAAATATGGTTAAGAGAAAAATACTATCTGAAGACATGTCTGAAGTATAAAGGTGTTGTATTTCAAATGCGAAGAACCAAGAAAGTTAAAGAAAAACAACAGGCACGTTTCAGACTAAAAACAACCAATCAAACGAAATGGCCTGCACTAAAGGCGCTTACCGTTTTTTCAATCTGGCCTCCAACCGGCCTGGCCTCAGTTCCTTTTCCCCCTGCTCTCCTATCCCTGCAGTTTCCAGCCATTCATTTCATTTAGACTCTGCTCAACTCTCCCCTTCCAGAACCGGCCCTCTCCCAACCCCCAGCCCCAGCCCCTTACGTCTTTAATTCTTCTTCCAACCACACGCAGGCATCGAGGTCCAGGTGGTTGGTGGGCTCGTCCAGGAGCAGCATGAAGGGGCGAATGAAGAGGGCTCTGAAGGACAGGAAGGGAGACAGAGCGCCTTCAGTCTGCTGGGGGCTACACAGGAGGACAATGCCTTGCCTTCTACCTACAACCCTGGTCAGGCCTGACCTCAGTCCTGAAATCTCTTCTAGGGTCTCTGCCTTGGAGGAAAGGGGAGAACCAGGAGAGAAACCAGAACTGAGATGAAAGGGCAGAAAATGGGGCTAAGCAGCACGAGGACGGCACAGTTTGAGGACAAGGTTGTAAAAGTCCTTACAAGTCTGGAAAGTCTTATACACTGAAGTTGATGACCATCGGGAAGACAAAAATATAGAGGATATCAATTATTAAGGCAGAAAGTATTCAAGCTAAAGCTATCTGATGGGGTTGCCAGACTTTAGCAAGGAGGCCAGAAAATGTTCTCTTCTTAGGTGGACTCTCAAGTCGGCAAGAGCGAGGCCAAAGCACTGCTTCCTAGACCTGCAGTCACCACAGCGCAGAGCTTTTTAGAAATAAGATTTCCGGGCACCAAATGCCAGGATTCCAACTGGACAGATATGAAGAGGAGGCCAGGAAACTTGTACTCCTAAGAGCTCCTCAAGGGAACCAGAGGTAGCTAATCCTTCTCTCCCGTGGAGCCATGGTTCACATGGAACGCACAGGCAGCCTCGCTAAAGCAGTGCCCCAAACCTCACCAACTCCCCTGGCAGGGAACTGTGGGGTGAGGGAGCCACCTATTTAACTGGAGACTTTCTGGGGGAACTGCTGAGGGAATGATGGTCTCTACAAACTCACTTTGGATCCAGGTCATAAGAGGGAAGGACAGAGTTCTTAATAGCTGCCTAATATTCTATCTTTACGTAGCAAGGATCAGAAGGACTGAAACACAAAAAAGAACGGGAGTCAGGAAGAAAGAAACGGACCTTCTTTACCGTTTTACCTAGGGTTGATCCTAGGATTCCCAAACACTGCCAGAAACCCAACAAAGATCACTTCAGGCAGGAAGCTCACTCATTAGCCCAAGCATACCACCCCCTCCATCCCGCTGAAGTCGTGTCTTGTTACTGACCGCTGGCCTCTGTTCTCAAGTTCTACCGGAGTAAGTGTTCAACCCTGAGGGCAATGGGGAGCTACAGAGGGTAGAGAAGGAGGAAGGAACCCACCTGGCCAGGGCAACCCTCATTCTCCAGCCCCCACTGAAGTCTTTCAGCTTCTTGCGCTGCATGGCAGGAGTGAAACCCAGTCCATGCAAGATCCGCGAGGCCCTCATCTCCGCCTTGTCGGCGTCCAGCTCTTCCAGTCGCTCGTAGAGCTCCATGAGCTTCTCACACTCCGCTGTGGGCAGTGAATGGCTTGTGAGGCTCCCTGGGCCTTCCCTGGGAGGAGGTCCACCCCCACCCCTAGGTCTGGAGCCCTACCATCCTCGTGCGCCAGCCGCTCAGCCTCCCTCTCCAGCATGGCCCGCTCCGTGTCGACTTCCATCACGCACTGCAAGGGTGTCTTGTCACTAGGGGGCATCTCCCGAGTCAGATGGTAGATGTCAATGTGCTCAGGGATGGGCACTTCCCGTTTCCCAATAGCAGAGAGCAGCATGGACTTTCCTGAGGAGAGCGGGCACAGAAGGGGAAGAGGACACTCAGCACGGGTCGGTCTGAGTCCCCTCTATCCGTCCCTCCACTCCAGCCAAACCATGACCTCACCATTTTGTTGAGGCCCTTCCTTCCTTCCTTCCTTCCATACAGTCAGAGCCTACTATTAATTACCCCCACCCCCGCTGCTTTCTGGGGCTGCCTTTCCGACATTCCTCCAGTGCGGGTCCCACCCCTCCGTGAAGTCGGTTCACCTACAGTGGCCTCACACACCGCCACCGCTGCCCCCCACCCACTTCTCCAGCACCTACGGTCTGTGACTCCTCCTGTGGTACTTACCACATACTGCTCTGTACTGCTAGTTCCTTTTCCCTGGACATATGTGGTCTCCCACCCATACTGTAAACTCCTTGCTTTGCACATAGCTGGTGCTAAGTAAATACTTGTTGAGTGACAGGCGAGCCAAGGAGAGACACCTCCCACCTCGCCTTCCAAGGGCCTCACCAATTCCATTTAAGCCAATGAGGCCATAACGGCGGCCTGAGTTCAATTCCAGTTTGGTGTCACTGAGCAGCTCTTGACCATGAAAGGTGAGGGAGAGGTTGATAATGTGGGCGTCGGTACTGTTGGGGTGAGAGGCAAGGACACCAGTGACAGCTCGAGCAGCAGCTTTCTTCATCTCAAAGTCCTCTAGCTCCTTGGTCAGCAAATCCACTTCTGCGGACAGAAAAGAAGTTTGGGAAAAGGGTAAGACAGACCCCGCCCTTGCACTCAAAGAGCATTCAGACAGCTCAGTTAGTAGAGAACCAAACTTTTGAACTGAGCATCCAGCGTTCAAGTCCCTGTTTGGGCACTGGTGGTCTCTGCCCCTTACTTAGGGGACCAAATGTTATCATACGAAGGCCCATAATGCTGAAAAAGGCATGCCCTGCAGGACCCGGGTTCAAGACCAAGTGGAGCTCACGCAGATGTTTCACAAGATTTACAGAGCGCGTACGCTGCGTACAGACGTCTACAGAGCGCGTACGCTGCGTACAGACGTCTACAGAGCGCGTACGCTGCGTACAGACGT
>NC_081560.1:5510963-5556960 GCF_022355385.1 Mustela nigripes | reverse complement strand
ATCCTAATACCCTCCTTTCATGGGCTATTTTTTCCCCTCACAACTTGTTCTTTTAATTCTAACACCTCTTGTTAAGCAACATAAGTGCATGAGGGGAATGGCTCGAACTCCCAATTTTCCTTCATATATATGTGTTAAAAGAGTCATTCCTCAAACCCAAAAGAAAGCAGGAACTACAGAAGTCCAATTCTCTTATTCCACGACCTAGTGGAATTCCGTATTTCACACGTGCTTGTCAGCAGTGGCAAAGGGACCAGTGTGAGGAAACGCATAAAGAGATCAACACACGCAGAGCTAAGGCTGGGATAACCAGAGGTTCCCAAATCTGAAGGGTTTCAGAGATGCAAACTGACCACGAGCTGTTGTGCCGCTGTGGTTTTTCAGGCATGAGTACATCTTTAGCCTGGGAAGAATGATTAATATTATTGGCTAATCAATGTTGAGTTTACTCTGTGCCCAAGACTGTGCTGTATCATCATTCTCCATATAACTTAAACTCTTACAACATATTCTTACAACACAATTACAATTCTTAATTCTTAAGGTATATACTTATAATATCTCTTTTATAATGAAGAGGTTAAATTACACAGCCAAGGTGATTAAGGTATATACTTATAATGTCTCTTTTATAATGAAGAGGTTAAATTACAGAGCCAAGGTGAAAAAAATCTAGTTAGTAAAAACAAACAAACAAACAAACAAAAAACCCCCCAAAACCAGTTAGTGACAGAGCCAGAATTTGAACCAGGTGATCTTACCTATGTCACTATAGTACCTTTACAGAAAGGAAAGTGCCCTTGAAGTATTATTTTTTTTAAGATTTTATTTATTGATTGATAGAGTGAGAAAGCATAACCAGACAGAGCAGCAGAGGGAGAGGGAGAGACAGGGTCTCCACTGAGCAGGAAGCCCAATGTGGGGCTCGATCCCAGGACCCCGGGCTCATGACCTGAGCTGAAAGCAGACGCCCAACCGAATGAGCCACCAGGTGCCCACTTTGAAGTATTATTGAAATGGACAGAAATGGGGGCAAAGGGAGTCCTGGTAAGCTTCTTCCAAAAGAGAGTAAAATTATTTATTTACCTTTTTGGGAAGGAGTCAGGAATTACACATGAGGTACCACTACTATGGGAATTTTCTGATTTTTTTTTTTTTTTTTTTTAGTTTTTGTTATCCTTACCTATGTGCCCTTAGTGATTTTACAGAATCCCTGAATGCGAGAAGACTATGTGCTTGTCCTCAGGAGGAATAAAGATGAGGTAGAGGGAACGGAGACAGCTCCTTCCTTGGGGACAACAACTCCGAGAGAGGGGGCGAGTGGTGGTTAGTCTCAGGCCACTCCAATACCCCAACCTGTTAGGTGATCAGTAGTGCTGGTGCCATTACGCACCCTGGGGCTAACCCTGCTCTACCTTCAAGGAGTCAACACTGAGGGCACAGACTGCTCCTCTAGACAGAAGGCAGGCACTCCATATCCACCTCAGCTCCCGGCACAGTGTGTTATAAATAAGTGCTTGATGAACACTTTTTGAATGGAGATCAAAGTTTTTGTTTCCACTGAGTGAAGGAACTTTCAGTCTCTTTTCTATGTGGTTGAGTTATCAGGCTTCCCACGACTCCACTTCATGCCAATCCCTATTCTAGATGCTGCGTAAGGAGTTGTTTATGATCTAGATCAGCAGTTAGTGAACTTTTTCTTAAAGGGCCAGATGCTAAATATTTCAGGGTTTAGGGGCTAAGTGACAAAATCAAGACATTTGAAATGTAACCATTTTTTAAAAAATGTAAAAAAACATTCTTAGCTTAGGAAGGGGATAGCTTAAAAAAAAAAAAAAGGCCAAATGCCTGTTTTTATAAAGTTTTACTGGAACACAGCCACACTCATCATTTGCAGAGTGTCTGTGGCTGCTTTCCACTACAATGGCAGAGCTGAACAGCTGCAAGAGACCATATGGCTCACAAAGCTACAAATATTTACTATCTGCATCTTTACAGAAAAAGTTCGCTGATCCCTAGTCTAGAATTCCATCTGTTCAGGCAAGAGGAAAATCAAAATGAAGGGAAAGCCATATACTCTTTTCTCTTGACCTCTTTTAGCTTACAGCATCTGGGATCTAAGTCACCTTCCAAGCTTCAAAAGTAAGAGACTTAAAACAGACCTCATTTTCCTAGCCCACAGCATCCCAGGAAGCAGTTGCCACTTAAAGAAAAGTGAGAGCACTGAAGAGATGAAAAAGGGATTCTGGAATAAACTTCATCCAAGAGAATACCACAGACGTCACAAGAAGTCCCTCTCTACTCACTCCTCAAACAAAAGGCCCGGCTGAACTCCAGTGTCTGTTTTGAAGAGTGTCACGTTCTAAAGAAGGTTAAGCTGTCAGAGGTCACTTTCTCTGGTATTTATTTTGATCTTTCCATACCTTAGTACCTAAGACAGACTGTGTGACAGTGGCAATCAGTAAAGGTTGGAGGATGATGACCTGGAACATCAAGTAATCTCAAACTCAGGAGAAAGGACCATCGTGGGAGAGGGAGCAGAAATGACATGGGTCCCTGACAATAAGAAATGTTTGAGGAGGATTGGAAAGAAAACCGATGTCACATTTCAGAACAGCAGCTGCCTGAGGAAGCAAGGTGAAAACCAAAGCTCTCCTATAACTGAGCTGGGGAAAGCACAGCTGGGCTCCCTGGAAATCCTATTTTCCTAGGGGCAAAAGTGAACAAGAAACTTGTAATGGGAACCATGGACGACAGTCTCAAGGAGGATTCACTTTGCTACTTTTCCAATTCAGCCAGAGAGAGCTGATGACAGACACTGCTTCACCATGGATGCCTGGAGGGGACCCCACCTCTCTATTTTAGAGATCACAACTCAGCCTCCTCATTCATTCCCAACATTTTCAACTTGGCAATCCTCCACTACACTGACGGGGAATAAAACTTCCACGTGGCCTGATCTTACCGCACCAGCTTTCTCCCATAATTCTTATTTTGGACACAATTCCTACCACTCAATTTTGTCTTCTCAATCACTTTTCTCTCTCCCTTTTCTGAATTCCTATCTGTTATGACTTGTATTAGTCATTTTGCTCTCCTCTTCAAACATTTACTTAGTATCTCCATCTGCAAGGTCAGACCTACAAAAAAGTATTACCCAAGAAACATGATCCCTGCACTCAAAAATCAAACGATTTAGATGAAGAAACAGAAGACACAACATAAAAAATAATACTACACGACAGCACAGGGGTATAGTGGATGGTACTATTTTAAAGGTCAGGTTTGGTGGGGAAAGTTCTGCTATCCTGAGCTGGGCCCCGAGAGAATGTCAAACACAGCTAGCACAAAAATTGTGGTATTAGAACTTAGTGTATAAGGGCAAAAATGTCATGGCTAGCAAAGGACAGCAATCATCTGGTTGGACCAGGTCTGTTTGGGGAATTTTCAGAGGGGCAGGAAAGAAGGCTGGGACGAGACCTCCCAGGGCCTAGAAAATTCTGTTCGTGTCTCCCCAGCTGGGCTGTAAGTTATCAGAGAGCAGACAGTTCAAAGTACATCAGTATGTAGCACGGTGTCTAGCACTCCAGACGTGCTCAATAAATACTTCTCGAAGTATAAGTAACAGAAAAGCATCTTTTCCCAGGAAAAATCCAAAAATGCAATTCATAAGCTTCCCTCTTGGTAAAGTTACTACCCCTGGAAGGACAGAGGTATGATGTGGCAAAGAACCTGGCACACTGACCACCATGTGTTAGAAATGGAAAGTGAGAAAAGGGCAAGGAACTGACCTCCTCCTCGGGCTTGCATGCACAGCACCAAGAGAGCACAACAGCATACGTGTGTTTGCCACTAGGTAGGGGAGAACCCAGTGTTCGGTTTTCCTGATCAAGAACAAGAGGGCACAAGCTCCGACTCTATCAGTCTGGGTCACCATGAAAAGTTTGGTGGCACCAGATACATTTGTCTCCAGTGCCCGCCGGCATCAGGATTCTGACTCCAGCCTGGGCATCCATTAGGTTGTAGCAACCATCCCAGGAACCCACGTCTCCCTCAATTCACCTGTGGTCTCTCGGCCGTTGGCCTCATTTTTCTCCTCTGCCACCTGTGGTTCTGTGACAGTGTCCCCGTTTTCTTCGTGTCCCTTTCTGGGCCGCTGTCGTGCTTTGGCAGCTTCCTTCTTTTTGGCTGCCTTCTTCTTGGCCAGGTCAGAGGGCATGGTGATGAACCAGAGGGGCACGAAACTGTTCTTACAGGGAGCCTGAAGAAAGGCAAACACCCCCAAAATCCTGAACTTGTGGTAGAATGCCTGGGCCCTGCTCCATCCCGCTCAGGAATTTTCCTCTCAAGCTTCGGACACCCTGCTCCGCCCTTGCCCAGCCGCTCCGAATTGTGTGAGGGCGTCTCAAGCCAGTTCGGGTCCTGGGCCGCTCTTCTAATCTCAACATCTCTTCCCTGAGGCTTTGTCCACCAATCCTCACGGAATGCCTCATTCTGGAAACGCTCCTCCTCTCGGGGCCTCCAGTTAGGGACCGGGTTCTGCCCCCTCGGCAGAGGTCCCCGTCTCCGGTTTCCCCACAACTTGGCGCTCGGCGCTCCAGCCGGCCGCCTCGCTTTCCCGGGCTTCCTCCTCCCATCTGCCTCATTCCTCCTCTCCCTGGTCCCCCTCCACACCGCCGAGCCGTCGGGCCCAGCTTCTTCCCGGGACGCACTCCTCTTCCCCTCGGTGAGTCCCCTCCGGGTCTCCTCACTCGCCACCCCCGGGACTCTCCCCGGCCCCCGCCCGTCAGCGTCTCTCCCTGGGCCCTTACTTCTCCTCCGCAGCCTCCTCCATCCCGACCCCGTCCCTCCTCCCTCTTCTCTTCTTCCCTCCCCCCTCACCGGCCAGCACCCTCCCCCCGGCGCCCCTTCCCCCAACTCACTGGGCCTCGCCGCTCGGCCTCTGTCGCAACAGAGCTGCTCCTTGGGCTCCTCCGCGTGCGGCCGGCTCACCAGCCAATCACGGCATCGCGCGGCTGTCGGCGCGCCGCCGCGCAGACTCCTGGGAAATGTTGTCCTCGAGTTGCGGAGGCCAGGGCAGAGACGTCTTCTGAGAACTACCGCCTATCGCAGGGACCTCGCGGGCTCGCGTGACGTCATCAGGATGCGCGAGGGTGGGGGGGGATTAGAGTCCCGGAGCCAGCAGCCGACCTGCCCACTTTGGTCCCTGGAAACTGCGACTCCCAGACTGCTCCTCGGATAAGGGGCTGGGCCTTCCAGGCTTTACCCCGCCTCCCAAAAAATATGATGAGTTCTGTGCCGGTACTGTGTTTATAGGGCCGCCCAGCCGGCTCAAACAGCGGGGCGAGCGACTACACTTCCCAGCATGCATCGGGCGGGAGTGGGTCGAAACAATGGGGAGAGGAGAGGAGGGAGGCGGAGGGAGGAGGAGGAGGAAAGAGGGGGGAAGAGCGAGGCGACTGGACGAGAGGGCCGAGCAAGGAGCGTCGCGACGGAGGTGCTGCGAAGAACAGAATTCCTCTTTGAAAGAAAGACGTCCTCGTTTAATGGAACCGAGATTTTAGCTGCCAGTCCAGTGCTAACCACACTTCTAGAGGGTGCCGAACGTTGTCGCCGAACGTTGTCCCCGAACCTTGGCCGCGTAGCCCCCACACTCCAGGATGGTTAGGTTCCGTCAAAGCCGTGTAAGTCTGGTGGCAAGAGCTCTGAAGTTTAAAGAAAAACAAAAACCAAACAAACAAAAACATCTTTCCTGAGTTGAGCTGTATCACCTGGTAGGTTTGTAACCTTGCCTTTTTTCTCTTGAGTCTTACTGTTTAAAATCCCTCACGGACTTCTCATCGCCCACACTGTAAATCCCAAATTTGCAGCCTCAAATACAAGGCAGACCTTTTGTGATCCCTGTTACTTCTCCAGGCTTCGGATTAGCGGCGCCCCACCGTCAGTGACACAGCTAGAGAGAGGCAAATGAAGCTGTTAGTCCCTTTGAGCACCTTCTCCAAAAGTGCCAGCGCATTCTGCAAAAGTGCCCCCCACCCCCGCAGTTAAAAAAAAAAAAAAAAGCAGCTAACTCTTCTCACCATGGAACTAGTTTTCTTCCTCAAACTTGATGTTCCACTAGACTCTACGTGTATGTCAAGTAAGCCTTGCTATTTCATGCTTTCACACCTTGAGGATAGCTTTTTCTAGAATATCCTCCACTAATTAAGTGGCCATTATATGTCAGGCTCAGAGCTAGATGCTGGAGTTCTAATGGAGACGAGTTATTCCCTGACCTCAGGGAACTCACAATTAAGAAGGAACATTTATTTTTAAAACTTTTTAAAAAAATCTTTTATTTATTCATCAGAGAGAGAGAGAGCTCCCATGCTCACAAGCAAGGGGGGGAAGTCAGTCAGAGGGAGAAGCAGACTCCTGGCTGAGCAGAGAGCCCCTGCAGTGGGGCTCAATCCCAGGAACCTGAGATCATGACCTGAGTCGCAATGCAGACCCTTAACCTACTGAGCCGCCCAGGCACCCCTGCAAAACCTTTCTTCATGAAGCAGAGAAGTTATATATGGTTGTGGGTTACATAAAATCACTCATCCAAGCACTTAGCCTCTTGGGAGTACTGCCGACAATATGCCTCCCTCTCCCAGCCTCATTAAAATGTGTGGTTACAGGCAGGTTATGTTAGAGAATGAACTCTTTAAATGTTAGAGAACTAACATTTATTATGCTCTTACATTTATGCTATCCCATTTATCCCACCCTCCAAACTCTGAGGGGGGTATTAACATTTTGCATATTAGAAACAAAAGCACAGAGTTGTTAATAAGACAACACTTCTGGTAGGAGACAGTGCCAGGATTTGAGGGTGGAATTTTCTGGTCTGTAAAATGGCTTGGCATGGCCTGAGAAAGACTAACCAGTGAATTCTCTGAAGCCACCCACATAGCAACTAATCACATCCATGATTTCCCATGATCAACAGTTGCTGGGCAGAGTCTCCCTCAACACAGCAAGAGAAGCTTAGAAAAAATTGTTGGCCGTGTAGGAATTCTGCCATTCTCACCTAGGGTTTTGATCTTTTGCAGGGAACAGACCTGGGTATGGGGGGAGAAAGAACTGGGGAAATGGGCGGGAGAGTGAGAGAGATGTGGGTAGAGAGGAGAAGAAAAGAACTGGTTAAGTTTGAAATACCACAGGTCAGTGCTGGAAAAAATAACATTTGGTCTGGGCTCTTTATTTAAAATATGAAGAAAGAGGCGCCTGGCTGGCTCAGTTGGTGGAATGTACAATTCCTGACCTCAGGCTCATGGGTTCAAGTTCTGCATTGGGTGTAGAGCCTACTTAAATAATAATAATAATAATAATAATAATAATAAAGTAAAATAGGAAGAAACTGGGAGACCCAAAGAAGGAAATGTCTCATCCAGAACTACTTAGAAACTTAGTGACCAAGAAGGGTCTGGAACTCTGTTGTTCAAGGTGATAGTCCCTAGCCACATATGGCCATGGAGCATTTGAAACGTGGCTAGTCTGAATTGAGATGTTCTGTAAGTGTAAAATAACCATCAATTTCAAAGACTGCATGTGGAGACAATGGAGGCAAGAATATGCAATGGGAAAAGACAGTCTCTTCAATAAATGGTGTTGGGAAAAGTGGACAGCCACATGCCAAAAAAAAAAAAAAAAAGCTGGATCACTTTCCTACACCATACACAAATATAAACTCAGCATGGGTTAAAGACCTAAATGTAAGACTTGAAAGCATAAAATTCCTAGAAGAAAACAGAGGCAGTAATCTCTTTGACATTAGCCATAGAAATATTTTTCTAGATATGTCTTCTTCAGCAAGAGAAACAAAAGCAAAATTAAACTATTGGGACTACACCAAAATAAAAAAGCTTCCGCACAGCAAGGGAAACCATAAGCAAAACAAAAAGACAACCCACAGAAGATATTTGCAAATGATATCTCCAATAAAGGGTTAATAAGTATATAAAGAACTTACACAACTCAACACCCCAAAAAATCCAAATAATCTAACTTAAAAGGGGCAGAAGATATGAGCAGAACTTTTCCCAAAGAAAATGACCAACAGATACCTGGAAAGATGCTTCACATCACTAATCTTCAGGGAAATGCAAATCAAAACCACATCCCACTTGTCAGAATGGCTAAAATCAAAACCACAAGAAACAAGTGTTGGTAAGGACATGGAGAATAAGAAACTCTTGTGGGCTGTCAGTGGGAATGCAAAGTGGTGTAGCACTGTGGAAAACAGAGGTTTCTCAAAATATGCAAAGTAGAATTACGATACAATCCAGTAATTCCAACACTGGATATTTACCTAAAGAAAACAAAAACCCTAATATGAAAAGATATAAGTGCCTCTATGTTTAGTGCAGCATTATTTACAATAGCCAAGACACAGAAGCAACTCAAGTGTCCCCAGAAAGATGAATGAATAAAGAAAATGTGATACAGATGAACTGTAGAATATTACTCAGCCATAAAAAAGAATGTAATCTTGCCATTTGCAACAGCATGGATGGATCCCAGGGTATAATGCTAACTGAAATAAGTCAGTCAGAGAAAGACAATACCATATGATTTCACTCCTGTGTGGAATTTAAGAAACAAAATAAATGAACAAAGGAAAAAAGGAGACAGACAAACAAAAAAAACCCCAGAAAACAACTGGTGGTTACTAGAGAGGAGGTGGGGGGGGATGGGTGAGACTGGTGAAGGGGATGAAGAGTAAACTTATCAGGGGGCACCTGGGTGGCTCAATCGTTAAGAATCTGCCTTTGGCTCCGGTCATGATCCTGGGGTTCTGGGATCGAGCCCTACATTGAGCCCCCATCAGGCTCCTTTATCAACAGGAAGCCTGCTTCTCCCTCATCCATGTGTCCCTCTATCCTGCTTATGCTCTCGCTCACTATCTCTCTCTCTTAAATAAATAAATAAATAGAATCTTTAAAAAAAAAAAAAAGGGGGTGCCTGAGTGGCTCAGTGGGTTGGGCCTTTGCCTCCAGCTAAGGTCATGATCCCCGGGACGTGGGATCAAGCCCCACATTGGGCTCCCTGCTCAGTGCGGGGTCTGTTTCTCACTCTCCCTCTGCCCCTCCTCCCTGCTTGTGTTCCCTCTCTATCTCTCTCTCAAATAAATAAATAAATAATTTTTAAAAAGAAGAGTACACTTATAACAAGCCTTGAGTAATGTATATAATTGTTGAATCACTATATTGTACACCTGAAGCTATATAACCCTATATGTAATACTAGAATTTAAAAATAAAGCAAAAAATAAAATGATTGTATGTGAGGAAAAATTAAAATATCTCAATTTTTTATATTGATTGCATGTTGAAATTATAATTTGGTATGATTAATACTGTAATAAACAAATTAGTAAAATTAATTTCATCTGTTTCTTTTTTGCTTTTTTAACGTGACTACCAGAAAATATAAAATTACCTATACAGCTTACATTATATTCCTGTTGGACAATGCTGGTCTGAAACCTGTATCTTCCAGAGTCGAAGTGAGCATCCCTACTCTGCTTCCCAGAGTTAGACTTCCTAGTCTTACAAATCATTCACTTACTCCTTATTATGTGCCATTGCTCAGGGGAAATCAAATTGCAGTCTAACTGAGAATAAGACCAAAGCACAGTAAAGGAAAACAAATGCTGGTAACTTCTATCTTATATACTTCCTAGAATGGTGGTTCTTTACTCTACCAACCCCAATATTCTCTTCTAATAGCAAACTTGTTTTTTTTTTATAACACCTCCTTTACTATTTTGAAATATAACCTAACTACACACGTAAATTAAAAAAAAAATATATATATATATATAAATATATGTAGTGTCTTAACCATAACAGAAGAAAAGGAGAGCCTTTCCAATAATTGTTATCTCGTTATGCTAGAAAACATAATTAGTCATATGTTTGTACCTGTATATAGAATTACCTTGAATATGACTGTACAAATACAGACCGAACATAGTGAGTGTGCGAACACTGTGATACAGTTCTCCAAAATAGTAACTCTTAGTCTTCCTGAATGAAACAAAGTATTATCTTCTTTCCATTTACATGAGAGTTACATTCCTTGAAAATTCAGCACATATTACAACCCTACAAAGTTACTTTGTTTTTATATATAGAACAAAGGCTCTTGGGGCACCTGCTGGGCTCAGGTCAAGATCCTGCCATCCTGGGATTGAGCTGGGCATCAGGCTCTCTGCTCAGCTGGGAGCCTGCTTCTCCCTTTCCCTGCTGTTCCCACTGCTTGTGCTCTCTCTGCCAAATAAATAAAATATTTAAAAAAATAAAACACAGGCTCAAGGATTAGTTGTTGTTGTTGTTTTCCACATAACGAAAGTTTAGGAGAACATTTGAAAGCCATATGGGCTGCGTGATTCCTCTTGTGCGACTCTGTCTTGCAAAGTGCAGGATTTGGAACATTCTGGGCTCCTCCCCTCAACCATAGGACAGGGTGGCCCCCATACACTTGCAAATTGCCTATCAGGGTTGTGCCTTGCCGGCGGAGGCCGCGCTGTGGTCTTTGGAAGGCCCCGCCAGCCCTGGCCTCCCGTTGCGCTGTTTTCTCCTCTGTCATCGGGCTTTAGCCGGCCCTGACCCCCCAGTTCTTCTCTGGCGCAGTATCTTTCCTCTCTCAGGGCCTCTGTGCTCTGCTCTTTGCCCGGAAAACTCCTCTCCACTTTTTGCCAAAGTAACTTACCGAATCTTTGATCTTGGCATTCCCAAACTCCCAATCTAATTTAATTCTTCCCGTCCTGTTTTTCCGCTGGGCTCTACTTTCTGCAGTGGTACTTATGACAGGCTGTGATTCCATTTCTACCTGTTTATATTTTGGGTATGTCAGTGTGTGTTTACTGTGTCTCCCTCAACCCTCAGCTCCCGGAGGGCAGGGACCATGCCCACCTCACCTACCACTTGTTCGCTCAACTCTCCCTCCTCCCCTTTCCTTTCTTTTTAAAGATTTTATTTATTTGGGAGAGAGCGCGCACGCACGAGTTGGAGGAGCAGCAGGCAGAGGGAGAAGCAGGCTCCCGGCTGCGCAAGGAGCCGGACGCAGGACTCGATCCCACGACCCCGGCATCACGACCTGAGCCGAAGGCAGACGCTTAAATGACCGAGCCCCCCAGGCGTCCCTCACTCAACACCTGCAACTGGGTGGGCAAACCACGTTTCTGAAATACGTCAGGGGACGATGGGGTTCCGAGGCCACTGGGAGAAGTCGTCGAGGAGGCGGAGGCAGAGGCAGAGGCAGAGGCCGAGGCGCGCCCACTGAGAAGGACATTTTATTTCCGAGGAAGACGACAGTTGAGGCTGGAGATGCTGCCCGCCCGCCGGTCCCCGGCTACTAGGGTCAGGGGGGCGCTCGCTCCTTCTCGGGGGCGGGTGCCTGGCGGGGCTGCCACGTCATCCCCTCGGCGGCTGCGCAGTGGGGGGAAGGGGGCGGGGAGACCACCCAGCGGGCGGAGGCGGGGCGAGCGACCGGATGCGGTCACCATAGAGACCGGGGCCGACGGCGAGCGGAAGAGGAAGGCGCGGGCCGGGCTGTGAGGTGGCAGCGGCTGCAGCGGCGGAGCCGGCGCCTCGGCCGGGCGCTGGGGTCTGTTCCCCCTTCCCCGCCCTTCCCCCCCCAGGGGCGACCGGGGCGCCGCTCGCGTCGGCAGGTGCAGGTCCCACCCCCACGCCCTCGCCCCGCTCCCCGGGACGGCGCTGGCCGCGTCGGCCACACCTGGCTGCCCTTTACCGGTCCGCCGCCTCCCCGGCCCTGCTGCAGGGCCTCCTCGCGCTGTGGGACGCGGGCGTACCTGCTGCCCCTCGCCCGCACGCACAGGCAGGGCCTTTGCCCCGCCGACGGGCCCGGTGACGGGGACTTCGCCTTCCGCCCCGGCCGCGACCTCCATTCCCTCGGTCCCCCGGCCCCTCCTCGACAGTTCCGTGACGCAGCCGGGTTTACTTCTGTTTGGAGACTAACAGCTAAAAGTCGCTTTGGGCCTGCCTTCTAGGACTAGAGTTGGTCTTTGATCGCTGAGAGGGGGGGCGGGGGCGCTGGTCCTGGCCGCGGTGGCGTCCGAAGCCAGCCGAGCCCCCCGCTTGCTTTCACAGGACCCCGGTGGCGTCTCTGGCTGCTTCTCGTCCTCCCACGGTGGTTTGGCTTGGGCACCTGGGGCCCCGGTAAAACCAGACGCCGAACTGCTCTTACGCAGCCAGAGTTACTGTCATTTGCTTCCTGTTTCCTCTCAGAAGAAGGTGGACGGCACCAGCCTCTCGGCAGCTGGGTTCAGAGAAGAACTGCCCCGCAGGATGGTTCCATCAGCCATCGTGCTCCTCTGAGAGGCTCTCAGTGCTGAGTCGCCCTGTCTGTCCACCTCATGTGGGTGGGCAGAGCTGTGCACCATGCCAGCGGCTCCTGACCATTCTGGACTGGGAGGAGGGGTAACTCTAGTAGCTGTGGGTTTTCTTAAGACTCAGGAGTAGAGTAGAAAGAGGCCCCTTGCCCTTCCGCTGTGCTGCCCTTCAATAGCCAGTCCGCAGCCCCTTCAGGAAGCTGAGTGGAAACCTGCCCCCAGCCAGGGGCTCTTGGAAAAGGCCTACGGATGAAGGCTCTTGTGGTTGGGGCTGTTCTCTTCATGGAGCTTTTGCTTTTCCCCAACCGTTTCTTTATCAGCTGCTCCTGTATGGACTTAGATCAGGTCTCCAGATGTGTGTAGATCTCTTTGGGTTAGATTTGGTAGGATTAAGTTTTGAACCCTCTTTTTAGAAGACAGACCATAATCCCATTAGTGGGTGAAATCGACTCTAATATGTATTGCCCTTTAGACTGAGAGTTAAATTGGGCACCTTGAGGATTGAAGCCCAGCCCCGCGCTTCCTGGGGATGCTGGGCCTGGCAGCAAACACACCTCGCTCTATTGTTGACTTCACTGATCCCAGGTTTCCTGCTTAAAACTGTAGGCCTGCTATTGCTTGGCCTGACGCCCATTGATCCTTGAGGCCGTGCCCCCTGGGGCATGCATAAGGTAGGGCCTCCCACCATGCGACTGAGCTCCCTGTTGGCTCTGCTGCGGCCAGCACTGCCCCTCATCCTAGGGCTGTCTCTGGGATGCAGCCTGAGCCTCTTGCGGGTTTCCTGGATCCAGGGTGAGGGAGAAGATCCTTGTGTGGAAGCTGTGGGGGACCCGGGAGTGCCACATGATCCAGACTCAAGAACTGGACTCGACCAAAGTGATGAAGACTTCAAACCCCGGATTGTCCCCTACTACCGGGATCCCAACAAGCCCTACAAGAAGGTGCTCAGGTGAGAGTTGTGTGTGTCCATGGTCCCCAGACCCCACTGCCACGCGGCTCGAAGGCCTTGCCTCTGCCTTCACTGATAGTCCATGTTGGGCTGCTAGAGCAGTTCTTTGCCTTATTACCCATCACGGGCTGTTCCTATTTTTCCTTCTCAGGTTTGAGAAAGTCTCCCCCATTGGTGTTAAATTGGTGTTGGATATTCTTCAACAGGGCAGGAAATGCATCTCACCATCTAATTGTCTAACCCATCCGTAGTAGACCCCTCCCCAAACGAGTTCCAGTGTCTGTGGGTGCTCTCTGTAGTAGCTCATTCATATCGATGAGGAGGTCCCTCCTCTTCATTCCCAGAGCGACGTCTGTGCTGGACAGACTGGGCCCCTAAAGCTTAAGGAGTTGACCCTTGGTGTTTTGGTCCCTCCGCAGGACTCGGTATATCCAGACAGAGCTGGGCTCTCGGGAGCGGTTGCTGGTGGCTGTCCTGACCTCCAGGGCTACCCTGTCCACTCTGGCTGTGGCTGTCAACCGCACGGTGGCCCACCACTTTTCTCGATTACTGTACTTCACGGGGCAGCGAGGGGCGCGGACTCCTGCAGGAATGCAGGTGGTCTCCCATGGGGACGAACGGCCAGCCTGGCTCATGTCAGAGACCCTGCGCCATCTCCACACGCACTTTGGGGCCGACTACGACTGGTTCTTCATCATGCAGGATGACACGTATGTACAGGCCCCCCGCCTGGCCGCCCTCGCTGGCCACCTCAGCATCAACCAAGACCTGTACTTGGGCCGAGCCGAGGAGTTTATTGGCGCAGGCGAGCAGGCCCGGTACTGCCACGGGGGCTTTGGCTACCTGTTGTCACGGAGTCTCCTGCTTCGACTGCGGCCACATCTGGACGGCTGCCGAGGAGACATTCTCAGTGCCCGTCCTGATGAGTGGCTTGGCCGCTGCCTCATCGACTCTCTGGGCATCGGCTGTGTCTCGCAGCACCAGGTGACAGCCCGTTCAAGTCAATCTCGGTCCCCAACAATTCATAGCGCCTGAGCAGTTGTCTCCAGGGTGGGTGCTGTTGGCTCCTTCCCAGCAGCAGCTTGGGGTTTTGTCCTTCCTAGCCACTGACCCTAACTTTGAGTTCTCAGGCTGTCAAAAGTGGCAACTTGTCAGGGACCCCCTGGGCAAGATAGGAAAGTGTCCCTGCTCACCAGCTCCTGCCAGCTGTCCCTCCTGCCCATTGCCCCCTCCTCCTTATGACATGCACAGTCATAATTGATCTGGGAATGTCCTAGAGGTGGCCATTGCCCTGGAGAAGTAAGGTAAACCAGAGTAGTGGGAGCATTTTCTGGCTCATGGGTTTCATTCTCTTGAAACAGTGGGGTTCTTTGGGCAAAGAGGGCATCCTAATGGCCTACTTTACATTCTTTTTTCCCACATCTGGTGAGAGGCCAAGTTTAAGGGGACCCCGGAGTGGTCTCCAGCTCTCCCCACTAGGTGTGAATGCGAGTCCGGGTAAGGGTGGCAGGGACAGGCAGGGTATGGTTTTGATTGATCTGATTGGTCCCTCTAGGGGCAGCAGTACCGTTCCTTTGAACTGGCCAAAAATAGGGACCCCGAGAAGGAGGGGAGCTCGGCCTTCCTGAGTGCCTTCGCAGTGCACCCCGTCTCCGAGGGAGCCCTCATGTACAGGCTTCACAAGCGCTTCAGCGCTCTGGAGCTGGAGCGGGCGTACAGCGAGATAGAGGAGCTGCAGGTGAGCCCCGGCCCACTGCTGGCGGTCAGACGGAGTGTCCCCTGTCTGGGCGCCCAGCGAGGGGGCGGCCAAGCGAGCGGGGACGTGGGTGGGGTAGGAGGAGGCTGACCCTACCTCGGTGTACGCATCTCCAAGGAGAGGGGACCCAGGTCAACCATAAGAGAAGCTCCCAGCCCGACCTGGTTGCGGCGAAAAGAGTTTGCAGGTGCACTGTGAGAACGGGAGCTCAGTCCCGCGCTTAGACACGGCTGTTGTAGTGCCCCTCCACTGGAGAAGCAGAAGCCTGGAAGTCCCTGAGTTTCTAGCGCTGTCCTTAAAAAGCCCACGGGTAGACATGGAAGAACGCTCCAGGGGATCCTAGGGGTTGTGAGGCGGGGAAAGCAAGTGAAAGCGAAGGTTCCGTCTGAAGAGGGTGTTCTGCGCGGGTGGGAGAGCGAGGCTGTGGGGCTTCAACCGCCGCAAAAGCACATTTCCCCCTCTTCCTTCTCGCACCGGCTATGTGAGGTGCGTGTGGTTCACATGCTTTCTGCATTTTACACACCGGAACGGAAAGGGGACTAAGTGATTAGCCCAGGGGCACCTCGCTGCGTGTTGAGAGTCAGGACCGAGCTCAGAACCCAGAATGCTAGAGCGGGGTCAGGCCCTGACTCCCCAGAGGACACTAACTCTGCATCCTCCCTGCCCCCCCCAGGCTCAGATCCAGAACCTGACCGTGCTGACCCCCGAGGGCGAGGCAGGGCTGAGCTGGCCCATCGGGCTCCCAGCCCCTTTCACACCACACTCCCGATTTGAGGTGCTGGGCTGGGACTACTTCACAGAGCAGCACACCTTCTCCTGTGCCGACGGGTCCCCCAAGTGCCCACTGCAGGGGGCCAGCAGGGCCGATGTGGGCGACGCCGTGGAGACGGCCTTGGAGCAGCTGAACCGCCGCTACCAGCCCCGCCTGCGCTTCCAGAAGCGGCGGCTGCTCAATGGCTACCGGCGCTTTGACCCGGCGCGGGGCATGGAGTACACGCTGGACCTCCTGCTGGAAGCCGTGACGCAGCGCGGCCACCGGCGGGCCCTGGCCCGCAGGGTCAGCCTGCTGCGGCCGCTGAGCCGGGTAGAGATCCTGCCCATGCCCTATGTCACCGAGGCCACCCGCGTGCAGCTGGTGCTGCCGCTCCTGGCGGCCGAAGCCGCTGCGGCCCTGGCTTTCCTCGAGGCCTTTGCAGCCGGGGTCCTGGAGCCACGAGAGCATGCGCTGCTCACCCTGCTGCTGGTCTACGGACCTCGGGAAGGCGGCCGAGGGGCCCCAGACCCGTTCCTGGGGGTGAAGACGGCAGCGGCTGAGTTAGAGCGGCGGTACCCGGGGACCAGGCTGGCCTGGCTCGCCGTGCGTGCCGAGGCCCCTTCCCAGGTGCGGCTCATGGACGTGATCTCTAAGAAGCACCCCGTGGACACACTCTTCTTCCTCACCACCGTGTGGACCAGGCCCGGGCCGGAAGTCCTCAACCGCTGCCGAATGAACGCCATCTCTGGCTGGCAGGCCTTCTTCCCGGTGCATTTCCAGGAGTTCAACCCTGCCCTGGCACCACAGAGACCTGCCCCAGGGTCCCCGGGCGCTGGCCCTGACCCCCCTTCCCCTCCTGGGGCTGACCCCGCCCGGGGGCCCTCCGTCGGAGGCAGGTTTGACCGACAGGCGTCTGCGGAGGGCTGCTTCTACAACGCGGACTACCTGGCGGCCCGAGCCCGGCTGGCCGGGGAACTGGCAGGCCAGGAAGAGGAGGAAGCCCTGGAGGGGCTGGAGGTGATGGATGTGTTCCTCCGGTTCTCAGGGCTCCACCTCTTCCGGGCCGTGGAGCCAGGGCTGGTGCAGAAGTTCTCCCTGCGGGACTGCAGCCCACGGCTCAGCGAGGAGCTCTACCACCGCTGCCGGCTCAGCAGCCTGGAGGGGCTGGGGGCCCGGGCGCAGCTCGCCATGGCGCTGTTCGAGCCCGAGCAGGCCAACAGCACCTAGGGCAGCCCGGGCCTGCCCCTCCACGATTCCCCCTCCCGCCTCAGCCCCGGGAAGGGCGAGGCGAAACGGATGGACAGAGGGAGAGCTTGTTGCTGTATTGTTTTTAATAAGAAAAAACGCTATTAAAAGTGTCTTCTGCCAAACTGTTTTTAGGTCTAGGAAAAACGGAGGAAAGAGAAGCATGGGGGGGAGGGGGTGGGGAATTTTCCCGAGGGACCCACCGCCTTCCCCTGGTCCTTCCTCCCCGGTTGTCAATGACACACAAGGCCGCTCTCAGATGCATGACCTTTAATCGTTCCCCGCCTCACCCGGAGGGTGTCACGGGAGTGACAGCAGAGTCCCCCTGGGGGCGGGCCGGGCAGGAGGCCCACAGTGGCGCTCATTCACAGGGGCTCCTAGGTGTTGCGTACAACCAGCGACTGCTCCAGCTCCTGCCTGCGCTGCTGGATCTTTAGAGAAATGAGAGCAGTAGCAGGGTCACACTGTTGCTGGTGAGTGACAGGACAATCCCAACCACCCGGCCACCCTGGAAGAGCGTCTGGGAGCAGGGCTCCCAGGGAGGGCTCCCTGGTGAGGGGGTTGGTGGAGTGACAAGGGCCACTGGCCGGGCTGGGAAGGGAGGCTTCTCTTGGAGGGAGCAGGGGCGGGGGGGAGGGGGCGGTTCTGAGGTCCAGGGAGCCCCTCCGCACCTTGCAGTAGAAATAGCGGCTGACAGCTTCCTGGGACCAGGGCTGGTGGTAAAACTCAGCCCGGCGCTCCTCCTCGGGGTTGCCTGCCACATCTGTCATCACCTGGGAGGGAGCAGGGGGGTCAGCCTCGAGCCTGGACCACCCACCCCCACCCTCACCGTCATATAACAACATTTACTGTCTTCCCAATATGCTTCTCTTCCAACCAGTGCTCCTGGAGTCCCCTTCACCTTGAGGTCCCGGCTCTGGGAGCGGAGCAGGTCCTGGATGTAGCCTTTGGGGTCTCTGGAGAAGCTTAGCATGAAGTCCCTCTGGATCTTGAGCTGGTTTATGGACTCAATCGTCTCATGGATCTACAGGTAGAAAGACAGACGCTTTCGCCTGGCCATGGTGATGTGGGAGAGGAGGGGCAGGAGGACGGGGGCCGTGGGGGAGAGGGATTTGCTGCTGTTCCTTTGAAGGGCAGTCCCTTAGGTCCCTGATGCGGCTGCAGTGCCCGGGAAGGGGGATGGGCAGAGCTCCAAGGAGCGAGGGAAAGGCCACCTGCCCCCTTCTCTCCACAGGCCTGTACTCTTATCTCTTGTCTGCATTTTGCCATTTCTGGGTCAATGTCCCACTCCAGCTCTGGGCTCTGGCCCCACCTTACTGTCCAGAGCGCTGATCTCCTGCTGGTTGGCCGTGGACAGGAGAAAGCTGCTCATCTGTCCCTTCAGTGGCTCCTCCACCTCCACGTCAATGTCGTAACACGCCGTCTTCTTCTGGTCGGACGGGTCCACGCTGCCAGGGAAGTCCAGCCCTTGGTACCCGCGGCAGTTGCAGGGGTGGGGGGTGGGAGGAGGAGGGAGGGCAGGACTGCCCTGACTCCCTGGTCTCGGGAGCAAGTCGGGGCCTCACCTGATGACGTGGTTGATGACAATGGGGTCGGGGGGCAACAGCAGAGCTGTGAGGCGCTGGGGAATCTCTGAAAACTTCAGCCGCGGGCAGTCAAAAATCTGAAGTAGGAGAGAAAGAGAGACCAGTTTCATCTGCTTGAGAAGAGTGTGGACAGCCCTGATCCTTCCATTCTGGGACGGCCACAAGAGGAGCAAGTCTAAGTCCTCATTGCTGCCGGAGTGGGGAGGAGGGTGTCTGCAGGTGGCGGAGCGTGGAGAAGGACGTGGGCTGGTGCGGTGCCGCGGCCGAAAGCATCGGCCTGGGGTCTGTGGCCACCGAGGTGCAAATCCTGCCTCTTCCGTTAACCTGGCAACCTCGAGCCAATCCCCTAAGCTCTCAGGCCTTGGTTTCTTCGTGTCCAGAGTGGGGATGGTAATGACCAGGGAGGCTGGGAAAACTAAGTAGATGAGCCCACACCGCCTGCAACAGAGCCCGGCACACGGCAAGCACTCAATAAACGTCGACTTATTTTACGCCTCAAGCTTATCTGCTGTGTTTATTTAAAAAGTTTTACAAATAATCTCTACTTTGGTAGAGTCTGGATCCAGGACTGGAACCCAGGGGTCCCAACTCCCAAGTGCCAAGAATATTACATTCCCCACACTGTCAGCCTTTTAAGGTTCCGGAACTTTCTAAACTGGCTTGGCCTAAAGGGACAGGCTGCGGCGTGGAGCAGTAGGGTAGGGTGTGCGCTAGCACCCAGGAATCTAGAAGTGGGGGTGGGGGAGTTGCCTTTGAGCCTCATTGAGGCACTTCCCCTATTGGAACCTCTGCCCGCCCCCCACATCCCTGAGGTCACGAGAGAGGGTACCTGCTGGAAGTATTTGTCCCCATTGATGTATTCCTTGTCGTGTGAGTCCTGCAGCCTGTTGGTCTTCACGTACTGCCACAGGGCCTGCACGATGGCCGAGCGGCTCTGCGTGTGCAAGCCCAGCAGCCGAGCCAGGCGGGGGTCCAGTTTGAATTGGGGAGGCTGGGAAAAGACGGCCGTGAAGATAAAAGAGAGGGGAGTGGAAAGAACTCAGGGCCAGGCAGCTGGGGACTGGGGGGACGTGATAATCGGGCTCCTGGGAACCATGCTTCTGGAGAAGATGAGGTATGGAAGAAAATGGGTCTCCCGGGTAGGTTCCCCGGAAGCTGAGATCTGCCCTAAGAGAAGGGGTGTGGGGCGGCGTCTGGGGTAGGGGCACGGACCTGGTAGTCCAGCATGAGGAGCAGTGTGCAGCGGACGCTCAGGTCCCCTGGCCTCTTCACCTGGAACCCATCTGTCTCCTGGGTGGTGGGTGTCCGGTGCCACTGCCCAGGGGAGGAGAGCTGGGTCACCTCACAGGCCCATCATGGCTGCTGGGGCCAAGGGCTCTCAGGTGGTCCCTGATCCAGATCCGTGTGGTTGAGGGAACGGTGGTCTGTGGCAGAGTGGCCGTTGCCCAGGCAGAAGTTGGGTCTTACCTCAACGAGGTGGTTGTCGGGGCCATAAAGGTCTTTGTCCAGCTCAATGACCAAACTCTTGAAGAAGGAAGAGAACTTCCGCTTCTGCTTGCTGGGCTGTGGGAGAGGGACAGGGACCGTGGGGGCAGGACAGGGACCGTGGGGGCAGGACGAGCCGGGGGTGGGTGGGGCTGGTCGGGTAGGGCAGCACGGTTAGAAGCAGGCCTCTGCGCCCGACTGTCTCTTCAGGCCGCCCACCCCTCGCCAGGGCTGACTCCCTAACCCATGGTGCATCCATCTCTTTCTGTCCTCAGCTCAGCCCCATACCCACCCCAGGGCACCTGAAGAGACCTGGGCCAGGACGTACGTCATCCAGAAGCTTCCCCTCCACCCGAAGCTCCCAGGAGGCAATGCTGCCATCAGAATCTTCAGCATCAGGCTTCGCAGGGTTAAAAGTATTGGAGATATAAAGACGCAGCTTCCGCTTTTGCTGTAGAAATAAAGAGTATAGTATAGAGCCCATGCGGCATGCTCCCGTTCCCTGGGGCAATCCCACTGCTTCATTCTCCGAACACGACCTAGAGCCCTCTTCCTGCCCCCAAATCAAGACACCTTCATTGGCCTCTTCAGAGCCTCCTGGATGTCCACCCGCTTCCGCATGATGGTTTGATCCAGCTTCCTCTCAAATGCCAGGAGGTCCATATAAGCCTGGGACTCCGGGACCAGCTCCCGGATCTGGAATAGCAGGAGGAAGGCAGGGAACGAGGGGCTCAGCCAGTCTTGTAGGGGGAACGTGCATGTCAGGTGGTCCCAGGATACAAAGAGTGTAGAGGGGTGCTGGCCACGTTCCGGGCACGGAACTTCGAGTGCAAACGGGGCCTTCTCCCCAGGACTGCATACCCAGCAGAAAAGACCTCAGCATGTAGGGACAAAAAGCTGCTTCTCCCTCGAGAAGCATTTCATCACTAGGGGAGGCCGCAGCCACGGAGCCCAGCAAGTGGGACTTCACCTCATCTAGTCCTTGCCCTTGTCATATGGCCTCTGGACCTTCCTGGGGTGCCTGAGACAGAGGATGTTGCTGCTTCCCTCTCCACTGGCACCCACCTTGTCGCTCCACTCACATCTCAGCCGTGCTACCCTGCACGCCTCGCTGCGCCTCGGTTCACTGATGATGTCCAGGCCTTCTGGCCAGCCTCAGTTCCTTCACTCCCTGGCCAGCCTTTGGTCCCCTAGCTCTTGTGACCTCTTTGTCCCACACCTTTATGTATGTCTGTGGACTGCAGGAGCTCAGTCCCGCAGGGCCTCACCCCGGGCCCAGGACCCTACCTCTTACGGTGGCTCTGCTCCTTCCCTCCACCCCACCCCCTCCCTCTGGCCAGGGAGCCCCACTTCTTAATTAGCTTTTTAAACAAAAAGTGAAAGTGGCTGTGACGCTGAAGCTCTGCTCCTGAGGGGGGAGGGGAAGCGGTCCAGGGCGGTGGGGTGGGGGGAGAGGAGGCAGAGCAGCACAGGGTGGGGGGAGGGCCGGGGGCTGCTGTGAAAGGCACTCACCCTTTGAGGGAGGATTTTGTCAGCCATCTTCCTCCTCTTGGCACTGTACATTTTTTAAAGAAAAAACCAGGTTACCATGGCGACAGATCTGGGAGTAACGAGGCCACCTGCTAAATTATCCCGACATCTCCACCCGCCTGGCTGGGGTTCCCACAGCCCGCTCGTCTGCCCGCCCAAGGGCTACGGCAGTGGTGCATGGCATGGCACTATGTCCTCTTGTGGGCAGCAGACGTGGCCCCGTCCTTTTCTCTAGCCCTGGTGCCCCTTTCCACCCCACCACATCCTCAGGCCAGAGAAATTTAGACTTAGGAAGGGCTGGGGCGGGGAGGGGGGGGGCTGCAAAAGTGCTTGAGAAAAGCTAGGGAGGGGGAGGGCAGAGGAGGAGGAGGGATTCTGAGGAGTCTCCCTTTCTGTTAAGCTGAGGTACACAGTCCAAGGTGGCTTGAGTTCAGAGGCAGAGAAGCAGACACCCTCTCCCATCCCTGGAGCAGGAAGTGATGGGTGAAGCTGGGGAGGTCTTGCAACCCTGGCACCATGGGCTTGGAAGAGGAGGCTGGCAGGCCCTCGGATCACCCTGCCAGCAGGGTCCAGAAACACACCCAGAGAGGTCCAGAGAGAGGCTTCTCCTGTGGGGGTGTGACCGCAGGCTGGATTTGGGGTGGCAGCTGGGACTTGGGACTCTTCTTGACCTGCTAGCTGCTTCTGATTCCCAAAAACACCCCCAGAAAATCCATGGCAAGTTGAGATTAAAACCCAGCCTGGAGGATGGCTCTGTACCATTGTGTGTGGTGACAGCCACTGCCCCCTCCTGCCCAAGAGTCTCTTCTAAGGCCAGGTGAGCCCCTTTCATTAAAGGTCTGATTTGTTTTGAAGAAATTATCTATGTGAAACTCTCCATCTACACAAGACAGATCAGGAACTTGTTTACTGTATGAAAGGATGATTCACTTTGCAAAAGAATTCATCTTGGGAATCCTATAAATGGTGAATTTTCCTTGATGTGTAAAAAAATATTTAATAATGAGGTAAAATCCATATTACTCTTTTTATAGGACTCCATCTGGTGTGCAAAGGGAAGCATGTGTGTTTGGTTAAATAGTGAAACCCAGAGGGGCATCTCTCTTGCCAGACACCAGCAGGGGCTTTCAGGGTGTCCCCAGCTGGCTCAGACAGGGGAACGGGCTGGCCTCTCCTGGCTGGGGGGGGCAGACCTGGTCCCCAGGACAGATGATGGCAGCTCCCCATCCTCTGCCTGCCTAGGAATCCCCTGAGAGCAGGACTCTGCAGCAGACCACCCACCCACAGGGCAAATCCCCAGGCTCCACCCCCCTGACCAGAGAGTCAGACTGAGACTGCCTGGAGTGGGGCTTTTAAACAGTCCAGCCAGGGGACCGAGGACGGTGCACTGCACAGCCACACTTGGGGAAACCGTCCCCAAAGCTCAGCCCTCAGTCCGACCGCCAGCCCCACCCCCACCCCAAAGACAGAAGCGTCTCCCAGAACCTGGGGACAAGGGCTGGAGAGAAGGAGGGGGCAGGTGACAAGGAGAAGGGCGCGACGGCCGCAGCTTCAGTCTCTACGGTGGGCACACAAAGGAACCAGACCGGTGCCCCCTCGGCCCACCTCCCCAGAGGGCATCCCACCCAGGACCGCTCGCTCCTTCTTCCTCGCTCCTTCCAGTCCCGCTCCTCACCCACCCCGTCCCTGGGGTCCCGTGGCCCGCCCCCTCCGCGCTGGGCCCCACTCACCTGCGGCTCCGCGCGGGGGCGGTGGGCACCGGCTGGCCCTGGCTCTGGGCCTGGCTCTGGCCGGGCGGGGGCGCTGCTCGCTTGCGGGCGGGCTCCATGCCCGCGGGGGCCAGGCCGGGTCGCACGGCGGGGCTGCCCATGTACGGGGAGCCCGGGGGGCCCATGGGCGCCCCCTGGTGGGGCATCCGGGCTCCAGACGGCATCCCGGGGCGCTGGGTGGGGGGGGGGGGGACGAGGGCGGGGGCGGAGGTGAAGCAGAAACAGGCGCCCGCCGGTCAGACCAGGGCCCCGGTTCCAGGCGCGGTGAGCCGCGTCTCTCCCACCCCAAGCCCCCCGGCCGGTGACCCCGATGCCGCCAGCGTGAGCGAGGGGTGGGAGGGGCAGGGGCGCCGCCACCGCGCGGCTCGGCGGAGGGGGCTCTGCGTCTCGCTGCAGGAAGCTAACTGAAGCCAGGCAGCTGCACCGGGCATCGCCAGCCTCGGGTCTGCGGAAGGTACCGCGAAAATGAATATTAATGGCGCCTTTCAACCTTTTCAAAGGATGTTCACATCCACAGGTTCCTCCGCAAGACCGACTGAGGGGGTTCTTCCCACCCCACTTGACAGATGAGGCAACCGTGGCTCAAGGAGAAAAGCGACCTAGCCAAGGTCACGCAGCGCCTCCTGGCAGAGGCAGCACAGAACCGCCGTTTCCTGAGGGGCCCGGACTGTCTGCTCTCTACAGCTTCACCTGGGTTAGAGGCCCCGCTCTCTGCTAGGACTTCTGTCTCTCTTTCCACTCCCGGCTTCTCAAGTCCACTTCCTGGGCTGTCCTGGCCTGTGCTTGCGCTCCCCACCTTAACCCGCCCTTCTCTCTGGGCCCCTGCTTTTGACCCTTCAGCTCCCACCACACCCCCTCTGGCTGATGCCAAGCCTCCACACCCAGGGCTTTTGACGTCTTAGCCCCCCCCCCAATATGCCCTTAAGGTGAAGGCTGGAGGCAGCAGGAGCCAGTGAGGTCACACCCTACCAGGATTCCCTGACCGGAGGCAGCTGGGCTGGAGGTGGGCTGCCCAGAGGCTTGGGGAGCTCAGAGGCAGCGGCATTTCCTCCTCCATCCATCTCTCCCCTCCTGTCTGCCGGCATTACCAGAGAGGGTTCCAGCCTACAGAACTCCTCCACTTCCCTCCCACCCCGCCCCAGCGAGGTAGGAAGTCAGGGCTCAAAGGGGTGCCATGGGGAGCGAGATGAGGCAGGTGTATTCCCTTGCCACCTCAGATGGGATGTAGATGAGATGCAAATTCATTGAGTGAAATGTTTCACAGACTTTCAAAACCCCACTTGTCCAGATCCCAGAACTGGGATTGGGGAAGGCCCCCGGAGGGGCTATAAAGTGGAGGGTAGGTGTGAAGGGGACAAAGAGAGCAGGAAGGACATTAGGGAGCAAGGGACACAGCCCCTTTTACCTTCTACAGGCTACCCACTTTGTCTCCCAGAGTGCAGATGGCCCCAGGCACACGGAGGAGCCCTGAGCAGGAGCTGGGTGAATTCCTTCTAACTGCCAACTCTCCCTCCAGTCCCGCTCGCCCTGAGCTAGGTCCCTAACTCCCAGCGGGCCAGCTGTCTCTGTCCATCTCTCCCAAAGCAAAAACCGCCCTTCCGTGTGTCTGCCTCCCCCACCCCACCTGACCCCGTCACTCATGTCTCCAGCGGGGTGGCCCAGCATGGAGCCTGGCCCCACTGCAGTACAGACTGGGTATGGGGAGTGAAGCCGTGGGACTCACAGCCACCCAAGAACTGGAGCTCTAAGTTGGCTAAATTATAAACAAACCAACCAACCCACATGGATAGCCCCCTTTCTCCCCTGGATGAGCCTTTTTAAAGGGACTTCACCAAGCAGCATGGCTGGGCAGGCAACTTGGCTGACTGACAAGGGCACCCCTGGGAAGTGGCCTTAGAAATCTCTGGGACTGGAGGACAAGCTGCCCCAGTGAAGCCCCTTTACCTAGTCAGCTGCTCTCCCATTTTTCAAGGCCATCGATACTTGCTGATTTGCTGAAGAGGCCCCAAGGGAGAAGTTTCCAGAGCCCCCAGAAGGCTGTGCCAGCTACCCGGACCACCCCAACGAAGGACCAAGATTCTAGGCACTCTGGCCTCCCTCATTGAGAACGTGCCTTCTTTGGGGTCACAACCAAATTTGGCCATAGTCAACTTGACTGCCTCCTCTGCACCCAGCTCCGAACCCAGTAGCCATTTCAAGTCCCACAGCCCCTGCCTCTCCCATTCCACTGCCCTCCACGCCTCTCCCGGCCTGGCTCCTGCTGCCTCAGCCTGAGGTCCCATCCCCTCAGGTCACCCTGGGCTCCCTTAGGCTCCCTGTGGGCCTTCCAAGTCTGCTCCTGGCAGGAAGGGGCCACCCTGCCCCTTTGGCCTCTAGGCCTCACGTCCCTGACTCCAGGCCTTCCTTCACACCTTTGAGGATTTAAGGACATCAGCTTCTGGTGGCTGAGTCGGCCAAGGGGATCTTCAGACCCCTTCACTTGGGACCTGTCCCTAGAGAGGGTCTCTCTCTGACCCTGATGGCAGAGGCCATCAGCAAAGCCCCAGAGCCCTCCAGCCAGGATGCTGAGGCTGTTCAGCCAAAGAGCCTGCAGCTCGCAGTGCCTCCAGGGTCACCTGCTCCTTGCTCCCTGAGACACAATCAGAGAGACACTGTCCCAGCGGAGGAGCAGCCAACCCAGCCCACCCCCTGCCGTGTCCCCCACCCCCACCCCCAGGGCAGGGGAACACCTGGGCCCACGAGGAAGAGAACAGAAGACAACGCGTCTGGTACAGAGGGGACCCCCCTACACACACACACACTTGGCGGGGGGGGGGGGACAGTCCCCAAGTCCCACCCCCAGCCCCTGACAAGGACCCCTGCAGACGCGTCCCGCTCCCCGCCCGGGCACCCATCCCCGGCCCGCCGCCTGACGACGTGTTCGAGTGCCAGGGCGCCGGCACCGTCCTGGGGCTGGGCCGCGGGCCGTGGCGCCCCTGCCAGAGGGTGGGAGAGCGGGAGCCCCCTCCCGGCCCCTCCCGATCATCCCTCCATTCAGCCCGCGCCAGCTCGCTCACCCTCCCCCGCTAACTTTCCCCCACTCACCACCCCATGGACCAGAAACTCAAAAAGTTTGCTTTTCGTGGCTTTGCGCGCCCCTCCGGCAACTTCGTCCGCGGCCATCGGGGTGGGCTCAGCGGCTCCTCTCACTCTCTCTCTCTCTTCCTCTTTCTTTCCCTTTTCTGCCTTTTTTTTCCTCCAACTCTCCCCTCTGAGTCCTGCTGGGCTCTCTCACACTTCTACTCGAGCGGAGTGGGGAGGGGGCCCCTTCAGGGCTGCCCTGACGGCCCACGGCCCACGCCGCCGCCGCCGCCGCCGCCGCCCGCCGCCGCCGCCGCCGCCGCCGCGGCTGCCGCATTCCTGCACTGATAAGACAGAAATAGTCCGGCGGCCCGGGGTCTGCCTGTTGACTCGGCGGGGACACAAACGCCTGCCTTTCCAGCCCTCGCTGTCCAAACAGCGCAGATAAGCGGCGAGGCTCGCCGGCCAGCCCGGCTCCGGGGCGCTGGGCAGCGGCGCTGCAGCCCGAGGCCGCCGGAGGGCCGCGGGGAGGCGGCGCGGGGAGGGGACGGGGAGAGGCGGCGGGGGGCTCGCCGGCCACCCGGGCTCTCGCCACGAATAGTTTCTCGGTTAGGGAATTCGCCGGCAGGGCCAGGCAGGGAACAGTCCGTTCCAGCTGTCCCCCAAGTGGCTCCTGCCGCATTTCTGAGGCCCTTTCCCCAGAGACCGGGCAGGCCAAGTAGGGAAACATTCGCTGGAAGGAATCCGGGGGGAGCCGAGCCCGGAGGAGGCCTTGCTCCTGCACCAGGCCGGCCGCGGGGGGTGTGCCCGGGGAGGCGGTGTCCCCTCGCGTCCGCAGATGTGTGCGCCCTTGTCTCGGCCGCCGGGTGTGTTTGCGCCCTGGTGTGGGCACGGCGCGGTGGCCGCGGGTGTGGGTGTTTGTGTGCGTGCACGGACAAACGCCTTCTCTGTGTGCTTCCCCGCACCGGGGCCCCGGTGCGAATGCGCGCCCGCCGGTGCGTGTGTGGCAGGACTCGGCCTGTGTGTGTCTCCCAGCTCCCTGTGAGTCTATTTCTGGGTATGGGAGTCTTTGTTTGTCTCTATGTGAGAAAGTGAGGGCAAGAGGGGAAGTATTTCGGAAAAGAGGCGTGGATCCGACTCCTGAGAACAGGAAGAGAAAATGTGAGGGAAGGCGAGGGGCTGGGGTGGGGGCCTGGGCGGATGGGCAGGGGCATGGAGGCGAGCAGAGCCTCCCGGCTTTGGAACCGGGCATGGGAGGGGTGAGATGCTGGGGCTGCTGGGTCCGGGAGGGCCATCCTCCAGACCCCAAAGAAATCAGGGCGAAGTGTGCGTTTGTGAGGGAGCCCCAGAAGAGGCAGCGTGGAGGGAGCTGGCAGTCCCTGGGGTGAAGGAGGGACAGGAAACAGGAGGGGCAAATCCTGAGATCCCCAGGCTGGGAACCACAGCGCCACCCAGTCCCCCCTGAAGGCCACACCCCTCTCCTCTCTCCTCCTTCTGGAGGAAGAGCCCAAGGGCTTTGGGAAGAGGAGAGTGGGTCAAGTTTTACGTGCCTCCTGGGGCTTCCCTGTCGCATCCCGGTGAGGGCCGGGCAATGCCTGGGGGAATTTGTTGGAAAACTTATTTGCAGTTACACCTTAAAGACCCAGAATTGCACTGGGGAACCCCTCCAGCATGCCTTCAGAGTGCAGACAAAGAACCAAGGCAGTGTTCTGCCCGGAGAGTCCTTTTGCCTACAGCCTGACTTCCTTGGGCCCTCGCTGTGCTGTCTCCCTGCAGGTGGGTGCCCGCTGTCAGTCCTCCAAAAGGCCAGAGTGGCCCACGATAACCCTCCTTTTCTGCTGGCTTAGCAAGGAACCCAGAGGTCCTCTTTCTACCAGATCTCTACCCAGCTTCCCCCCACATTCCCCCATGCAGAAGCTGGGTCCTGGCAGGGTGGGAACGGGGCGGGGGTGGCTGCCACAGGCCATGAAGGTGGCCACTGGTGACCTGGGGGAGATTACCTCTAGTCTGTCTGCTAACCTCCAAAACCCCTCACTCATTCCCATGTCTAAGCCTCTGCTCCCACTATTCTTGTGCCTGGAATCCCTCTACTACTGCTCATCTGCCTATCCAGATCACATTCATCCTTTAAAGCCTAGTGTGGGCCCCACCACCCCCAGGAAGCCCTCCCCAATTCCACTCCTGTGCACCAACTTTTTCTCTTCTTTGAATACGCATTGCCATCTACGCCATGAGTTGGCACTTGCCTGACGAGTGTCTGAGATATTATGTTTGATTTCCTAAATGTGGCCCCCTGACATCAGGAACTAGTCTTTAAGCCCCACTGTCCTCCCCACCCCACCCCCCATCCTGGGACACGGGGACTTATGATCAAACGCCACCACCCAAAGCTCAGTGGGCCAGCGGATAGAGCTCATACTCTGCCACTTACCTGAAGGCGTGAGTCGCTATGGGCATCCCCACCCACGGTGGGTGCTTCTAGCATGGACATGTGTGAAACCACGGACCTTACAGGTTCTGGGGGGCTGGGGCAGGGGCAGACACGTTTAGGCTTTGTATAAAGCTCAGAGTTCTCAACTCTCGAAGAGCCCTTTCGGGTAAAGAAGACAGCAAGTTTGAGGAAGTGCGGTGAAGGGCAGTGGGGATATCGCGCATTCCTGAGGGGCTGGTCCTGGTGGGGAGGAGATTGCAGGAGGTGGTTGGACCAAAGGCTCTGGTGATACCCAGGGAGCTGGTGAGCATCACTCAAGACCACAGCTCACTCCCTCCTGGGCCACCGGAGCCTGAGCCTCGCTCGGAGCCTTGGAGCCTTGGAGCCTGAGCCTGGGGGGCCTCCCCCCACCTCCCAGCCATTTCTCTGGGAGACTTCTTTACGGATCCATAGTGCACGAATGGCCCTCAGGCACACACAGCAGTGCAAAGGCCAGAGGGACAAGGAGCCACAGGGATTTGCATGCACCGGCCTAACCCCACCAGCCCCACATCCCACCCACAAGGTGCGACTGACAAGGCACCAGCAGGCGCATCTCCTTGTTGCTTCTAAAGGGGCAGCCCGACGTGTGCAGACACGGGACGGGAGGGGGGCCTTCAGACCAGAAAGCAGAGGCGCAGGAGTGGGCACCCCAGCCGGGACTCCCACCTCACAAAGACCAGGATCCCCAGTGGCTCAGCCCCAGAAGAGCGCCCGGCAGTGCTGCTGCCACAGGCTCCGGCCCGACCCGGGGTGGGGTGGAGGCCCAGGGAAAGCCCCGCTTCCCGCTGGCGGGGGACCCTCCTCCCAGCCCAACTGGGCCCTTAGCCCCGGCCGACCGACCGGCCCAGGCCGTGCTCCGGGCAGACCGTGCGCGTGTCCGGGCAGAGGGCGGCCGCCCTGCGGCTCGGAGCCGGAGTCCCCCCTGCCGTCCCCCCATCTCTCCTTCCCTCCGAAGCACCACCAGCACCAAATGGCAAAGCGCCTCTCCCCGCTCAGGGAGAGATGCGCCGCGGCCGGCGGGACGGGCTCGGCGTCCCCCGCCCCCCACCGCATCACCACCACCGCGCGGGAGCGGAGGGCGGCCGGGCGCGAGGGGCACGTCCCGGCCCGCGGCCGCCCTCCCTCGCCCTCGCCCTCGCCCGCCGGGGGCCGGGGCAGCGGCTGGAGCCGGACGGCAGCCGGCCCGGGCATGCGCACTGCGGCCTCCCTCCCGGTGAAGGTCAGCCCAGGGCCTAGCTGCAGGACTCAGTGGCGGCGGGGGAGGCAGAGGAGGGAGGAGGGATGCAGCGGAGAGACTTAACTCCTTCCCTGCGGGAAGATGGCCATCGAGGCTGAGGCCGGAGCCCGCGGCCCCCACCCCCACCTCCCCGCCTTCAGTGGCGGTCCTGTTGCGGGGACCCAGCTCTGGGGGATGGGGGAGGAGGGGCCGGGCAGGGAGAAGGGAAGAAGGAGGCTAGAGCAGAGGAGGGAAGCCGGGAAGGGGAGAGGGAGGAGGCGAGGGAGGAACAAAGGAATCCCGACTGAAGGCGGAGACCTCTTTCCGCTGCCCCCTTTCCGTGTGCCCCCAGCAATAAAGCTTTCCTTAGCGAAATGAAATCACCCTCACTGATTGGGGTGTCAGCGTGTGTGTGTGTGTGTGTGTGTGTGTGTGTGTGTGTGTGAGAGAGAGAGAGAGACACAGAGAGACACAGAGAGAGAGCGAGACCAGCTGGAGCTCTCCGGCTGAGGACCCCTGATTTCCACCTTCTGGTCCATCGCTTGCGCCCAACTGGTCACTAAACCCCAAGGCATGCGTGGCAGGGGGTGGGGAGGGGGTCTCAGAAGCAGTTCTGACCCAGCCTACCCACCTGGCCTAAATCCCAGGCCCCCAGGGAACCCCAGCTAGACCTTGGGACCAGGCCCAGTCCCCAGAAGTGGGTGGAAGGGAATCTGCACCTTCACTCTCCCCAGCCTCTGGTGAGGGGCTTCCTCCAGGCAGCAGACAGGACACTGGCAGGCCTGGGACATCATGACATAATCCTCCTCCTCCTCCTGGCTCCCCCCACTACTCTTCCCAGGCCAGAGCAGAGCTGGGTGCCTCCCTTTTTGTGGGAGAATGTTTCTGTACCTGGACACCCTCTGCTACTAGCCGGGGGCGGGGGGTGTCGTCTGTCTTTTTGTGTGACGTCACCTTTCTGTGTCAGTTTTGCAAACACACACACAAGAAAGACAAATATGATAGAAAGAAGCAAAACACAAAGATAAACTAGGACATCAAAAATAACTGTGTGACCTTGGGCAAGTCACTGTATGTCCCCGCCCCTTGGCTTTCTCAGGAGTAATGGGAGGGGGATAGCCGGATGATTCCTAGGGCCTTCCTGCCCTGAAATCCAAGGATTCCATGAGACAGAGACAGGAACCAAGGCAGGCGAGATGGGAAGAGAGGGAGACAGAGACATAGAGAGATGGGCCCACACTGTTTAAGGGGTGCTGCCAACGGGAAGTGAAGCCTGGCCCTTGTCAATCGAGCTTCCGGTAAGCCTTCACCACTGTGCAGTCAGCCTCCTGGGAGCAGGGCAAGGCCTTGCCTTGGGGTCCCCAGGGTCCTGCTCAATAAGCAGGTATATGATAAAGGCTAGTGGAATGAGTTAATCCTTCCTCTCTTGTTCTGTGGGGGGGGCTCTCCAGTCTATGGGGGTGCTCTGTGCCCCCTCCCTGCCCCTCACCACTGGCTCACATGCCCATGATACCTGCAAACGTCAGCTCACCGGGGACCTGAGCACCCACCAGCCCAGAGGGGAGGCCCATTTTGGATTGGCTGCAGCTCTGCATTCTCCCCTCATGACCATCATTAATGATGGTTCCTTCTAGCAATCCAAGCCCGACAGTTTACAATAAGCCACCTGCTCCCCATTCTGGCTGGGATGGGGTTGGCCAGTGGGGAGGTGTTTATATGGGATCCTGAGGGATGCTCTCACTGTCCAGCTCCTGTCCTGCAGCCTAGGGGACGGGGCACGGCTCGGCCTGGTGCAGGGCCAAACCATCTTTGTCCACAGAACCATCTGTCCGTAGAACCATCTTAGCTCCCCACCCATCTGCCTCTGGACTGACACTGGCCGTCTAGCTAGCTGCAGGGCCAAAAGCAAGGGCTCCCTGGTCTCAGCCACCACACACTGTCAAGAACAAGGAAAAGCAAACCTCTCCTTCCCACCACCTAGCTCCCTCTACCAGCCTCCTAGCTGTTTCCCCTCCCCCGCCCCCCAAGCCAGGGCCCAGGAAACCCACCCATCCCACAATGCCCTGTGTCTAGCTGAAGCCATCTCTCCTGCGCCGCCTGCACCCCACAGCTCCCAGGCCCCGCCCCTCCTTTCTCTCAGCGGAAAGAAGCCCCTTCCCAACACCTTGGAGGCCCTTCCTCTCCTGTCTCCCCCACAGCCCAGCGCTCCCTCATGGCCAGTGTTGGGACAGTCTCCGGCTGGCTTCATGTCACCCCTGGGAAGTTCTGAGGCCTCAGCGAGTGCTCTGACTGGGTGGTCAGAGGGATTTCTGCCCACCACTACATTCTGAGGTCTGGGATGTCACCTGAGTGAAGAAAAATGGGCAGGAAAAAAATTCACGGACATCTCCTTGACGGATGTTTCTGGGAAATCAAACCAAATGTCAGCTGGGAGGGGAATGCATAGACAAAACCTGCCTGGAAGCCCCTGGGGACCCGTCCTCCAGGTCCCTGCAACTCCGGGTGAGTCAAGGGCCGCTGGCCCCGCCCACAGGGTCTGAGGGTGCTCTTACGCTGCCTGGGTGGGGGCCAAGAGCGTCCTGACCCTCCCCTCCTGGCTCGACCCTCCACCGGTATCTCCCGGTGGTCAGCCTTGAGTGCACCTCCCTCCCGGAATGTGTCTGGCCCTTCAGAAGCCCCGGACTCCCCTTGGCTGCATCCCCAGCCCTGTAAGCCTCTGTGGGGCACCCCTTCTTCTCCCATCTCCCAATCCGAACCCTTCTCCTGTGTGGTCTGTCATAAATAAAATTTCCAATCCGCTTGGCCACTTCTGAGAACGACCCATTGCCCTCTTGTGAGAGAAGCCCTCCAGAAACCACTGACCCCCGGACTGTCACTGGCCGTGGCACTATTTTCCCCAGAGCACCCCTGCCACTGGCCTTGGCACTGAGACCCATCTTCTTCTAGCTGTTTTTCGGGATCTTCATGGATGGCCCTTGCCACACCTTGTTCCTCGGCCACCTCTCCTCTAGACACCCCCCACTTTCCTTCAGCCATTTGCTCCAAGTTACTTCTTGGGCCTTGTCATTCCAGCAGCTGCAGCCCCGCACCCCGATATCAGCCTTAAGCACCCCACTCCGACCACCATCTCTTGTCCTTCCAGTGCCCTCTGTCCCGTTCCCTGATCCCCAAAGCCTGTGACTCCCCTGGAACTTTCTGGTCTATTTCTCTGACTCATAGCCCTCATCACAACTACAGCATTACATATGATTCTTTTTTTAAAAATTAGGATAAAACATAACATCAAATTCACCATTTCATCTCCTTTGCATATACCCTCGAGTCTCTTACTTAAGAGTCAAATCCAGCTTCACTAACTCCTGCCCTGTACTTGGCACCTGAATGTGACTGGAGAGACACACATAAGCCCCCTGACGGGGTCTCCCTGTCCAGGAGCACCCAGTTCTACCGGCCTCACCGGCTTCCTGCTGCCCAGCTGTCCGGCTGTCCCTCCGCCAAGCACACCCTGTCCGCTGTGCTCCCCACGCGAGTTTCCACATCTGCTGCCCCTCCCCTCTCCCAGCTGATGCCCTTGCTTCTCTCACTGCACTGAGTTCCAGTTCTAGCCTGGAGAACTCAGAGGACCTGACTTGGCCTAGGAAGGGTAGAGGTGAGTTGAGCCAAAGGCAGAAGGCCCCATCTACGTGCAGAGGACTGCAGGTTTCTTGGGGGAAACAGGGCCCAAAGTGCGTGGCATCAAGAGGAGATGATCTTCGAGGCTGGTGTGTGATCAAGGATCTCACATTCAAAGCTAGGCTCAGCCTCTCCCGTGTCTCCACACAGCATACCCTTTACTCCTGGGCTCAAAGAGCTGTGGCAATGGCCGAGAAGCCTCATGAAGACTCATCGGGGAGGAGGCAATAGGGAGCAGATGGAAGACGATGGTCTCGGGACCTGCTGGGTGCACAGCCCCTGGTTCCACAATCTTTTGTAATTAACGCCAGCTGGTGCCCTCCCCCCCCATAATGAGTCCCCACCCAGTAGCCCTTTAGCTAACCCTCACCCCCTGCCCTTGCTCCCAGATCGGGGCTTTTGCTTTGGCCATTGCAACCTAGTCTGTCTTAGGACAGGGCTGTGACAATGAGGCTTTAACGCCCTATCCATCACTCCAGTTCTTCTGGGGTCCTGTCCTCCCCCAGGTCCTGAACCCTCTGCCCTGGGTAGGGTCTCTACAGGCACCACAGTGTGATGACTCTGAGCTTAGACTCCAGAACAGGACTTCTCAGCCTTAGCACCACTGACATCTGGGGCTGGATAATTCTTTATTGCGGCGGCTGTCTCACATAGCGACGTTGGTACCATCCCCGACCCCTACCCAGGAAATTCAACCAGCACACCCACCCCCTCCCCCATCCTCCAGTGTGACAAACAAAAATATCTCCCAGCGCTGTCCTTTGTCCCTGGAGGATGCCAATGCCCTGGGTGGAGGACCACTGATCTAGCGTCTAACGGTACTGGGTTCACACTCAGCTCCTACCTTTGCACAAGTCCCTTCACCAGTCTGAGCCTCGTCTCCCCTGTTCTTAAGACAGGAAGCCCTACACCTGATGCACAGGTAGATGTGAGGCTTAGCGCGCAATCGTGCACGGGCAGAGCTGGAGATAGGGCCTGCCCCAGAGGAGACACTTAGTCCTCACCACGATTAGTAGCTCCTGGATGCTGAGCCCTTCTGACCCTGCGGGTGTGGCTGTCACTGCCCTGCCTTATCTCTGGGTCTGATCCTACTGCCCAACAGTTCCCACCTAGGAGACAGGTGAAAACAGGGAGCCTTCAGAGGCCCACCAGTGCGGGACCATCCCAAATACCACGAGGGTACCTCTGAGGGCTCTGCTGGGCAGTTATTCACAGTGGCTAATTCTGGTGACTCTGGGAGCCCATGCAGAGCCTGCGTTCTACCCCAACTCCTAGAAGCTTCCTTGAGCTCAAGAAGTGGCATTGATATGCAGGACAGGTCCTACAGGGGAAGCTCATGTGTCTGGCCCACAAACATGGTAAGGACTGCAGGAAAGGTGGAGGAGGGGACATTCAGAAGCCACCAAAAGCACCGAGGCCCACGAACTCACACCTAAGGATCCATCAGGGCAACCGCCGGGCCAGGAGAAGCTGAGGTTCAGAAGCCGGGGCTGAGGCATCTAGAGGAGAAGCTGGGCCTCCCCCCGCACCTGTCCCCTTCCTCCTCTGCTGTCCTGCCACACGTTTAGTGAGCACCTATTGTGTGACCACTCAGTGCCAAGTGCTGCTGGCTCCGCGCAGCTCCATGTGGGGAAAGCTACAGCCGCGTGAGGGGCTCGTGTTCCAGAGGCCAAGGGACCGAGAAGACCTCGGTCTTTTCGAGGTGCATGAGCCTGGGTCCCCCCCAGATGTTCTAGCTGCCTAGAGCTTAACTTCTCGCTCCTCCATGAGACAGAGCTCAGATCCCAAAGGCCACCATCATCGTCCCCCTGGCACAGGTGGAATTGTGTCTCCCCCCTACCCCACTGAACTTGTTTGGTGAAATCCCAAACCCCCTCCCTCAGAACGTGTTCTTACTTGGAGATAGGGTCTTTACAAAGGTAATGCAGTTAAAATGAGGTCAGTAGGGTGACCCTAATCCAATATGACCAGTGTCCTAGGACAGGGGAAATTTAGGACACAGGGACAGAGGGAAGATGTGTGACTGGGGGAAGACAGCCATCAGCAAGTCAAGGAGCAAGGCCCAGGGCAGATCTGCCCTCACAAGGAACCTCAGAAGGAACCGAGCCCGCTGCCGACACCTTATCTTCCAGCAGCCTCCGGAAAATACATTTCCAGGCTTGAAGCCCCCAAGCTGGCTCCTTTGCTAAGGAAGCCCTAGAAGACTCACCCACCTCCCAACACTGCCTTCCCTCCTCCTGTGTTGGTCTTCGTGTAGCCGGCCCACCTGTCCCAGGGCCACCCACCTGTCCCCTCGCATCCCCTGGTCTGCCTGGGACCACCAAAAGCATGGTGCTGACAACAACGTGCTTATAAGCACAAGGCAGGGCCCGGCCAGGGGCCAGACCTCCTGAGCTCGAGTCTTTCTGCCACCACTGACTGACGGGAATACAAAAGGGCCACATTGTATCAACCTCTCTTCGCCTCAGTCTGTTTATCTGTAAAATGGGTACAGTGCCGCTTCCACTCTCACCGGCTTATTGTGCGCAGCAAAACATTGGGGGGGGGGCGGGGAAGACGTGCAGGAGTTCTTGTTAAGTCCTAGGGGCCCCAACGAAGCCATCGCTTAGTTAGCACGTCGCTCCTGGGCAAACACTCTCCCTACTTTGGACTCTGACTGAACTCCCCGTCCATTAAAACCTCCATTCCCTCTCTACTCTGACTGTGCCGAGACGGGTCTCCCGCTCCCTATTTCTAACGCTGCCTATCTGGATTCAAGAACAGGTGACGTATAGTTTGACTCCTGCTGATTTTCATCTTGTAGGCATCAGCCCATTATCCCAGCGTGGGATCCTGGGAGTCTCAGTTCAGCTATCTGATACATTTGCATCCTTTCCCGCTGTGAGTCATTCATAGATCCATGAGCGCGACCTTCTCCCTTCATCCAGGTTCATGCTGACCGTACCAGAAAGGGACAGACAGACAAAGCCCTCTCTCCAGACAATCTACAACCTTTGGGCTGAGTCTTCAATTGGCAGCAGATTCACTCAGTGGTAGTAACAGGCAGTGATGAGCTGGAGTGTCACGTTGGGAGTTTAAAATCAGCCGTGGTAGGAGTATTTATACCAGGGAAATTGGCAAATAATACAAATCAGATTTCAGCTCCCCCTTCCCACCCTGTCAAGAGCCAGTTGTTAAATATTTACCCGCACATTCACCCACGTTCATGTGTCACGCTCAAGATATTGGGAGAGACTTTGTCAAACACCTCCAAATTCACACGTACATCTTCACGGAGCTTTCATAGCCTACCAAACAGTGCCGTCTGCATTATTTAATTCAGTTCTTTGAACATCCCAGAAGTTAAAGGGCTGAATATCACCGTACCCACTATACCCATTTTAAAGATGAGGAACACGAGGCTAATGATTGTCTCAGAGCCAGACAGGAAACTAGTGTCAAAAGTGGGGCTCAGGGGCACCTGGGTGGCTCAGTGGGTTAAAGCCTCTGCCTTCAGCTCAGGTCATGATCCCAGGGTCCTGGGATCGAGCCCCACATCGGGCTCTCTGCTCGGCGGGGAGCCTGCTTCCTCCTCTCTCTCTCTCTGCCTGCCTCTCTGCCTACTTATGATCTCTGTCAAATAAATAAATAAAATCTTTAAAAAAAAAAAAAAAGCGGGGCTCAGACCACCGTGTTAGGATCTCAACTGTCACTGCTATTGTCAGCTTGACGTTGAACTGTGCCCCTGCCCCACCCCCACTGCCCAGTCCCCACTGTTGATTGTCAAAAGTGCCTTGAATTCTGTCACCAGCCACTGTTCTGGGTTTAACACTCAGTCTTTGAGGGGGATTCTGCAACCGAGGGCTCTACCTCCAGCCCTTCTGGCTAGTAGCATGTCACCGGGATCCCTGTTTCTACCTGGGGGAGGACCCTCAAATTTTTGACAAGACTCTCTGCGCTCTGTTTAAAGTTCACCGATGACAAGAGACTGCTTAAAGTGACCCCACCTCAATGCAGTCTTTCTCAGCCTGGGCTCCAGTGATGCTGGGACCCTGGAGCTCTCCAGGATAGCAGCGCTGACTTAGGGCTCTGGGCTTGAGGGCTAGAAGAGCAGACCGAAGGCGGGTGACGGCATTAGAGGAGCCCAAGGAGGAAGCTGCAAAGCGACAGGTTTGGCGTAGCCCACACAGTGTCTTTCTCAAACACTTTTTTAAAATCCTAAAGGGAGGGGCGCCTGGGTAGCTCAGTGGGTTGGGCCTCTGCCTACGGCTCAGGTCATGATCTCAGGGTCCTGGGATTGAGCCCTACATCGGTCTCTCTGCTCAGCGGGGAGCCTGCTCCCCCCGCCCCCGCCTGCCTTTCTGCCTGCTTGTGATCTCTCACTTTCTGTCAAATATATAAATAAAATCTTAAAAAAAAATCCTAAAGGGGCACCTGGGTGGCTCAGTTGTTAAGCATCTGCCTTTGGCTCAGGTCATAATTCCTGGATCTTGGGATCGAGCCCTGTAGAGGGAAGCCTGCTTTTCCTCTCCCACTCCCACTGCTTGTGTTTCCTCTCTCACTGTGTCTCTCTCTGTCAAATAAATAAAGAGAATCTTAAAAAAAAAAAAAACAAAAACCCCAAACTTTAAAATCTTAAGAATTGAGAGATTTCACCTAAAAAGCCAGATTTCCAGAATCTCTTTTAAAAAAAAAAAGGAAATCTGGCAACACAAGCCCACTGATATACTTGGAAACAATCTGATGGAATCGGGGAGGGGCTGTCCCTTTTTGAAGTGGCAGGACTTCTCCAATTTACCCCCCACCCCCCATTTTGGGGTTGCAAACTCTAAAGCCCTAGGCACCCAGCAATGAATGTAAATGAGTGGTGTGAGCTTTAAGCACCAGGACAACTAGTCTTTGACCTTGGGTCTAGGTGCTGGGGTACCAGGGCTAGCTGCTTTGTCTCTTTGAGGCCCATCTGGTCTGGGTCGCCACACACCTCTGGGGGCTGGATGTGGCCCAACTGGGCCTCTTGCACTAACCACTAGAAATTACTCAACCTCTCTGTGTTTTAGTTGCTCATCTTGAAAATGATGATGAAAATACTAGCATTTTCCTCATCGTCTCGAGGTGAGGATAAATCAGCTAAACCATGACAGGTCCTTAAAACAGTTCCTAAAACTTGCAACAAGCTCAGTCAACACTGGTTGCCATCCTTCCGCCCAGGGCCTGCTTGGCTCGTCTCCATCCCGCCCAAGCTGCTCTGGAGTCTCGGGGGACTGCTGAGGAAGAGAGAGGGTTGGACAGTGGGTGGCTCTAGCTAACCACCCAACTCTGCACCTGAGTTCACGACGTGGGAGCAGGGAGAGTGGAGTTCTCAGCTGGGGGGAGGAACGGCCCAGGGGCTGCTCCCTGACTCCAGGCCCTATGAGCCCACAGTGTAAGGGCGGTGGGAACGGAAGCTGGGCCTGGAACCAGGGAGGACACGGTTACAGGGTCTGCAGATGACGCATGGACGCCGAGCACCACATTTTACCCCACAGGCCAACGAGGGGCGCTCTGGCATTCACCACGTGCTGGGTGTGGAGCTGGGTGCTCAGTATTTAGCATCCCTGTGGATCTTTCCAGAAGGGGCATCAAGACCTTACACAGGAGACACTGAGGCTCAGAGAACTACGTGCCTCTTCCCATGTCTGCTTAACTGTTAAGGGGCACAGCCCACCTTCCAACAGAGCCTGGGGAGCCCCAAAGCCTGTCTGCCTGCACCAGGCAGCCCTACCCCACTCCGGCTCTCCCAGCGGGCACCAAGGGCGAGAACAGCCTGCCCAGGCCTCCAGGTGAGGAACGTCTGAGGAAGCCAGACCCGAATGTTCCAGACCTGAGAGCAGACGCAGGGAGTGTGGACAACCACCTCTCAGAGGCAGTCAGATGTCATGGAAGCGGAAAGGGGTTTATTCTCTAGAACTCCAACGGGCAAGAGCAGGGCCACAGGAGGTTAGACTGCGCTCACCATCAGAACAACTACGGATGGGGCGCCCGGGCGGCTCAGTCGGTAAAGCGTCCCACCTTGATTTCAGCTCAGGTCACAATCCCAGGATCAGAGCGGGGCGTGGGGGGCTCAAGCCCCGTGTCAGGCTCTGTGCTTGGTGGGGAGTCTGCCTGAGAGTCTCTCTCTCCTGCTGCCCCTCCCGCCTCCCCTCCCCCAGGCACGCTCTCTTTCTCTCTCTCTCGAAAATAAATAAATAACTCTTTAAAACAAAACAAAACAAACAACTAAATTTTGTTTAGGAGTGTCTGTGAACAAGGGGAATAGGTCCTTTTGGAAAGGGACTGCTGCCTAGGCATGGGCCAAGGGCGCCTCATGTGTCAGCAGGCCAAGGCGGGTAGGAAAAAAGGCCCACCATTGGGTTGTGGGGTGTAGAGAGGGCAGGGTCAACCATACAGAAGGATCTCAGGGTCTCAGGGTCCTCTTCTTCTTTTTTTTTTTTTTGGTAGAGAGAGAGAGAGCACACAAGCAAGAGAGTAGGGTAGGAGCAGAGAGAGAGGGAGAGAGAATCCTGAGTGGGGTCCACACCCAGCATAGAACCCAAAGTGGGGCTCAATCTCGCAACCCTGAGAACATGACCCAAAGCAAAATCAAGTGTCGGACTGACTGATTGAGGTGCTCCTCAGGGTCCTCTTAAGTTGAGCTGTCAGAGGTACCTCCTGCCTGCCCCACCCCTTCCTCATTCATACACGAAATATTTTTCTGAATTGTGCTGAACAAGACAGATGTGGTCTGTGCCTTTAAGGAGCACTACAACGAAATCTTTCCATTTGGGGTACATGCTACAAGCTCTAAGTAGGTGGGACTTCATATCTCATCAGGGTAGGAGAAAGTGTCCCTGGAAGAAGTGGCATTTGAGTTGACACTTGAAGGATGGGCAGATCTGGGCAGGTGAAGGGAGCTGGAAGCGTGTTGCGGGCCAAGGGAACAGCATGTGGGAAAGCCCCGAATGAGGACAGGCACTTGAAGCCCGAGAGGACACGGAAGACAGAAGAGATCAGGTCTGCGTAGCAGGAAGCGTGGTGGGGGGTGGTGGGGGAGTGGGCGGTGAGGAGGGGCCCAGACTGAGAGCTGGGCACCACTCAGTGGCCCCCTCCGCGGTCCAGGCAGGGGACAACAGCGGCATTACTGAGACTTAAGCGGATGGAACTGAGATGTGTCTAGGAAATCAAGTCAGAGCAAAGGAAGAGAGGATTGTTCCAGTGGAGAGAGAAGGAACCGGGAGGGTCGAATGGGCTTGAGCTTCTGCACGGCTGTCAGCACTGTGGCCAGCCCCAGCCCCACCAGGGAGGGGACCCCATGCTCTTGTCATCATGTGCTCACGGGGAGCCCTCTACTCTGCTCCTCCGGGGAGAAGACTCTGGACTAATCCTGCCACTTTGCCCACCCCTTGGGAGGGTCTCCTTGCCTGAGGAGGTGGCCCAGGGCGGGGGTGGGGGGTCTGACATTTATTGGACAAGTTCCTCTTCTAGTTCGGGGGTAGTGACTTCACGGCTGCCCCCGCAGCCTGCCCTTCCCTTTAGGTTGCGTCTGTTGGCAGGAAGGAGCCCCTTTCTACCTGATCCCACAACCCAGACAAGCAAACCCAAGTTAGGGTGTAGGGTCGCCTGCTGCATCCCAGCTTGACACTCAAGCTTCTTTCTCCAGCCCGGTGGGCCCTGCAGTGAAGCTGGGATGCCCCTGACACGAGGACCCGCTTCTCAGCGGGCTCCCTCACTAAGCTGTAAGGCGAGTGGCTGGACCCGCCCTCTACCCAGACTCGCTGCTGGGCATGGTGCTGGGTGAGGTCTCTCTGTTCCTATGAGGATATGACCCTTCCCCAGGAATGTGACTCTACTTCGTCCCCGATTTTAAACAGACCTTCCTGATGTCTGACAGTTCTCAAAACTATCGTAAATACTAGCTTGTAGGGCTCTTCCTGAGGCGGGCAGTGTCTTCCTCTAGTCCTTCTAACTTACATCTTGGCATTGACCATGACCAGCAACATTGCCATGGCTGGACACTATTGCGTGGATCTTTCCCTTGGCCTGGGAAACCTGCACGTAGCTCTGTCGCCCAGTGTGCCCCTCACGTCATCATACAGGAGACACTTCTCGGGGTCAAAGTGCCCAAAATCACAGTGTCTCTGAGCAAATGGTCTGGCGTTCTGGGCAGTGTAAATGACACGTGTGCCCATTTTTCTCACTGCAGAAGGGATCTTGGGACCTCAGGCTTGTGTTTTGTGCACTAACGTCATTCTCAGCTCCCACATATATTCCGTCCCCTGTATTCCCAGTGCCCTGATTTCCTCACTACAGGTGTCTCTGCAAAGTGCCTCTGACCCTTTCTGGAGAGAGCTGAAGCCCAGGCATGCTTTCCTGCATCTTCTTGTCTCTGCCTCCTCCCCTCCCCACGGTACGCGGCTCCTCGCTCCAGGCCCCAGAATGTTCTTCGGTCTGGAAAGAAGGCTGACATGGGAGATGATCCAAGTTTGTAAATTCCAGGAAAGGCGTGAGCGGGACACAGGCTCCTAAGACACATGCTCAGATTTCCTGGAAGTTTAGGTAACCAAGACATTGGTTTTTCACGGCCTGGGAAGCTGGTCAGGAGGTGGACCAGGCTGAAGTGAGCAACCAGTCTCCCGCAGGGTCTTCGCAAGTGACCAATGCTCTGCGCAGCCCTCTCCAACTGAGACACCGGCCACAGCCCCGGCCTCCCCCGGAGTCGCTCAGCTGCATGCCCACGGGCCCTTCACTCTTCCCCAGAGTCTGCAACTCAGCCTTCTCTCGTGACACCTCCTGACACCGCCTCCCGGGACCCCCTCCCGGTGACACCTTCAGCTCATTACCTCCACCACTTAACGCTCCCTAATAACGAGCTCTCACTCGCAATCACACTGCCAGCGCCCGGGTGAAGACAGCCTCCAGCTGCTGCACGCCTGGGCCCGCGCCCACCGCGCTGTCTAGACGCAAGCACGGGGCCTGTCAGCATCCAAATGACAGCACGTGCCCCAGCCGCAGAGCGTCAAAGCCGGCTCCATGCCGGGGACTGCACATGCTGAATGAAGCCCAATTTCATGTTAATGCGGCTCCAGAACAAAATGCCAGGAGCTTCTTCCAGCACCTTTCCCCTTCCCCCCTCACATGGGGAGGCCCCCCGGGGGCGTCAGGACCAACCTTGTGGCGTCAGGACCATTCACCTTGTGACCATGTGTCATCAGGATGTACCCGAAGCCCTCAGAGCCTCCAACCGCCCCCCCCCGCCTGCCAAGGATCCCCACCCCTGCGGCCCATCCTTTGGGGTGATCACCTCCTTCAGGCACGGTCTGGATCAACCCTGGCCACCGACCACCTGCTGCCGGGGAGCTGGCTTAGGGCTCAGCTCAATGCACCCCAAATCAGCGGCAATTCACAAGGACTCGCCATGCGGGAGAGCCCCAGCTCTAGGGGACTCCCTGGGGACCCCCGCTGCTCCACAAGTCTCCACCCTGAGACACCGGAGGACTTTTGAGAACTTCCGAGTTGCCCAGAAGTACACCGGCTTGCACCTTTTGTTTAGGACTCTGCGTTAAAAAACCGACCCCTGCAAGCTGGGGAGCCTGCCCAAGCTTAACCTGAGGCAGTGGTCAGGTTGTGGGGAAGAGGCAGGACCTTTATTCGTGGCCTTGACTCTGTTCCCCCAGCGGCCAGCAACAGGTGCCAGCCCCGGGCTCCCCCAGCTGCCCAGGCAGAAGAGAGTTCCTCCGCTCTTTCTGAGGAAGCAGCAGCTGGGAGAGCCACCGGCATCTCACTCAGCCCTGCCCCCTGAAAGCCCACCACAGGCTGCCCCTTTCGGGGGTCTCTCCCCTCCTCAGAGCCCTGGGGCCTGAATGGTCCACTGGGGCGCTCCCCACAGGCTTCGGGTCCTGAGGGCAGGGACTAGGTCCCCCCAGCACCCAGTCTGTCACAGGAGACTCCCACTAGTCATGTGGCCAGGATGACACATGGGGCTGGGCAGGCCTCAGACCCGGCTCCTGCCCTTCCCCACAGCCGAACGGGGCTCTGAGGCCGGCAGCCTTTCCACCCAGGCCCTCGGTGCTTCCTTCTGGACCAGGGGCACCGATGTGGTACTAGCCTGGCCACACTCTTTGTACTTTGCCAAGAGGAGGCCCAGGAACATCCAGCTTGCCTGTGTTGGGCCTGGAGCGCCTCTGAGTCGCAGGCCTGGAGCGCCTCTGAGTCGCAGGCCTGCCTTGGGGGCCCCCACCCGAGACCACCTCCCCTTCCCGCGAAGAACAAACCCCTGTCTGGGTTCTGGAAGGATTTTAGAAGCTTGCCAAAGCAGGTCTGGGGTTAGGTTTCGGGAGCCCAAATTGTGCTGGGCATCAGCGGGGTCCCCCTGGGCCAGCAGCGAGCGTGTGCACACGCAGGTGAGAATGGGGGAGGTGTGTGTCTGTGCGTCTGCGAATGGGAGGAAATGAAATAACCCAGAGCCCCTGGCCCTTTTCACCTGACCCCAAAACTGGTATCAGGCCCACCAGGTTCCTGGCTCAGAACAGCTTTGATAGTCAGGACCCAGGGAGCCGGGAGGAGACGGGCCCTCAGGAGAGGCAGTGCAAGGGTGGAAGATGTCAGCAGGGTCTGGGGGCGGGGGTGGCCCCAGCGGTGGGAGGGGATAGGAAGAAGCACTGTCATAGGTCTGCCTTGGGCAGGGCAGAAATGCCCAGAGGGGGCCTTTGGTTATGACCAGAGGCCAAGAGCCAGCACCTCTCAGTGGGGTCCCAGGGCTCCTGCTCCTGGGTTTGGGGGGGAGGGCAGCGCCTACCTGTACCACGGCGGGTGGGTGCTGAAGGCCTGGAGTCATAGGTGGCGGGGTCCTGCAGCAGGGGAGTCATCCAGTGCCCCCTCGGTGCCCGGGCCCAGAGCCCACTGCGCCTGCAGCACCAAGGGCCATTGTGAGGAGAATCTGAAAGGAGAGGGCAGTGGGAGGGCACGGCCAGACCCTGAGGCCCGAAGGCAGAGAGGGCAGTGGGAGGGCACGGCCAGACCCTGAGGCCCGAAGGCAGAGTCCACATGGACTTCCGAGGGCTGGGGAGGAAGCCTGACAAGGAGGTCTGAGAAAGCAAACAGGAGATGTGTGGAAAGAGACCCGGATGGAGGGGACAGGCAAGGGCCAGCGAGGGCTCGCGGGGAGGTCGGGGCGGGAGCAGTGTGAGAGCAGGAAGCGGTCAGCGCACACCAGGTCTTGAGGGACTGAGCTGGAAGGACAGAGCAGAGAACCCAGGCAAGACCCCGGCCTGGCAGGGGAGGCAAGGTTTGGGGACTGGGGGATAAGCGGAGGAGGGGAGGAGCTGGGCCTCAGACGCACTGGGCATGACGGTCAGGCCCAGAGGGGACCTGGATGGCTCAGGTCCCAGAAGGGACATCCGAGGGCATCCCAGGGTGGCAGGCACCCGGAGTCGGCCTGTTCTCAATCCTTCCACCATGCTCAGGGCTCCCCCCCCCCCAGCCCCTCGCTGCCCCTCCCTGCGGTTTGGCCCTCCTGCAGCAGCCACAAGGCCACAGGGGGGCCTCAGGACCCAATTGTGAACTCAAGTCCTGAGCAGGTGGAGTGTGGGGGATGAGGAAAAGGCGTTGCTACAGGTATGGGGGCGGCCGAGAGTGGTTCAGGGTCCCAGTGGGCGGGTGTCGGCCAGGAGGCTACTCAGATCAGTGGGGGGGGGGGGGGGCAATGAGAGGAGGAAGACGCGAACGGAGAGAGGTTACCAGCCCACGGGGGTGGGGGGCTGCCCTGCAGGAAGGCTGAGGACAGAGGGACAACCTGAACGGGAGAGAGGTGTCCAGGCAGGGGAGAGGAGGGAAGGTGCCAGGCAGAGGGAAGGAGGGGAGGTGCTAGGCAGGGCAGGGGAGGGGAGGTGCCAGGCAGGGGAGTGGGTAGGAGGGAGAGGATGCCAGGCAGGAGCAGGATGGGAACGTGCTAGGCAGGGAGGGGTGGCAGGCGAGGGGGAGGAGTAGGTGGAGGCGATCGGGAGGAGGGAAGGTGCCAGACGTGAGGGAGGGGTACCAGGCGGAGGAGTGCCAGGCAGAGGGAGGGAGGGGAAATGCAGGTGGGGGGAGGGGGGAAGGTACCAGGTAGGGGAAGGAAGGAAAGAGGCC
>NC_081560.1:5509960-5510563 GCF_022355385.1 Mustela nigripes | reverse complement strand
GGGGGGAGGAGGATGCCAGGCAGGGAAGAAGGGATGCCAGGCAGGCGGGAGCAGAGGAGATACCAGGCAGGGGGGAGGAGGGATGCCAGGCAGGGGAAGGAGGGATGATGCCAGCAGAGGCAGGACGGGTACTGCCAGGCAGGGAAGGCGGGGGCGCCGGCGCAGCGCGGCCGGGCGGCGTCTCCGAAAGGGCCTGGGGGCCGCGCAGCGCGGGTCGCTCACCTGCTCCCCCGGGACCCCGGCCCCGGAGCACGGCCGCCCGCTCCCCGCTCGGCGCTCGGCTCGGCCCGGCGCCTGCGCCGCTGCAGCCCGGAGCGGGGGAGGCGCAGGGAGCGTCTGCAAAGAGCGAGGAGCTTAATAATGAGTTAGGGATCGGATCAGGCAGCGTCGCCCATCCATCCGAATGTGCGATCACCACGTTGGGAGCATCGCCACCCGCCCTGGCCAAGTCCATTGTGATCCTCGGCCCGTGCACATATGATCCTCAGGTCTGTAGGGGCCCCTAGGCGCCCACCGATCCACACAGACCGTCGGAGCATCCTAAGTGACCGCAGACAGTACCACACGCGCTCACAGGCGCATTTGTACATACACGGGGGGGGG
>NC_081560.1:5409262-5509860 GCF_022355385.1 Mustela nigripes | reverse complement strand
CCCGGGGGGGCGGTGGTGCGCGGGGGGCTGGCTGGCGGGGGGGGGGGGGTGGGGGCGGGGGGGGGGGTGGCGTCGGTTCCACTCCAGGCTCAGAGCCAGGCACTGACTGGCGACCCCTCTTCCTACCTTTACGCACTAGCCCTTGCCCCACATGCAGTCACAGGAGCCAACCCTGGTCACCCCATGGGGTATCCCAGGAGTCACTGTCGAAGCACCAGTAGCAGCTAGCACAGCGCCTGGCATTTGGTAGGGGGTCAGCTCTGACCTGCTAAAAAGGATGAGCCTTAGGCAAGGTCCAGAGCTGGTGGGAGCCCCCGTAGGCAGGAGCCAGCAGGTGAGGACTTTGGGGGCAGAGTCCTGGCAGCCCTGAGGTGGAGCTGTGATAGCAACCCGGGTCAGTGGGGTCCTGCCCCCTCAGATTCCACCTCTGCCCTGGATGCCTAGCCTGGCCCCATCTGGGCCACTCCTTGCACTGGAGGCATTTGGGGTTTCTGGGCTCCAATCGCTGCCTGGGCCTCTACTGCCTCTGACATGAGCTGACTTGGAGGTTTTTCCACCTCTGCCTTTTTTTTTGTTTGTTTTTTGTTTTCTAATTGTGTTAAACTACACAGAACATAAAATTCACCATCTTCACCACTTTTCAGTATACCCGTCAACGCTGTGAAGTGTATTTACCTTGCTGTGCAAACCATCGCCAGAACTCTTTCATCTTGGAAACCTGAAATTCTGCCCATTAAACAAATCTTCTCTCCCCCCAGACCTTGGGCACCGTCGTTTTACTTTCTGTTTCTATGACTTTGATTACTCTTGGTACCTCATATGAATATATTCATACACATTTGCCCTTTTGTGACTGGTTTATTTCACCGGACAGCACGTCCTCTAGGTTCGTGCACGCCGTCCCCGGTGTCAGCACTGCCTTCCTCTTCAGGTGAAGCGAGCTTCCGTTGCGTGGATGGGTGCAACCTATGGATGGGTGTCAACCACATTTCGTTTCTCCATGGGTAATGTTGCTTACACCCCCTTTAAAACAGGTTGCCATTGAACCAGACAGAAACTCCCACGCAGCCTGGGAAGACATACTCGCCTCCCAGCCCCTCTCAGCACCTGTCATCCTATTTTCAGGTCCCTTCCCCAGAGGACAGCAGACCTTTGGCTACTCAGCAGACCCACTGTGGCCTTTCTACCCACATTTGCTTATGTAATGTGCTAGATCAAATGTATTTGTGTGTTCTTTCTAGTGAAGGGACCTCGGGGTCCCTGCTAACAGTTCCATGCGTCTTTCCTAGGAACATTTATCTCCTAACAAGGGACTCTTGGAGATGCAGGGAAAGGACAGGAGCAGTGGATATTTTGAGGCGGGGAAGGATTTGCTCAGTGACCTCGGGGGCAGGGAACATGGAAAGCCATGTGGATAATGGGGTCTGAAGGGGCTTGAAAGACCTCCCATGACCCAGACCTTGGTGTTGAGGTTAGTGCTGGAACCTTCACTCCTGTGGGCAGAGGAGTCTGTTCAGAGGTGGTACACACCCTCCTGTCTCCACCCCCGCCCCCACACCCCAAAAGCTCTCTCCCCTCCCACCACCAGTTATTAACTTGGTGCAACAAGCCCTTCTATGGGACAAGTAGTTCGTTCTGAAAGTGAGGCAACGTGACCGGGTTCCTACACGAGGGTGTGTGTGTTGGGGGGCTGGGTGTGTGTGTCAGAGGAGGCCCCCAGAGGGAGAACAGGCAGGCAGGACACAGGGAGAGGCAGCCTCAAGTGCGCAGGCTGAGTGCTGGCCTAGGCCTGGCCAGAGGGGACAATGCAGGTGGCCAGCTGGGCAGTCCTACCTCTTCTTACCTGTGCCCACACCCTGCGTGCCCCCCTTTTTCCTCCTCCTACTCACGGTCTGTCCATCAGGGACAAAGTTATCAAAGGTTAAGCCCCTGGCTGTTCTTTACGACTTCCCGGGTAGGTGGGGCTTCATGTTTCTATCTCAGTATTAATACCTTGTTTGTAGGTCACTGATACCTTGTCCATCTTTCCTTCTGGACTGGGATCTCCAGGAGAGTGGGACTCGGGGTTGTCGGGCTAGCACAAGCCCGGTGCAGAGGAAGGTCTAGTAAATGTTTGGAGGCGGCTCTGGCCACAGGAGGGCTGGCAGTGGAGGCCTAGGAGGCCAGGGGAGAGGCTGAGCCAGAGGTGGGGTGGGACAGGGCCGGAAATGAGGGGCCAAATTCAGCCATTCGTGAGACCTGCCGCTGTTGCCTGCAGCACTGCTCATAGAGGAAGAACTTGGAAATACCTAAATGTTTGCCAATTGGTGACAGATTAAATAAATTGTGTGACAGGTGTAAACAGGTGATAAGAGACAGGATAAACAGGTGACAAGATAAATACATCCTTCAGTGAATGCTATCAAACAATGCGGAAGCTCGGGGCGCCTGGGTGGCTCAGTGGGTTAAGCCTCTGCCTTCGGCTCAGGTCATGATCTCAGGGTCCTGGGATCGAGCCCCGCATCGGGCTGTCTGCTCAGCAGGGAGCCTGCTTCCCCCTCTCTCTCTGCCTACCTCTCTGCCTACTTGTGATCTCTCTCTCTCTGTCAAATAAATAATAAATAAAATCTTTAAAAAAAAAAACAAAACAATGCGGAAGCTCTCTACATACTGACAGAGCAGGATCTCGAAGATAAGGAAAGTGGAAAAAAGTGAGACCTGCGGAACTGCGTAAAGCAGGCTCGTGTGTGTGTGTGTGTGTGTGTGTGTGTGTGTGTGTGTGTTGGTGTGTTCGTATGTATATGAACATATAGTCCTCTAGAAGGGTACGAAAGGAGGGCCTCTGGTGAGGATCTGGAGTGTGGGATGGGTAGAGTGAGGCTTGCTTTCCACTGTGTATTCCTTTTTACCTTTTAAATTTAGAAGTAAAAGTTTACAGAAATCACCCATATCATCATTTATACTTTCAAATTACACTGAGCACCCACTATGTAAGATCAGGCCACAGAGCTATGTGCCTTTGATCATGAACCCATATGGGACTCTTCATCAGTCCTTTTTTTTTTTTTCTTTTTAAGATTTTATTCATTCGTGGGGCACCTGGGTGGCTCAGTGGGTTAAGCCGCTGCCTTCAGCTCGGGTCATGATCTCAGGGTCCTGGGATCGAGTCCCGCATCGGGCTCTCTGCTCAGCAGGGAGCCTGCTTCCCTTCCTCTCTCTCTGCCTGCCTCTCCATCTACTTGTGATTTCTCTCTGTCAAATAAATAAATAAAATCTTAAAAAAAAAATATTTTATTCATTCGTTTGAGAGAGGGGGAGATGGCGCATGCACACAAGCAGTGGGGAGAGGAAGGAGATGGAGAAGCAGACGCCCCGCTGAGCATGGACCCCCCCCCACAGGGCTCAATCCTAGGACCTCAAGGTCATGGCCTGAGCCAAAGGCAGATGCTTAACCATCTGAGCCTCCCAGGCAAGCCAACCTTCTCTTACTTGTTTTGCATTTCTGCCCCCAGCTTGTCTTACGGTGTGTCCAACACTGGACTAGGCTCTGTGGACAGGGATGAATGAGACACCTCTTGACTGGATGGGGGATCGATGCATGGAAACAACTCACCATGCCAGGGAGAAGGGCTGGAGTACAATCACAGAGGCCAGTCCCAATGCTGGAGGGGACAGAACGTGGAATGGAGCTGGGGCAGCGGGGGGGCGGTGATTAGTGCTTCATGGGGACAGAGTTTCTGTTTGGCAAGAAGAGAGTTCTGGAGACGGGTGGTGGAGACGGTTGCACAACAGTGTGAATGTATTTAATGCCACTGAACCGCACACTTACACATGGCTAAGATGGTACATTTTAGGTGGTGTGTTTTTCACTACAATTAAAGCACGTAAAAATAGGGGTTATCATGTTTAAGACATTGACTACAGTTAACAATACTGTATCTCATATTTGAAAGTTGTTAAGAGAGTTGATCTTAAAGGCTCTCATTTCAAGAAAAAAGAAATTGTTAACAATGGAGGTGATCATTAACTAGACCCCTCCCTACCCTCCTCCCATGAGGACAGGGAAAGTGCAAAGATTCCAAAAACTGCTCTGAGATTTAGTTAGATTTATTTCTGATTTGGTGTTTTTCTTCTCTTCAAGAGTCCTCCTGCCCTGCCAACCTCAAGATATCCTGTTTAAGCTTTGGGCTCGACCAGACCTCGGTCTGGTCCTGGCTGAGCCAGATCCTGAACTGGGAGTGCTCTTCCTTTCTCGGACAACTTTTGTTTTCCCTAAAGTTCAGGATTAGCCTTTTTAAAATAAATGATTTTTTAGAGCAATGTTAGTTTCATAGCAAAACTGAGTGGAGAGGACAGAGAGTTCCCATATACCCCTGCCCCTCCCCGCCCCATTACAGAAATGGCACACCACCAGAATGGGACATTTGTTCCAACCAGGGAACCCACACTGACACATCGTTATCAGCCAAAGTTCACAGTTGACATTGGAGTTCACTTTCCTTGTTCATTCTACGGATTTGGACAAATGTATAATGACGTATCCACTACCATGGTATCATACAGAATAATTCCACTGCCCTAACAAGCTTCTATGCTCTGTCTATTCCTCCCCCCCTCCCCACAACCCCTGATCTCCACAGTTTTGTCTTTTCCAGACTCCCACATAGTTGGAAGCATACAGTATGTACCCTTCAGAGTGGCTTCTTTCTGGAAGTAATATGCATGTAAGCTTCCTCCATTTGTATTCTTCTTGTGGCTTGATAGCTCCTTTCTTTTTAGAATAATATGGCAATGGGGCACCTGGGTGGCTAGGTCGTTAAGTGGCTGCTCTGCCTTCGGCTCAGGTCATGATCCCAGGGTCCTGGGATCCAGCCCAGCATCAGACTCCCTGCTCAGTGGGAAGCCTGCTTTTCCCTCTCCCTCTGCTGTTCCCCGTACTTGTGATCCTTCTCTCGCTGTGTCTCTGTCAAATACATAAACAAAATCTTTTAAAAATATATATAATAGACTATGGCATTGTAACACTAACAATTATCTCTTTTTGAAAAATTGTTTCCTTAGTTTTCTACATACTTATAAAGTCAACCCCAAGTCTCTGCCGAGGGACTATCTAAGTCCCCTCAAGGCATTCAGATTCTATAGGCTCTCCTGGAGCCTTCTGACCTATTTCAGTCTGGACCAGTCGCCCACAGTCTTATCCTGGAATTTCCTTTCAATACAATCTTGGGAATTCCCCTCCCCCTCTACTGTTCTGTAATCCCCTCATCAGACAGGTACTGAGATACAGCAAAGAACACCACAGAACAAAGGTTTGGAACTTACCTTCAAATGGGAAGGACAAGCAACAGGTAAGAAAAATATGTGGGATGTTCATCCCAGCCCTCGAAGGCTGGTCCAGTATTCGATCAATGTAATCTACCATATCAAGAAGCTCTTACAGAAGAAAAATCACACAATCACATCACTGATGCAGAAAAAGCCTCCCAGGGCACCTGGGTGGCTCAGTGGGTTAAGCCGCTGCCTTTGGCTCAGGTCATGATCTCAGGGTCCTGGGATCGAGTCCCACATCGGGCTCTCTGCTCAGCAGGGAGCCTGCTTCCTCCTCTCTCTCTGCCTGCCTCTCTGCCTGTTGTGATCTCTCTCTGTCAAATAAATAAATAAAATCTTTAAAAAAAAAAAAAAAAAAAAAAAAAAAAAAGAAAAAGCCTCCCAGAAAATTCAGCAGCGAAAAGGCAATCTGAGGAGTTCCAGGATGATGCAAAGGTGCCACACCTTGGTGGTTCCCAAGGATATGTCATCCTAATGCCCGGAACCTGTAAGTGTTACCTTATTTGGAAAAAACATCTTTGCGGAGGCAATTAGATTAAGGATCTTGAGATGAGGAGATTATCCCGGATTATCCCTGTGGGCTCTAAATGCCATCCCAAGTGGCCTTGTAAGAGAGAGGCCAGATGTTGCACACGCATACACAGAAGGTGATGTGAAGGCGGAGCAGAGAAAGATGGCGCCCACCAGACATCGCAAGCTGGAAAAAGCAAGGAACGAATTCTCCCCTACAGCCTCTGAAGAGAGTAGGACTCTGCCTATGCCTGGATTTAGAAATTCTGGCCTCCAGACATGTGGGAGAATAAGTTACTATTGTTGAAAGCCACCCAGTTGGTGATGATTGTCATAGTACCTGCAGGTACCTAATACACCCCTACAACGATGTCCTAGTTGCGATATTGTCTATAGTTTTGCGAAATGTTACCACTGGGGAAACCTGGATAAGGGATACACAGGGCCTCCCTGTATAATGGCTTACCACTTCATGTGAATGCAGAATTATCCCAAATAAAATGTTTAGGGGTTTCTGACTGGCCTAGTTGGAAGAGCAGGAGACTCTTGATCTTGAGGTGGTGAGTTCGTGGCTCATGCTGGGCACAGAGCTTACTTTAAAAAAAAAAATTTTTTTTTTTTCATTGAAAGAAGCAACCAACAGCTTGGGGCACCTGGGTGGCTCAGTCAGTTAAGTGCTGCCTTCGCCTCAGGTCTTGATCCTGGAGTCCCAGACTGAGCCCCTCATGGGGCTCCCTGCCCAGCGGGAAGCCTGCTTCTCCCTCTCCCACTTGCCCTGTTTGTATTTCCTCTCCTGTGCTGTCAAATAAATAAAATCTTTTAAAAATAAGAAAATAGGGGCCCCTGGGTGGCTCAGTGGGTTAAGCCCCTGCCTTCAGCTCAGGTCATGATCTCAGGGTCCTGGGATCGAGTCCCGCATCAGGCTCTTTGCTCAGCAGGAAGCCTGCTTCCCCCTCTCTCTCTCTGCCTGCCTCTCCATCTACTTGTGATTTCTCTCTGTCGAATAAATAAATAAAATCTTTTAAAAAAAATAAGAAAATAAAGAAAATCTTAAAAAAACAAACCCCAGCAGCTGAGAAGCGAGATGAGAAGTTTGCCATGGGGAGCAGGGGGACCACCAAGGCCCCCCTTAGTCCCTGGATTTATGGGCCTGGTGAGTTAGAGGAGCTGCACTGTAGCGGGAGGCTCTGAGGTCACAGAGGTAATGGTATTTGTGTGTATGGGCGGGGGGTGGGGAGGCATAAAGAGCCTTGGAGGCTATTTTGGGGACTTTGTGTCTTACTCTGAATGAGATGGGAAACCACTGGAGGATCTGAGCAAAGACGGACACAATGGACCAATATGACTGCCATGCTGAGCAACCACTGTATGGGGAAAGCCATAAGCAGGGGGACCAGCTCGGAGGCTATCTGAGTCATTCAGGTGATGGGCCATGGCAGGTCTGAACACAAAGTAGTAATCAAGATGGTGAGGAAAGGTTGCATTCTGAGTATATTTTGAAAGCAGAGTCCAGGGCATTTGTTCTCAGAATGATCATGGGTAGGAAGGAAGAAAGGAGTCATGATGGGTACAAGGATCGGCCTGAGCCTGGCTGGAAGGCTGGGAAAGGCTGGGAGGAGTGTTGGAGGAAAAGATCGGGAACCCCATTTTGGACATGACAGATTACGCATTCAAGAGAGATGTCAAGGTAGCATTTGGACGTAGGATTCTGGAGTTTAGGCTGGAAATAGACATTTAGGAGTCACCATTTAGGGAGCATTAATGCCGTGAGACAAGTGCCCTAAGAGAATGAGGAAGTCCAAATCCTGAGCCTTGGGTGGGTTCAGTGTTAAGAGCTTGGGTATAATGAGAAGCCAGGAAAAGATGCTGAGATGTATCCATCTCGAATTAGGAGGAAGACAGGAAGAATGTGGTATCCTAGAAGCCAAGTCAAGAAAGGATTCTAGGGGAGAGAGGAGTGAGTTGTGTTAAATATTGCTGATAGCCACTAAAGTTGAAGACTGGTCATTGGCCATCGACAATAGCAATGAAGAAGCCATTGGTGAACTTGAGGACAACAGCTTTGGCAGGTCTGTGGGGCAAAATCTGGAAAGCAAATGGGAGAAAAGGAATTACAGACACAGGTATGGACAATGCTTTAGAGAATTTTTGCTCTAACAGAGAGAGAAAAGTGGGGCAGTAGTTGGAGGAAGAAATGGGGTTGAAAAGTTTTCCTTAAATTGGGGAAGTTAGGGCGCCTGGGTGGCTCAGTGGGTTGAGCCACTGCCTTTGGCTCGGGTCATGATGTTGGGGTCCCGGGATCGAGTCCCACATCGGGCTCTCTGCTCAGCGGGGAGCCTGCTTCCTCCTCTCTCTCTCTCTGCCTACTTGTGATCTCTGTCTGTCAAATGAATAAATAATATCTTTTAAAAAAAATTGGGGAAGTTAACAGCAGGTTTGTAGCCAGGAGAGGGTAAAAAAATCAATGATGCTGGGAGGGAAAGGACTTCAGGAACACTCTCCTGGAATAGGTAAAGGGGGAAAGCACAGGCCACCCATCCACAGTAGCAGCTCTCCATGTTGGATGTATGTAAACATCATCCAGGAAACATTTCAAGACCCCCATGCCTAGGCTGCAACCAGCAGATTATGCTGGGATCTCTGGGGTGAGCTGGCAGAGAACCGCAGGGAAAAGCATGTGGACAGTTGAAGGAACTTATGGGAGCTCCCTGCTGACTGCTGCTATTTCCTCAGTGAAATGAGGGGCATGCTCATCAGCTAATCTTGAGCATGAAGGAGGAGATCCTGGGGGGGGGGGGGCGAGGAGAAGATATGGTGACTCAGGCATGGGAAGGTAATAAGGTCTAGGGGTGAGACCATGAAAATGGTCTGGGGCGGGGTGGGGGTGGAGGAGTCATTTTAGGAGAGGAGTTGAAGCAACCGAGGTCAGCGTACTTGGAAGTATCCTGTATATGGATATTCAAGTCATCAGGAATTAAGATGGGAGTGGTGGTGGAAGAGTGACAGCAAGCTAGGAGGATTCTCTCTTGACCTCAGTCAGTGTAGGTGTGCAGCTGGAGTGGGAACATCTCTACCATGACCCTCACCTTGCAACGTTATGTTTCAGCAAACCTGAATTACCTAAAGGTCCCTAGCTAGTATTGTGTGGTAAGTCCTATTTCTTGCATCTTATGTAATTTTTCCTCCTTAGTTTAATTGTTTGGATGGTACATCCTAGTTTTATTATGTATGTACATATTTATTTTTTAAAAATCTGTATGTATATATTATTTTTATAAAAGCTCTAATTAATTGAGAGGGGAGGGAGGGGCAGAGGGAGAGGGACAAGGAGACTCCCCACTGAGTGTGAAGCCCAACGTAGGGCCCAATCCCATGATCCTAGAGATCATGACCGGAGCCAAAAACCAAGAGTTGGAAGCCCAACCAAATGAGCCACCCAGGCTCCATATGTGTGTATGTGTTCATATATATATACATATATGTATATATATATATACACATACATATGTGTATATATATATACACACACACACACTTATTTTGCTAAGACTATTGCAGTAGTCTCCTTACTGGTATTCCTGCCTCTAGTCTTATTCCATTCGGCTTGATGACTGACAAAGGCTCTGTCCTCTCCACATTTCCTCCAGAACACCTTTTTGAATAACCAAATCTGACCTGGTTACTTGCTTGCTTAAAACCTTGCAGGGATTCACTGTCCTTAACTATGTTAATCACTTTCTGTGTCACTGTTTTAAATGTTTTACAGTCATCCAAAAGATGTTCCTGTCATTATCCTTATTCTATAGGTGATAAAACAGAGGCACAAAGAGGTTTGTTTGCTCAGTGCCACATGAAGCTTACATTACCCCAGTATACAATGCTTGTCATAATTGATCACCCTTCCTGTACAACTTCCTTTCTTACCATTTCCTCTCACCATGAACTTTATGTTTCAGTGAAGGTGAATTAACTAAAGGTCCCAGGATCAGTGAGGCCACCAGCAGGAAGTCTATAGCACAGAAAGAAGGTTTAATTTAAGAAAGTTAATGAAGGGCCTCTTTATGAGACATGGGGACAGCTAAGGGAAAATAGTAAAACACCGACACTAGCACCAAAAGGAGACCAAAGCGACAGACGAATGGTGCTATCATAACCCTGTGGAAGAGTCAGCCCAGCAGGAGCAGTAGGGGCAAGCAACCAGTCAAAATCGTGATAAATCCCCTCGCCTACATTTCCTCCAAACCTACAATCTCCTGCTTGGGTGCCGTTTGGTCAAATACAACTGAAAGCCGGAAGATGAGAAAGCCAGGATGATGCAGTCTGTAGTGGTCAGCCTCCTGGGCACAAAGTAGGCAAGGGAGGGATGGAAAATTAATCAGAGAGCTTTTGCCCTTTATTTAGAGGAAAAAAATCGGTGGCCTCTACCCAGAGGAGACAGCAAGTCTCATCAGGTACTGATTACGGGTTAGACTTTGTGGAAAATCCTCTGGCTCAGATGCGGGCTTCCTAGCCCCCATTTTGTCCTACCCGACCAGTACAGCGAACCCCACTCAATGCTTGCTGGGTCAGCAGCATGAGAAGCCCGAAAGTGGCCAGTCATAAACCTGAGCTTCCAGTTTAATGGGTTCAAGACTGTGTCCTCCAGGGAATGTTCCTTCATGTGCACTAGGATCTCCAAACCTAGAGTCCAACGTTATGGGGGAAACATGTTCTGTAAGAGGGTTGTTTGGTGAAATCGTGAGAGATCACTTCCAACTCCACCCCAGTCCTTGTATACGTCCACAAACCTAAGTGATCATGTCACATCTTCTCTGTCTTCAAATCTCGAACACTTCTGCCCCAGGCTACACTCCAGACTGATTTGCGTCTCTAGGGATACCCTGTCAAAGAAGAGAACCTGTGTAATCTGGCTACGGGGGAAACAGTACCACACTGATGTGGTGATCTCCTGAAGAAGGTAGCTCCAGTTGGTGCCACAACTGAGCCCTCAGCAGGCCACTCCCCAGTCCATTCGAACAGTTGCCCGAGTATCTCAATAACTATGCACACACCAGTGAATTCCACGGGCATGAACTCAGCTCCCCAAGCCTTCTGCTATATAATGTGCTCCCTGGTTGGAGATGTTGTGTGGGTTACCATGACAATGAATAGGGCTTTCTGAAAACCTTCAAGGGGTGGTGCTGGCAGAAGTATTGCCAAGTGGAGAAAGCAAGTCTGTATCGGAGCAGGACTCCCTTCCTAAGACAGCAGACTGCTGGTTCTCTCCGCGAAGGAGTAATATAAGTGGTAGGCCTGACCCCCCAGTGGAAGGTGCCAATATAGATGATTTGGTGATGGTCTTTGCTAGTAGTTAGCCATTTGGGAACTCAATGGAGATGGTATCTCTGTTAGCCCTAGTGAAGGGTACTTACTGAGGATGCACAGGGGTGACAGAGGAAATGGGTTGAGTGACATTCACAGGTAGACTGACCATTTCAACAGCTTGATTATCAAGCACCTCTGCTTGGGGGGCTCTGCAGTGGTGCCCCAGATGGGAACATCCATGATGCCTTGGGATCTTCACATGATGTTCATCCTGGGGCTTCCATCCATGTACCTCTTTCCCAGAGTTTTCTGGTCCCAAGCCTCCTGGTCTTGACCATCCAGGTTTTCTGACTAGCCTGTGAATCTATTACCTGTAACTCATTAGGTAGTGTAGACCTCCAAAGCACACTATCAGATTGGCCAAAATGTATCTACTGAGAGGCTTTTCCTTCACCACCGTCTTTCAGGACCATTCCTGAGTCAGACTTACAAGTATTCTATATTTATATATATTATATATATTTATATATTATTATATATATTCTATATTATATTCTATATTTATTTGTTGTTTTTCTGGAGGACTTGAATACACTCCTCTAAGTTCCCTTGTGTCCTTTGGTAATACATCCCTCTATTCCTTCTCCCATCCCCAGGCAACCACTATCACTACAGATAGTGATCACTACAGATCACTTTAGATCAGTTTTCATTTTCTAGAATTTTACATAAATCAAATTCTATGCTATGCACTCTCCTCTGGTCCAGCATCTTTCACTCAGCGTAGTTATTCCCAGATTCACCTGGTAATAGTTGTTATCAATAGCTTGTTCCTTTGTATTGCCCAGCAGTATCCCAGGAGATACACTTGTTGATGGACATTTGAGTTATTCCACTTTGGGGCTCTAAGAAAACAAAAACAAAAACTGATATGAACATTCTCGTGTAAGTCTTTTTGTGGACATGTTTTCATTTCTCTTGGGTAAATACCTAAATGAGGAGTGGCTGGGCCACACATTTCCCTCTTAAATAAACAGGGGCTAGGGGCACCTGGGTGGCTCAGTGGATTAAAGCCTCTGCCTTCAGCTTGGGTCACGATCCCAGGGTCCTGGGATCGAGCCCCGCATCGGGCTCTCCACTCGGCATGGAGCCTGCTTCACCCTCTCTCTGCCTGTTGCCTGCCTCTCTGCCTACTTGTGGTCTCTGTCAAATAAAAAAATAAAATCTTAAAAAAAAAAAAAAAAAAAAGGATACCAGGCTGTATTCCGAAGTGGTTATGTCACCAGCAGTGCGTGAGTTCCAGTGGCTCTGCATCTTTGCCAACACTTAATACCATCAGGGTTTCTGCTGTAGTCATTTCAGTGGGTGTGTAGTGATACCGCATTTTAATTGACATTTATTTTTCTTAGTGACTCCTGAGGGTGAGCACCCTTTGCATGTGCTTATTTGCCATCTGTAGATCTTTGGTCAGGTGTTTGTTCCCATCTTTTGCCTTCTTTTTGTGTGTGTGTGTGTGTCCGGAAATTTTTATTGAGTTTTGGACATTGTATTTGCAAAAGAGGCTGTGGACTTTTTGTTTCAGTTTTCTGCTGGCAGCCAGATAGAATATCGGCATATCCTCCTGGTGCAGCCAAGGATGGGCTTCTGGCTTCGAACAGGCTGCCCTGTGTTTGGTGTGTGGCAACTCCTGCAGCCAGAGGCCAGCCCAGGCCTTCTGCACCTTCCACCCTAAGCCTGGGGCGTTCTCCATGCTCTCTGCGGGACAGGCATGGAACCCTCTGCTGTGTATCCCCCACACGCTAACTTCTGAAATGAATGAATATGGCTTTCAAGCTTCCAGACAGACGCTTTCTGTTTAATTTCTCATTTGAGAAATTAATTTCTCAAATGAGAAATTTAATTTCTGTTTAATTTCTCTTGTTCCAGAAGCCCAAGGAGACTTGTGGGTGTGGCCACAAGCCAGGGACCCGTTAGCTCCAAACGCATCACCACCCTTCCTCCTGAACCTAGACGGTATAAAATTTTAGGAGACTTCTGGTGTGTGGAAGCAGTTCCCTCTTCTAACCTTCTAAGGCACCTGTGGAGGGGGGCTGGACCCCACTGGGATCTCTCTGGCCACAAGAGGTGTGAAATGCAAGTCCTGCCTCTATCAGGGTGTTCCTTGCTCTTCCGACAGAAAGAATCCTCCCAGGAAGGTGCCTGGGAAGGAGAAGCTGCGAAGGGATAGGATGGAATGTGCTGGGGGGGTGGGGCGGGAGAGTGACGAGGGACTTTATCACCCTCACTGCCCTCCCTACCTTCCCGGTCTAGAGCAGGCCTCTCCAGACCCCAACCCAGCTGGTGGGCCTCCGCACGCACCTCCTAGTGGCCCCAGGGGGAACAGGACCATGCCCTCCATTGTGGGAAGGGGCAGGAGCAGGAATGTTTGAAGAACTGAAAAAGAAACATCTCTAAGCGGCCCTGGAATGCCCCTGATGCTTTACCTTTTTTGTATAAAAAAAAAAAAAAAATTAAGCACATATACAAGTAGATTGGCTCCTCTAATGAACCTGTGTAGCCATCACTCAGCTTCAACTCACAGCTCTTACCCACTGCCCCTTCCTTGTATTTTCTTGCAAGTAAACACTCTATCCTACATGGGGCTCGAAATCATAACCCAAGATCCAGAGTTGCACACTCTATCAAATGACCCAGCCAGGGGCCCCTCTTTGTATTCACTTAAAGACAACCCCTGGCCTTCATATTATTTCACTTGTAGATATTTCAGTGTGTATCTCTATAAAAGTTTGTTTTTATAAAAAAATTTTTAAATTAAATATAGGACATTTTAATGGTAAACATTAAACATCTATTTATAAAATATTACAAATTTAAAAATTTAAATGATAAAAATACAAAATATTTTATAATTTTTTATTTTTTAAAAAAATTATTAATTTATTTGACAGAGAGAGAGATCACAAGCAGGCAGAGAGAGGGGAGGAAGCAGGCTCCCCGCCGAGCAGAGAGCGTGATGCGGGGCTCAATCCCAGGACCCTGGGACCATGACCTGAGCCGAAGGCAGAGGCTTAACCCACTGAACCACCCAGGTGCCCCCAAAATACAAAATATTTTAAATACAGTAATATAAAAATAACAAAACATGAAATACAGACATGTATATATGTACTTAATGCATAAGAAATATAAATACATGGGGCACCTGGGTGGCTCAGTCGGTTGGGCGTCTGCCTTCGGCTCAGGTCATGGTTCCGAGTTCCTGGGATCAAGTCCAACATTGGGCTCCTTGCCCAGTGGGGAGTCTGTTTCTTTTTTTAAACTTTTTTTTTTTTTTTAAAGATTCCATTTATTTATTTGAGAGAGAGACAGTGAAAGCGAGCATGAGAGGGAAGAAGGTCAGAGGGAGAAGCAGACTCCCCGTGGAGCTGGGAGCCTGATGCGGGACTCGATCCCAGGACTCCAGGGTCATGACCTGAGCCAAAGACAGTTGCCCAACCAACTGAGCCACCCAGGCACCCAGGGAGTTTACTTCTTAAAGGGGAAAAAAAAAAAAAAAGAAATATAAATACAAATTTATTATCTAAATATAAATAACATATAAATATAAAAATATAAGTTTTTAAAATATGAAACCTTAATACCATCATCACACCCAAAAAACTAATAATACTTTCTTAATTTTATCAAACGCCCAGTGCTTAAATGCCTGTCTCACAAATGTCACAAAAAATACTCAGGTTGGGGCACCTGGTTGGTTCAGTGGGTTAAGCCTCTGCCTTGGGCTCAGGTCATGGTCTCAGGGTCCTGGGATCGATACCCGAGCCAAAAGCAGAGGCTTTAACCCACTGAGCCACCCAGGTGCCCTCAAATAAATAAAATCTTTTAAAAAATAAAATACTTTGCTTGTTTGAATCAAGATTCAAATAAAGTTCACGTGTTAAAATTGCTTCGTCTGTTAAGTCTTTTCTACCCTGCAGGCTGACTGTGTGTGTGTGCATGCTTATGAAGGAACTGGGTCACTTGCCCCATAAGGGTCTCCCAGCCAGGGAGACAACCTGTTGTTTGCACCACAGTGAGGCAGGGCTGTGTTCTTCCATCAGACGACACACACAGTCTGGTTACCTCTTCTGCTGATATTAACAGATGCGGATGATCAATGATAGATTCACTATTCAGCTTGACCCTACATTGCTCCCCCTTTCTGGTTCTGGGGTTCGAGATACAAGAGAAGAGGAGACAGGGTCCTCCGTGTCTTCACGCTCCTCTCTGCCAAAATTCCACTGTGTTTTCCCCAGACCAGTCCCCATGAGTCATTTGGGATGTTTCCTGACCCTGGCCCTCCAGATCTATAATGATACACCCCTATAGAGTGAAGGAATAAGTGACTGAATGAGCTAATGGCCTCCGCTGCTCTGCAGATTGTCCCCCAGGTGCCCTGGGCTCTCAGCAGGATTACTAACTTGGGCTGCAACAGGCCAGGAGAGGAAGTGCCTTATAAGCTTTCTCAGCATCCCTCAACTCATGTGACCGGCTGGTGACCAGAACTGAGGACCAGCACGCCTTTTTGATGGTGGCGCCTATATAGAAACTTCCAAAGCACCAGGGAATAAGAACGTGTTAAGAGCATGGGTGTTTTCAGTCTGGCAGCCTAGGGTTTAGATATCAGCTTTACCACCTAATCAGCTGCATGACATTGAGCAAGTTACTTATCTCCCCACGGTGGACTGATAATGGCTCCCAAAGATACCAGGTCCTAATGAGTGTAAACTGTAAATGTTATTTTATTTGAAAAAGAGTCTTTGCTGATGTGATTAAATTGGAGATTTTGACAATCCAGAGTCTATCCTGGGTATCTGGCCGGCCCTAAACATAAGCATAGATGTCCTGTAAGAGAGGGGCAGAGAAGCCTGATGTGCCCCAGGGGAGAAGGTACCATGAAGGCAGAGCTCAGAGAGATTTGAAGGTGCCAGCCTTAAAGACTGAAGTGATGTGGCCACCCACCAAGGACGGCCACCAGAAGCTGGGAGAGGCACATGGAACAGCTTCTCCACCGCAGCTCCGGAGGGAGTATGGCTCTGCCTCCCCAAGGGCAGACTCCAGAGAGAAAACATTTCTGTTGTGCTATGTTTGCGGTGATGTGTTACAGCAGCCGCGAGACACGGATCCACCCTCCCTGTGCCTTGGTTTCCACATCTGTGTTTTGTATGGGCCCCGGGGTGGGCTGGGAGGTTTCGAGAAGAGCCGGGCCTGCTGCACTCACCTTCTCTCTGCATCCTCACGGCTGGGGGTCTGGCCTGTGGCCTCTAGTACAGCGGACCTCAGCTGGCCACAGCTGACTGGCTGGGGAGGCGGGTAGGAGCTCTGATGGGCTCCGTGTCTCCCCAGCTCGCTGGCCTGCAAAGAGCCGCCTCAAGCCCCCAGGACCAGGACCCCGTTTTCTACCACCTGAGCTGGAGGAAGAGCGCAGCATGAGACCAAGGGGAGAGCGGGGCAGCGGGGCCAGAGGGGCAGGGAACAAGCGGGGATACCCTGTCCCCGGAGATGGGGCGTGGGGGGTTAGGAGAAATCCCATGGGTGCCCCTGGCTGGCCTTGAACGGATCTGGGGAGCTGGCCTCGGGGCCACCCGCCAGCCCATCTCACCCAGGAAAGCCCCGCTCCTCCTGAAGGCTGGGACATCTTTCTCTGCCCGCTCGCAACTCACTCGGCCCTCACTGGAGCGCGTCTTCTCAAACCCAGCTGGGCGAGCATGGGCATCAGCTCAGTTTTGCTCACTTCGGCGTTCCCAGCACCTAACATGCAGCAGGTGGTCAACACACGTTTGTGCAGAGGGACAAAGGAGTGAGCCGAAAGATGCCCGGAGTGAGTGACCAGTCAGAGAGGGGGTTCCGGGAGAGGCCAGGCATTGAGTTCAGCATTTAGGACTTCCCCTGAAGCTTGAAAGCTACCCCTGGTGCCACTGTCTCCGCCTTGCACCCAGGAAAGGTGAAGTGGCCTGCTCAAGGTCAGCCAGCTTGTCGGGCAAAGCCAGGCATCAGCCTGAGGTCCATGAGCCCCGGCGCTGCCTGACAGCTCCATGCCGTGTTCTGGGGGAGACCGGGAAGAAATGCAACGCTTGACAACTGCCTGTGTTTACTGTCACCCCCACCTGTGTCCTTGGAGTGACTGGCCACACAACGAGGAGATGTAAAAGGACACAAGCAAGGAGCAGAGTGGGCCTGGTCCCCGGCTTGAGTCACTGTGTGTGTGTGGGGAGGGGTCGGCTTCCGGAGGGGGTCGTAGGAGAGATGGGCTGGTCAGTTCTTCAGCTACACTGGACCAGCTGAGTAGAGAAACTTGCCCAGAATTTAAGCTGTAAGAACAGCACCGAACTTTATGTGATGAGACAGAACAGCCCAGAAGGGACTAGTTACCCGTCATGTTCCCCTCACTGGCCAGCTGAACTGAAAACGTTTGGAGGCAGAAGACAGTGGATCCTGGGTGGGGAGGTGTGAGCAGAACCAGGACTCGGCAGCCGCTCCTCCAAGTGCCCACTGGGCCCATCTCTGCAGGACCCCACTGTGGGCACAGGGGAGGGCGGCGCTTCCTCCCCCAAAGGAAACCATGCCCAGTGGTGTCTGGAGCGCCTGGCCCCCTCCCCATTCCTGGCATTCCTGATCCAGGACTTGCTCAACCTTCGTGGGAACGACACAGCGACTGCGATTTGCTGTGAGTCGTATTTTATAGAGTTCCCAACTGAGACGTGCAGAGGAAACGATGGGCTGAGATCTGCTTTAGAAACAAACAGGGTGGAGGGGCAGGACACGGAACACTGTCCGGCCTGCTTTTGTACCTTGAAATCTGCCACAGAGAGACAACTTCCCCTGGAGGAGCCGAGCTGGGGGCCGGAGACACACACCTGGAGACCCGACCCTCCCGCGCGGTTCGACCTGGGCGTCCGGGGATTGGGGGTGGGGGGAAGCGGCGGCGAGGAGGCTGCGAGCTGGCGCGGGCTCTGGCGCCCCCTGGCGGCCGCCGCGGACCCGACCGCCTCGGACGCTCCCCGGGCCCTGGGAGCGCCCGCCCCGCAAGCCCGGCTCTCGGAACCGAGCGCGATCCCCCGACACGGAACGCGCCGGCCCACCGCGGCTGCCTTGGCCTCCGGAAGGTCCTTCGGCAACCCGGGCCAACCTTGCCCTCCCGGGGCCCACCTCTGCCCCTGACTCCGCACCCCCAGACAGGGCCGCTTGGCGCCAGGCGTCGTGGGGTGCGGATGACGGCCTGGGCCGGCGACCGTGGGGTTCCGAGCTCCACGCTCTCGGGGCCTCCTGAGGGTGGCGGGTGGGCCGGGCCCCCACACTCGGCACATCCGGTCATCCCGTCAGGGTCTCGCTTTCCGTAATTTTACCAGAATGTCGCATTTTGAAGGCATAGAGCATTTCCCGCCTCCCCACCGCCTGTTCTCCACAGTGCAGGCCCTCAACTTCCAGCCCATTCTTTCACTCTTTACCCCCACATCGCTCAAGAACAGACTTACGGTTTTAGCTTTTCCATTTCAGGTGTTTCCGGCTGAGGACGGAAGAAGACAACCCGGCTTCTCTTCACTTTTCACCTCACACCCCTACACTTCCGCTCTCCTTCACCCCCTCACCTTCCACCCCCTTTTACTTCCGGTCTCCTTCACCTTTCACCCCATACTTCCGGTCTCCTTCACCCTTCACCTTCCACTCATTTGTACTTCCGGTCCCCTTCACCTTTCACCCCTGCACTTCCGGTCCCCTTCACCCTTTTTGCCTTACTCATCTACTCCCAGCTGTAGCTTATTTGTGGTTAGATCAATTTTCAGAGTTTATGGCAACAGAGTACTTAACTACTATTCCCAGACGAGCCATAATTATTTTTTCCTTCTTCCATAACTTTTCGTTTACTCTGGATTTAATGATTGTTTTGCATTTCCCTCACATAACTGTCTTATACCGAAATCTTCCCGGTTTACTCAAATATATTAGGTATCCTATTAATTTGGGCATCTGCAGAGCTCTTTCCCAGGGCCTTCTGGGCTGCTTCCACCTAAAGGGGCTGAAAGCTGCTGGCACCCCAGGGCCTGGGGGCGTAGGCATCCTGGAGACCCCTCCACCTCTCCCTGGGGTGGCAGCCCATTTCCTGGATCTCTTTTCTTCTCGTTTCTTGCTTTGTTCACCCATTTTGACTAAGTATATTGTCCAGCAGCTTCCTGAGTATAGATGCTTGAGAGGTGAACAATGGAGACCTTGAGTGTTTAAACATGTCTGTTTTACCCTAATGCTTAGTGACTTAGCTGGGTACCTAACTGTTGCTTAAGGATCGCTTTCCATCGGAGTTCTGAAGGCACGCCTACCATCTAGTTACCATTCAGTTACTGACCAGATGTCTGAGGCCATTCTGATCTAGGGTTCATCCCATTAAATGTATCCCCCCCACCTTTGAAGCGTTTAGTCTTCTCTTTGTTCTTAGTATGGTGAAAACTCATGATGATGTCCTTTTGAGTGGGTCTAATTTTATACTGTAGAAGGATCTGAAATACCCTTTTGCTTTGTGTTTCATGACTTCAAATTCTTAGAATTTAAGAGAGAAAATTAGAAAATAAATCCAGGATGTCCAAATTGAAGTTTTGGAAATAAGGAACAAAGAATATAATACGAAGGAAGTTAGTTTGCAAAAACATGCAGAAATTTCCCAGAACTGTATATGGTAAGCCTATAGATTAACAAGTTCTGGGGGTCCTCAAACTGATGAGTGACTAGAGACACAGGGCCAGGCACAAGCTGCTGCTATCTCTTGGTGTATATGTTTGAAGCTGCATTTATTTATTTATTTATTTTTAAATATTTTATTTATTTATTTGACAGAGAGAGAGATCACAAGTAGGCAGAGAGGCAAGCAGAGAGAGAGGAGGAAGCAGGCTCTCCGCTGAGCAGAGAGCCCAACATGGGGCTCGATCCCAGGACCCTGAGATCATGACCCGAGCTGAAGGCAGAGGCTTAACCCACTGAGCCACCCAGGCGCCCCTATTTATTTATTTTTAAAGATTTTATTTATTTATTTGTCAGAGAGAGGGGAAGGGAGAGGGAGAGGGAGAGAGAGCGCGGGAGTGCACAAGCAGGGGGAGAAGTGGGGGGGGCTCTGCAGAGGCAGAGGGAGCCCAATGCGGGGCTGGATCCCAGGAAGTTGGGATCATGACTTGAGTTGAAGGCAGACCCTTAACCAACTGAGCCACTCAGACGTCCCTGAAGCTGCATATAAATGTCACATCTGTACCCTGGGTCTGTACCCTGCTCAGGAGGCCAGGCTGGCTGCAATATCAAGATAAGGTGAGGTGGGACCCGATTGTGGAGCCCAGTCCTGACCTGGCTGTAGTGGAGCCCCGGCTCGTTATCTGAAACTTCCCACAGGGAAAACAATGCGTTTGCTGTGTTCAGCCTGAGCCCAATCACATCGAAGAGGCCCTGGGCAGCTGAGGCCCGATAAGCAGGTAAAGGTTCCTCTCGGGAACTGAAGTCACCTTGTGAGCATTCCCCACCACCTTCCTGCCCTCCTCCTGGAGTTGGAATCATCACACTGGCAGGGACCTTAGAACCACCTGGCCACTGAGCACAGGTCAGGTGGGGTTCAGGATCTGCCCAAGGTCAAGCGGCTCTTTGGTGACAGAACTGGGTTTAGAACCCAGATTTCTGGACCCCCACCCAGGACTCTTTCCTGCTTGCTTGCCTGTGCTCACAGCAGGAGAGGCACCTTTCCTCTGAAGTTTGCCTACACTCAGCTCTTCAGCACCCCCGGGGTGGGGGGCTCATGGGGTGTCTAGCTGGGGGGTGGAGGAGGGGCCAGAGCAGACGGCTTGCTGATTTAGGATCGGCATTTAGGCTCACTTTGAGAACGTAAGTGCCAAAAGCAATTCTGTCCGCTCTGCGTGTCCGCTCTGCGTGTCCGTTCAATATCCCACTGCTCTCCATGTTGGTTACCCGCATTTCCCGGGTCAGGGTCCTCAGGACGCCTCCCTGCGGGAGAGCTCCGACACAGCCCCTGGCAGGCGGCTGGATCCCAGAAGAACTGGAGCCAAATAAAATATTAATTCCCATGAGAAATGACTCGGGCACTCAGTTTGCCTAAAGCCCTGGCGGTGCTTACCCCCTGAGGCTAGGGCTGGCTCCTGGAAGGCAGTGGCTGCCTCCCTTCCCTGGCTGGGTAGCGCTTACCTAGAACCTCTGTGCAGACTTGCCGTCTGTTATGGGTCGAATTGGGTCCCCCAAAGTCCTCATCCCCAGTCCTTGCGAATGTGACCTGATTTGACAAAGGGGTTTTGCAGATGATTAATTAGCATGATGTCATCAGGGTGGGCCCCAGTCCAATGACAGGTGACCTTAGAGAAAGGGGGAAAGACAGACACACAGGAAGACCACCACGTGAAAACAGGAGCTTTGGGGCCATGAGCCCCAGGGACCACCGAATGCCCTGGAACCCACCCCTCCCTGGCAGCTTTAGAGAAAGGAAGCTCGGTGGACCCCTGGAGCTCAGACTTTGGGCCTCCAGAAGTGGAAGACAATATCTCTCTGCTGTTTAGGCCGCTCAAGTTCAGGGCTCTCATGAACATGGCCCCAGGAAACTGTGGCAAGGCCCAAAGCATCAGCTGGTTTCCGCTTTCCGCCTGCCAGGCTGGCCTGTCTGCCCGCGGGCCTGCCATGGCTGTGTCCCGGCCCAGCCAGCAGAGGGCAGCAGCCCCAAGACTGGGGTCTCAGGCCTGAGCACGTGGGACTGAAGCCCTTGTCCAGCCTCAGCCCCAGCCGGCCCCCAGGACAAGGGCATGGGGAGAGGTACAGAGGGACTGGATCAACTGAGTCCCGACACCAACCACTGGCTGGTGAGGCTGCAGTGAGTGGGAGAAGCCTCGAGCCCAAAGTGTGGAAAGCTCGGCCGTCCATCCAGTCGTCAGGGGGCTGCGATGGGAAGAGCTGTCCTCTTCCACCGGGGAAACGCAGTCCTCATGTTTCCCAGCCGCATGTGCTGAGGGCACGCCCGTGTGCAGGGGGTATCTTTGGTTGTTATGAGAACCAAGGAGCACAGAGTGCTAGGCACCCTGTTACGCACAGATGCCACGTGGGGAACAATGGGGCTTGGCCCCCGTCCTTCCTGGTTTGTGACTGCATCTCTGACCACTTTCTTTTTTGAGAAAGGACGAGTCATTCTTGTGCCCCCCAAGTTCCTGCTAATTTAGTGTCATTTGCATTTGCAGCCTTTTAGGTTATTTAACTTGTAAATTTCCCTCAATAATTCCAGCTCCATTACTTTCGGAGTCCTGATTGCAGTACTTAAATTTTTTAGTATTCCACGCGCCTCCTTCTGAGATGTGTGGGTGCAGCCGCCATCAGAGCAGCCAGAAAGCCCTCGAACCTCCTGTCTGGAGGCTGCAGCTTGACAGATCTGCCGTGAGTGCTGTGCCCAGGCTCTGAGAGAAGAGAGGGGGACAAAGGGGTTCTCACTGAGCTCTGCGCTCCGTGGGCCTTTCCCCAGGATTGCCCACAGTGGTGCCGTGCGGCGTGCACCAGTAAAGCCTGCTGGGGAGGCACCTGCTATCCCTGCTCTCGGCCCTCCGTGGGGGATTTCACGTGGGTCACGGTCTCAATTCCACACCCCGTGGGGTGGGTTTCTCTCTTAGTGTCCCTGCCGCACCCCTGGATTCATCCTCTGTCCTTTCTGGTCCTGCTCTGTGACTCAGGGGCTGGCTCTGAAGGCTGTCCCCCCAACAGGAGTTCAAGGGGGACTCGCCTGGGTACTCAGGATCATTGTCCCTTCAGAAAGTCCCCTCCTCCACCTCTAGCTCCCTGGGCTCCCTCACAAGATTTTCCTCTCAGGGCTCGTGGCTGGCTCAGTCAGTAGAGTATGAGACTCTCAGTTTCAAGGTTGTGAGTTGAAGACCCACTTTGGGCAGGGAGCCTACCCTGATAGACAGCTAGCTCGATGGATAGATAGATTCTCCTGGGTTCTGGGGGGCTGGGAACTCAGACCAGGCAAAGACCGGCAAGTAGTCTTTGCTTCTCAGCCAGGAAGACTGGAAGGCTGGGGGACTTGGCAGCCAGGGCTGGAATCATCTGGAGGCTTCCTCGATCACATAAGGTCTAACAGCTGAGACTGGCCGTCAGCCAGAACTCCTACACATGGCCTCTTCATCTGGTCGCTCTGCACAGGCTGGCTTGGGCTGGCGTCCCAGGAGAGCACAGAAGTCCACGAAACTTGTATGATCTTGCCTTGCATGTCACATAAGGTTCCCTCCACCATATTCTGTCATTTGGGGCCAGCAGAACCACTCCTACAGCTACCTCTGGAAAGGGGAGGTGGCTGAATGTCAGGGGCACACAGCCTTTACCGCCTTCAGCCACCTGCTTCCCACGGAGGCCCAGGAGGGTGTGGCTAACCCAAGGAAGATTTTTCTCTGAGCCTGCCTGTGGCTGCCACAGTGAGTGTCTGGCATTTTCTGTTTCTAGAGTAGGAGGGATTTCTGCCCGATAAAAGGATTTCCCTTGATCTGTGAAGAGAGACATATTAAGACAGATGAAGAACTTTTGATGCGGGGGAATTACTGTGTCCACGAGAGCTTCGGTCCCTCAGCCCAGACAGAACTTTAAGTTCTGACTTGTCTGTAGCAAACGATGTTAGGATGTGTCCTCCCTACAGTCCTGGAGCAGAGTATACAACGACATGCAATGAACATGTCTCCCCTTTCTTGCTGGGAATGGTGTCTTTGGTGACACAGGAACATGGCCTTTTAACTGTAATTTCAAAAAATTGTTGTGGAACATTTTAATACAAAGAGTGAGAACTTATAGACTCTAGATTTTGTATGTATATAAAGGATACCTTCTCTTATCGTCTTTAAATTCAGCTTAAAATTAGTGAGACCTGAAACCAAAGGGATAAAAAGGAGATAAAATCAATATAAATGATTCTGACACTGAGAAGCAAATTGTGACAAAAAACTTTCAGATTGCATAAAAAGCACTAATTAACTTAGGGGGAGGGATAAAGTTTGAATAGAAGCTATGAATAGGTGGGGGGATTGTTTGATAATCCAGTTAATGAGTCGTATGAACACACTGCCAGAGGATGTAACTTCCTTGCTAATTTTGACAAGAAACGGAGACATTGACAAAGAAAGATAAAACTCCTACGCACTCCTTCAAGGAGGCTGTCCCTAACACCTTGATTAGTGAGTCATTAATTTAAAGGGCTTCAAGATTAGCCCAGAGCAAAAAATAACTTGAAATGCACTGCAACCTTCGAACTCATACATGAAACCTGATAGAGATTTCCTCAAATGTGGAAAAAAAAAAAATCCTTAACATTTATGATAATAATCCCCAGCAATGCTTTGTAAAGACGTCTTGCTCCGGGTCCAGCCAGGAGATGGAAACCACCTAGCCATTTGAACAAGGAAGGTTTCACATAAGGAATTAATTTGAACAGGGCATAGGAGTAATAAGGGATGGGCTAGGAAGAAGTAAAGAGGATTCTTCAAGAACACGGGCTCAGAAGACCCTGCCAGCGGCCATCGCGGTTGGGGGGGGGGGGGCGGAGCATCCATGAAGAGGTCCCTCTACAGGGCTGAGATCTAGACCTGATCCGAGAGAGCGTGGCTCAGTGCATGGCAGAGAAGTCCCCAAGGTGCCAGGTCGGCCGCACTTGCTGGAAACCTGCGGCCTGGGGTGCCAGAGGACCATCCATAGGGAGGCGTCATGCTTCAGAACTTGCCCTAACGCTCTCTCGCTGGACCAGGTGCTGGAGGATCTTGCCAGAAGCAACGCGCCCCCAAACCGGGACACGGAAGCCTCCTCGTCCGGCAGCCCTCCAGCGCCCTCTGCTGGCAGCGCTGCGCACAGCGGGCGGCCGGCCGGCAGTCGGCATTTCCAGGTCCGCACGACCCCGACCCCCGACAGCGGGCAGCCGGGGGAAATGAGGAGCTGGGCCGCAGTCCCTTGGTAAGTGGCACCGAAGCTGCTGGAAACTGTTCTAAATTAATAAATCGCTAAATTTGTATCGACCGTGCTAGAGGAAAGACTATCTTCCCAATTTCTCTGATCAGATTTTGTCAGGGAACAGCTAGTCAAACGACTTACAGCCAAAAACTGTAAGAAAAAATCTCAAAGCAGAGACTTAATGAGGATATTTGATTTTTGATTTTTCGGGATTTTATGTTTTGCAGTATGTTTCAACTCTGAAAAGTCGGTAACATTATTTTTCTCGTTCTAAGCCGATATTTACTTTCAGCCCTAATATCGTATTTGTAATCATTGTATTCTTTTTCATAAAGGGACTTCCCAGATTCTATTAGTTTCAGGGTCCCCCAAAATGGATCTGCCCTTGCCCATGGGAGAGCTTCCCTTCAAGCTTCTTCTTCTTTTTAAAATTTTACTTATTTATTTGACAGACAGAGATCACAAGTAGGCAGAGAGGCAGGCAGAGAGAGAAGGGGAAGCAGGCTCCCTGCTGAGCAGAGAGCCCCCAGGACCCTGAGATCATGACCTGAGCTGAAAGCAGAGGCTTTAACCCACTGAGCCACCCAGGCGCCCTCCCACCTTCAAGCTTCTTATAAATGCTGGCCCTCCAGAAGCTCTCCGGTCTCAGCTTCTGTGTGAAACTTCTTTGAATACTTCAGGCCAGGCAAATACGTGGCCTCTTCGTAGGCTGGCTGTGGGCCAAAAGGGGAGACTACTCCACACGTGGCCCTTCTGAAGCCAGGTGTGTGGGTTTTCCTCACCAAGCAATTCTCCAGTTCTCTGTGATCCCCGCTGGGCGTCCTGCAATTCAATCCAGTCCTGGATGGAGCATCTCGACCCACCGGTGAAGGGCTGGGTCCCGCACCACTGCTCCCATCACGTTGTAGACGCTGATCACAAGTGCACGCTGTCATCTGTGCTCCTGACCCACTCGCTTTCCATCAGAGGCTCCCATCATCCCTTCCTCGGGTTGCCTAATTTGGTGGAACGAGTCAGAGAACTTGGGGAAAGAGAATATTTACTAGATTACCAGTTTATGGGATGCCTGAGTGGCTTGGTCACTTGGGCACCTGCCTTTGGCTCAGATCATGGTCCCAGAGTCCTAGGATCGAGCCTCACATCGGGCTACCCGCCCCCTCGCTCTTTCTCTCTCTCAAATAAATAAATAAATAAAATCTTTAAAAAAATTAACAGTTGGCTCAAAAGGGATACAAGTCAGAACAGCCAGATTAACAAGATGGGTGGGGCCAGCCTTAGGGAAAGGGTGCTGAGCTTCCACGCCCTCCCCACCCCCACCCACCCCCACCCAGACATCCCCACAGGGTCAGGAACCTAGAGGCTCTCTGAACCCCTTCAATTAGGGCTTGCTTATTTTTTCTTAAGATTTTATTTATTTATTAGAGAGACAGCGAGCACAAGTAGGCAGAGCAGCAGGCAGAGGGAGAGGGAGAAGCTGACTCCCCGCTGAGCGAAGAGCCCGACGTGGGACTTGATCCCAGGACCTTGAGATCATGACCTGAGCCGACACTTAATGGACTGAGCCACCCAGGCACCCTGCTGACTTTTTTTTTTAATGGAAGCCTCATGTCCTAGGCTCAATGAATGAAATTATTGGCCACTAATGATTAACCCAACTTCCAACCCTTCTCTCCTCCATCTTGGAGGGTGGCATTGGGAAGTTGGTTCCCCTGACAACCAGCCTCCATCAGGAGGTTTATCCTGGAGCCCCCAGCCATCTCCTTCACATCTACAAAGACACTTGTCACTGCAGAGATTCCAAGGTTTTGGAAGTCACATACCAGGAAGGGGGGCAGAGACCAAATATATATTGCTTATTATGTCAAAGGCATTTTTTTTTTAATCCCTGTGTTCATTGGGCACCTAGCCTATGCCACTGTCTATTTTTGTTTAACTAAAATTTCTTCCTAGCTTCACACAAATGTGTCTTCTTTTCCTGGAATTTGCAGAGAATTCTCTACCTCCTTCACAGCAATGGTCACCTCCTACTTTGGACCATTGTTTGGATTGTAAACTTCTAGAGGAAAGAGGTCGTGTTACTTAGGTAGTTGCACTTGAACACCTAGCAGCATTCAATAAATGTCAATTGCATGAATTAAGATAGATCTCCTGTCTCCTCTACTAGATTATAAGATCCTTGAGGGCAGAGCTAGGGTTAAAGTTGAGGGAGCTCAGGGAAGTCATCTAATCTGACCCCTGGGAACAGAGGGGATACGAGGCCTGTAATGGGGCATGTCCTCAAGAGCCTAAGGGGCCACACAGGTGTCACCTTCAAGTTCAGTGCTCTTTCTCCCTTTCATGTGTCCGTGTGTGTGATGGAGTAGGAGGACAGAAATGGAGTGAGAAGCAGAGCCTGAGCCCTGGGCACCGGTGGCTGAGACAGGCATCTGATCTTCTCCCCGTTCTTGGCACAGGTAAGCGTGGCGGGAACAGAACTCCAAGAGCCTGTTCTTTAAAAATGGGAGTGGGGGACTCTGGCGGGCTCAGTTGATGGTGCATGGGACACTTCATCTCAGGGTTGGGAGTTTGAGCCTCATGTTGGGTATAGATATTACTTTAAAAAAATAGAATTTTTTCCAAAATGAAAATGAAAAATAAAGATGAGAGTGTTGGGGCCATGTGATCAAAGTCTTCCACAATTCCTGACAATCTCAGCAGGCTGAGGCCTAGGTCCTAGTGATAGTCTAAAAGGGGGAATTAATGGGTCAAGAAGTATAAACTTAAAAAAAACTTCAGAGTCTTCATTTTCCCTCAAACTGTTGTCCCAGCGTATAGTCTCATTAACAAAGTAGGACAATGTGTATTTCTCTGATGCCCCTACCTACATTGTCAACCTTGGATATTTTCTTTCTTTCTTTCTTTCTTTCTTTCTTTTTTAAGATTTTATTTCTTTATTTGACAGAGAGAGAGATCACAAGTAGGCAGAGAGGCAGGCGATGGGGCAGTGGGGAGCAGGTTCCCTGCTGAGCAGAGAGCCCAATGCGGGGGCAGGATCCTGAGATCATGACCTGAGCCGAAGGCAGAGGCTTAACCCACTGAGCCACCCAGGCGCCCCAACCTTGGATATTTTCAAACCTATGCCAGTATAATAGCGACCAAATTATTTCTCCTTGTGGTTAATTTGTGTTTCTCTAACTACTGGAGGGGTTGAACATCTTAAATGTTTATGGATCAAGAAGACATACATATGGTCAACAGACACATGGAAAAATGCTGAACATCACTTGGCACCAAGGAAATACAAATTGAAAAAACTACAATGAGGGACACCTGGGTGGCTCAGTGGGTTAAAGCCTCTGCCTTCCGCTCAGGTCATGATCCCAGGGTCCTGGGATCAAGCCCCACATCGGGCTCTCTGCTCAGCAGGAAAATCTGCTTCCCTTCTTCTCTCTCTCTCTGCCTGCCTCTCTGCCTACTTGTGATGTCTGTCTGTCAAATAAATAAATAAAATCTTTAAAAAAAAAACCACTACAATGAGATACCACCTCACACCAGTCAGAATGGCTAAAATTAACAAGTCAGGAAATGACAGATGTTGGCGAGGATGTGAAGAGAAGGGAACCCTCCTACACTGTTGGTGGGAATGCAAGCTGGTGCAGCCACTCTGGAAAACAGTGTGGGGGTTCCTCAAAAAGTTGAAAATAGAGCTACCTCACGACCCAGCAATTGCACTACTGGGTATTTATCCCAAAGATATAAATGTAGTGATCTGAAGGGACACCTGCACCCCAATATTTGTAGCAGCGATGTCCACAATAGCCAAACTATGGAAGGAACCTAGATGTCCATTGGCAGATGAATGGATAAAGAAGATGTGGTACGTGTGTGACGGAATAGTACGCAGCCGTCAAAATGAATGAAATCTTGCCAATGGCGTGGGTGGAACTAGAAGGTATTACACTAAGTGAACTAAGTCAGAGAAAGCCAGTTATCAAATGATTTCACTCATATGTGGAATTTAAGAAACAAAACAGAGGATTATGGGGAAGGAGGGAAAAATAGAATAAGACGAACTCAGAGAGAGAAACAAACAGTAAAAGACTCTTAACTAGGGTGCCCCAGTGCCTCAGTCTGTTAAGCGTCAGCCTTCAGCCAAGGTCATGATCCCAGGGTCCTGGGTTCGAATCCCACGTCAGGCTGCCTGCTCAGCAGCGGGTCTGCTTCGCCCTCTTCCTCTGCCCCTCCCCGATGTTTGTGCACGGGCTCTCTCTCTCATGCTCTCTTTCAAATAAAGAAACTCTTTAAAAAATAAAAGGAGACTCTTTAAAAATTATGTATTTATTTATTTATTTGCCAGAGAAAGAGTACAAGCAAGGGGAGCGGCAGGCACCCAAAAGAAGACTCTTAACTCTATGGGACAAACCGAGGGCTGTTGGAGAGGAGGTGGATGGGGGAATGGGGTAACTGGGTGATGGGCATTAAGGAGGGCACATGATGGAATGAGCACTGGGTGTTATGTAAGACTGATGAGGGGCGCCTGGGGAGCTCCTGGGTTAAGCCTCTGCCTTCGGCTCAGGTCATGATCTCAGGGTCCTGGGATCAAGCCCGGCATCGGGCTCTCTGCTCTGCAGGGAGCCTGCTTCCCCCTCTCTCTCTGCCTGCCTCTCTGCCTACTTGTGCTCTTTCTCTGTCAAATACAGAAATAAATAAATAAATCTAAAAAATAAAAAAGACTGATGAATCACTGAACTCTACCTCTGAAACTAATAATATGCTAATTAATCAAATTTAAATAAAATTGAATTAAATTTTAAAAATAAATAAATGTGGGTTATTTTAATTTGGGGGGTAAAATCCTATGGTTGTTTGTTATTGCTAATGTTTTTGTTTGTTGGTTGGTTGGGTTTTTTTAAGATTTTATTTATTTATTTGACAGAGAGAGACACACAGAGAGGGAACACAAGCAGGGGGACTGGGGGAGGGAGAAGCAGGCTTCCCACTGAGCAGGGAGCCGGATGCGGGGCTGGATCCCAGGACCCTGAGACCATGACCTGAGCCAAAGGCAGATGCTTAACCGACTGAGCCATCCAGGCACCCCATTGCTGATGTTTAATAACAAAAATTCAATGGACTAAATTTTAAAGACCTAGTTGGTTTTATTAAGCAATTCACCAACTGGGCAGCATCCTGTCCAGCAAGTAAACAAGAGTACCAAAGGACTACATAAAAAGGCAGGTCTTCAAAGGCAGAGAGGGAGTAGAGAAAATAAAATTGTTGGCAAAGGATCCATTGTTTTAGGCAAGGTGGAGGGAGGGGGGTCTATCCTAGTGCTGACCAGGAAATTCCCATGTTGACTGGTTAAAGGTCACATTTCTGGAGGTTGAAAGTACAGCTGGGTTAGGTTTTAAGTCTTGGTTTACCACCTTGGGGCCTTAACCTACGTGACCTCATTTTGGGCCTATGGTTCTCTTCTTCTTTTTCCTTTTTAATTTATTTATTTTTAGAAGATTTCATTTATTTATTTGACAGAGAGAGAGAGCACAAGCAGGGGGAGAGGGAGAAGCAGGCTCCCTGGGAGCCTGATGTGGGACTTGATCCCAGGACCCTGGGATCATGACCTGAACTGAAGGCAGACAATTAACCGACTGAGCCACCCAGGTGCCCCTTCTTATCTTTTTAACACAGGATTCTTTTTCTGTTTAAGAGGTTTAAGAGTTTCTTCTTAAAAAATAAAAAAAGGAATTTCTTCTTCTTTTTTTAAAGATTTCTTTATTTTTATTTTAGAAGGTGGGGGGAGGCGCAAAAAGAGAGGCAGAAAGGGTCTTAAGCTGACTCTGCACTGAGGGCAGAGCCCATCTCAGGGCTCCATCTCACAACTCTGAGATCCTGACCTGAGCCGAGTCAAGAGTCGGCTGCCCGACAGACTGAGCCACCCAGGCGCCCCTCTTTAAACCTTTCCAAAGAGAGAAATAGAGGGCAGATTTTACTAGTGGATGGCAGCCTACCACTAGATCATGGAGTATCCTGCTTGCACGTAGTAGGTACTCAATAAATGTGTCAGATCAATGAACGATCATCAGGGATCGTGTGTGGTGAGGAGTGCAGGGACAATTCTGTCCTGCTCTTTCCCTCCCTGCTTTTGTGGGGAAGGGAGTCCAGGGGAAATAGGACACTATGGGTCAATACGAACAGGGGTCCTAATCCTATTCAGCTCAAGTTTTGTAGAGATGGTTCTAGAAAATACACCAGAAGGGGGTTGCTTGTAGAACCCTGCACTCTTAGATCCTTCTAGATAACTTGTCTTGAGGAAAGCAAAAAAGAGCTACTTCTCTTGAGCTCTGAGCCAATACAAATTCTGAATCTCCTCACGAGAGGGAGCCCTAAGCTAAAAATGATTCTGAAGTTCAGTCATGTGACATCTTCACCATTTCCCCTACAAATTTATAGTTTGCCACCTAAAATCTTTCCTCGCAGGTTTAAATGGCTACAAGAGATGCAACTCCCCATCTGGTGTCATTATATTTTTTAAAACAAAACTATTATGTGACTCTCGGCTCTTCATTCAGTCATATCCCAAATACCATACAATTCGATACCCACCATTTAAAGATCCATGAAGTTCTCTTTTAACGTCCTTTTTCCTCATAAACTTATCTTTCCATTCACTTCCCTCATCTAACTGTATCCTAGTTGAATACATATTATTTTTGGAAGTCTTTTAGGGATTGTCCCTATCACACTTCTCAGCAAAAAAATATGAATTAAAATTTGAGGAAATGTTGTATCCTCTGATCATGAGTCTCCAAGTACCGAAAAGTTTCTTCTGGTTAGGGTTGTCATTGCCATGATTAGTAAACATATATCTCATTAAATCAACAGAAATATGTTGCAAATTTTGGTAACTATTAAACATAAAAAGGCAATTTTCATTGAAAATGCCTCCCTTAATGAGGTGAATGAAGTTTTTTTTATTTTCCTAATCTTCTGGAGTAAGACACATTTCTGACCAAACACACTTCTGTGTCCACTGCTCAGAATGGATTTGGGGCTCTACTGCTAAGAACACCTGCATGAGAGTGATCAACGTAGAGATGCTGATTAAAGCCCAGGGGCGTCTGGGTGGCTCAGTGGGTTAAAGCCTCTGCCTTCAGCTCGGGTCATGATCCCGGGGTCCTGGGATCAAGCCCCGCATTGGGCTCTCTGCTCAGCGGGGAGCCTGCTTCCCCCCTCCACCTCTGCCTGCCTCTCTGCCTTCTTGTGATCTCTATCTGTCAAATAAATAAATAAAATCTTAAAAAAAGAAAAGAAAAAAAAAGCCCAGATAAAAGCCTCTAAGCTATGTCCCCTGAAGGCATGAATTTGATTATTGTCTATGCCTAAAAGCACATGACACCAAAATTTCCAGGTAGGTGAAACTGGCCCTGCTCCTTCCTCCCGCATCTAGGTAGTCATCAGCCACTGTAAATTACTTTCCCTTAAAAGCATTTGCATCCATTTCTTTCTCTTCATTAGCTACCATTTTTTGTTTTTTGTTTTTTTAAGAGAGAGCACGCATGCACAAGCCAAGGATGGGGGTAGGAGGTTAGAGAGGAGGGGCAGAGAGAATCTTCAAGCAGACTCCCTGTTGAGCGGGGAGCGCCATGCCGGGCTCCATCTCTCCACCCTGAGATCATGACCTGAGCCGAAAAATCAAGAGCGGGCCATGTAACTGACTGAGCCACCCAGGGGCCCCTCCGTTACCCACTTCAGCAGGGTCTGTATCTCTTTCTACCTGAACCATCGCCGTGATGTCTAGACCCCGCTACAGTTCTTCCTGCACGTGGTTATCAGGTTCTCTACCCTGATATTCTTTTGCAAACAAAACAAACTTTCTAATCTCCTAGAATCTGAAGTCGAGTCTTCTATGGCCACTACTCAGTGTTCCCTGGGATGTCCCTCCCTGTCCTCTTGAGCAGCGCTGGACCTATTCTCACCCAGCATCCTCTGGCAGTCCGGTGGGCCTCTCCCGCCTTGCTTACCTCCTGTGTTGCAGTTTCTTTGAACCAATGGGCCGTCCCTTTTGGTGAGGTCCTCTCCAGGAGAGATGGTCTCTTCTGGTCTGCCACTGTCTTCATATCATGGGAAGGGCACATGTGGTTTCTAGCAGAGACAGTACATACTTCTGCACTCACGTGATAGCCAGAAATAGATTCATCTTGAAGTTTATGGAGCAATCAGAGGATAGAAATTTCAAGTAAGCGTTCCTAGGGAATTGTTCTGTATTAATAATGTGAACTAAGCATCTGCTGTGTTCATCACCGAGCGAGGCAGTGGCAGAAGAAATAGAAATTTAAGACACTATCTTCCCTCATAGAGCTGATAATTTTCTTGGGGAGACAAGAATTCTACACATTAAGAGAGCAAATAAAATTATATAGAATCAAGGGATTCGTGGGTGTCTCAGTTGGTTGAGCATCCAACTCTTTTATTTATTTATTTGACAGAGAGAGATCACAAGTAGGCAGAGAGGCAGACAGAGAGAGAGGAAGGGAAGCAGGCCCCCGCTGAGCAGAGAGCCCGATGTGGGACTCGATCCCAGGACCCTGAGATCATGACCTGAGCCGAAGGCAGTGGCTCAACCCACTGAGCCACCCAGGCGCCCCCACAGTATTTTTAATAGAACTATCATAGGCACACCGTTCTACAACTTGCTTCTTACGATTTTGTACCTTCCCCTGTCCCACATGCATGAAAATCTACTCTGTCCTTTCCGACGGCTGCTATCGTGTTCCAAAGTAAGAACATCGTCTCATTTATTGCACCTAGCCCTCTAATGATGAACTGTTGGTTTAGTTTTAATTTTTCCTTATTAGAGTTACGCTCTACCCAAAATGGTGCAAACTCATCCATGTATTCTGCAAACAATAAAAACAAACATAGGAACAATGAAGCAATAAAAACAATGAGTAAGCATTAGTCATTAAGAATGTAAGGTCTTGGGGTGCCTGGGTGGCTCAGTGGGTTAAAGCCTCAGCCTTCGGCTCAGGTCATGAACCCAGGGTCCTGGGATTGAGTCCTGCATCCGGCTCCCTGCTCTGTAGGGAGCCTGCTTCTCCCTCTCCCACTCCCCCTGCTTGTGTTCCCTCTCTCTCTGTGTCTCTTTCTGTCAAATAAATAAATAAAATCTTTTTAAAAAGTAGTATTCCTAATTATTCAGCAAATCTTATCTCGGGATTGGTTGCCTCTTGTGCAGGTGATGTAGGCATCAACCATCAGAGTAGGGATGAAGGGGAAGTGCTCCCTTCTCCTGGCCTGGCTCCCCCCACAGGCTCCCTTGCAAGACTATCCCGGATTACAGCAATTCCATTACCAACCTGCTTTTCTTTATTAAGTTCTGTAGCTGCTACTTAATCCCCATTTGGGGTAACACACTAAGTAGCGCTAGGATGACTCCCTCAGTAGGCTGGCACAGTTAGGTCATTAGTACTTATGAGAAGTGGGCACGGGTGGGGGTGTCGGGGCTGGAGGGTGAAGAAAAGCGAAGTTGGGACCGAGAAGGAGGTATCATCCACCCGAAGCTTCGCCTAAACAACTTCTTGTGGAGCCAGCTGCTGCTGCTGGCCACTCAACGTGCGCTCCTTTCTTCCTTCCTAATAGATTACCAGTTCTTTTTTAAGGGGTAAGCGATGATTGTCCAAGGTGACACACAAATAGTGCTGGCTGTTTTTTTTTTTTTTTTTTTTTTCAATTTGTTGACTTTCTAGTGACATTTTTTTCTCCTCAGGTTGGAAGTTTAAGGGATAGGGCTTCTGGGTAAGCTCTTGTTTTCTTTTTCTTTTCTTTTCTTTAAGATTTTATTTATTTATTTGAGAGAGAGAGAGAGAGCATGAGAAGAGGGAGGGTCAGAGGGAGAAGCAGACTCCCCACTGAGCAGGGAGCCCAGTGTGGGACTCGATCCCAGGACTCCAGGATCCTAACCTGAGCTGAAAGCAGTTGCTTAACCAACTGAGCCCCCCAGGCGCCCTAAGCTCTTGTTTTCCTAATAGAAATGGACAGACTTAGCTGACCTGTGCTTTTCATTCTTTGCCCTACCCTCTTCTTCAAAGTCTTAGAACAAAAGTAAAATCATGACTCCTATTCAGATATAAAAATGGACATGTGTAGGGGTACCTGGGTGGCTCTGCTGGCTCAGGTCATGATCTCAGGGTCCTGGGTTCTATCCCTGAGTCAGGCTTTCTGCTCAGTGGGGAGCCTGCTTCTCCCGCTTCCCCTGCTTGTGTTCCCTCTCTCGCTGTCTCTCACGCTCTCTGTCAAATAAATAAATAAAATCTAAAAAAAAAAAAAAGAATGTGCGTCAAAAATTTTATTTGAACTAATGAGGGAACAAAGCATCTGTGATAACCAGCTGAAAGAGGAAAGAAGGGGCGCCTGGGTGGCTCAGTCAGTTAAGCGACCAACTCTTGATTTTGGCCCAGGTCATGATCTCAGGGTCATGGGATTGAGCCGGGATCCATGCCTGGCTCGGGGCTCAGTGGAGACTTTGCTTCAGGATTCTTTCTCTTCCCCTGCCCTCCCTGCCTCTGTGTGCTTGCTCTCTCTCAAAATAAATAAGTCTTTTTTTTTTTTTTTTAAGAAAATACAACTGTTGAATTAGACATTCTGTGAAGTTTTAGGCAATAGTTTTGTTGTTGTTGTTGTTGTTGTTGTTTTTAGAAAGCAGAGATGGGGGGCACCTGGGTGGCTCAGTGGGTTAAGCCTCTGCCTTCGGCTAAGGTCATGGTCTCAGGGTCCTGGGATGGAGCCCTCTCGAGCACTGGCTCTCTGCTCAGCCGTGAGACTGCTTCCCCCTCTCTTTCTGGCTGCTGCTCTGCCAACTTGTGATCTCTGTCAAATAAATAAATAAAATCTTTAAAAAAAAAAAAAAGCAGAGATGGTGGAAATTTCAGATTTTCCCGTTTTTTTTTTTTTTTTTTCTAAGTTTTATTTTAGAGAGGGTCAGAGTGCATAAGCAGGGGGAGGGGCAGAGGGAAAGAAAGAATCTCAAAAAGACTCTCCAATGAGTGCGGAGCCCAACGTAGAGCTCCATCTCCCCACCCTGAGATCATGACCTGAGCTGACGATTTTATGCTTTTAACTGTCATGCATACTATGTGACTTGTCATTGTTTTCTGGAATCAAGAAAAGAAACAAGGTAAAGTAGTTTAGCATTCCACAGATGGTTCTGGAACCATAAGCCTATGGCAATGCCTAGCTACTTTCTTGCCACAGTATCCACCTTAGTTTTCATTCACTCTTGGACTTAAAATCACAAAACTAATATTGTACATCAAATTCTTTTTTTAAAAGATTTTATTTATTTATATGACAGAGAGAGACACAGTGAGAGAGGGAACACTAGCAGGGGGAGTGGGAGAGGGAGAAGCAGGCTCCCCACAGAGCAGGGAGCCTGATGCAGGACTCGATCCCAGGACCCTGGGTTCATGACCTGAGCTAAAGGCAGATGTTTAACAACTGAGTTAGCAGGTGCCCCCAAATTATTTTTAACATTAAAAATAGGTGAAATGGGGTGCCTGGTGGCTCAGTGGGTTAAAGCCTTTGCCTTCAGCTCAGGTCATGATCCCAGGGTCCTGGGATCCATCCCCTCATCAGGCTCTCTGCTCAGTGGAGAACCTGCTTCCCTTCCTCTCTCTCTGCCTGCCTCTCTGCCTACTTGTGATCTCTGTCTGTCAAATAAATATATAAAATATTTTAAAAAAATAGGTCAAATGATAAAACACAGATTATTCTGAACTTAGTTTCATAGTATGGATACCATGGTTTGATTTACTTTACTACCTCTACCCTTATTTCTTTTCTTTTTAGCGTAGGAACATCACCAACACACCTCTTGGGAGACAGATGAACAGAGGTACTTGGGTTAAACATCTGGGAGCAGAACACGCTGCAGATTTGAAACCAGGACGCAAAACTTGAGGACCGCGTGCTTTCACAGGGATTCTACCTGAGTCAGGTGAGCAGCTGAGCCCTAGGGGCAGAAGGAGAGAGAAAATGCTGAAGCTTATTCCCCACTGAGCTCAAAGCCCAACTTGAATGCAGGGCTCAACCCCACAACCCAATCTCCCAGCCCATGTTTCCTGGGAATCAGAGAAACTCTCATATCTGATATTTTCAAACTTTCTTTCAACTTTCATCTTCCAGGGGGAATGAGATTAAGTATTCCCAGTCGGGGGCAACAAATCTTCCTCATCACCTGCTTGGTTACTCTGTCCTTCCATGTTTTTCTAAACCAGCAAAGATGCTAAATAAAATGACCACGTCTCCAAATAAGGTTATCAGTGATTGAAAACCTACCAGACTGAAAGTGTGAGTCATGATTCAAATTCTCTGAAAACTCCAGTTTGTGACCACTTCCCCCAAATTTCCATTTATAAATAGAAAAATCAAGAATGAGCTGGTTTTCTTTTTAAATCCACTTCCTCGTCTCTAAAAAATTAGCTTACTGCACAACTTCACCCAACACATGTTTATTGTTCTGATCGAAGCAATTCTAAATAAAGCTGAATTGCTGAAACTTCCTGTTACTTTTCCAGCAAGAGCTGATAACATTCAGCATGAAATTTCACTTTCACGTAAAGGATGTTTAAGGATTTTCTAATTCGACTCCAGCAGAAGTTGCTTGATTCCTTGTTACTATGAAACCCATAGCAACAAAAACAAAAAGACAAATCAGGAAGAATTCTTCATCTTAAGAAATTGCAGTCAAACCACTAAATGTCAGTGTTAGTGATAACAGAAAGGAGGCAGGTTAATAAAATACAGCAAGAATGATAAAAGTTGCATTACTGGGGCAAGGACAATATGCATTTTGATTTTGATAGTTACTTCCATATTGCCCTTATAGGAGACGTGCCAATTTCACCTTCCTGGATTAACTCAGGAGGGCATCTATATCCATACAGCCTTGCCTTCACTGGCTGTCACACTTTTTTCCAATCTTTTTTCCAATAGATACCACAAGGTGGTATCTCTTTGTAGTTTGTTTTTGTTTTTAGGCAGGGCGAGAGAGAGAGAGAGACAGACAGACAGACAGAGTGAAAGATTCTTAAGCAGGCTCCATGCCCAGCACGGAACCTGATGGGGGGCTCGATCTCACAACCCTGAGATCATGACTTGAGCCAAAATCGAGTGAGATGCTTAACTGTCTGAGCCACCCAGGGGCCCCATCTACAGTTTTAATTTATATGTATCCGATTTGGAGTGAGGTTAAGTAATCTGTCATATGTTTATAAACCATTTGTATTTCCTCTTCAGGGAACCATTATTTTCAGAGCCTTTGCCCAGTTTTCTATTTTGGTCCTTTTCCTATTGAATTGTAAGAGCTCTTTATATACCAAAGAGATTTGTCTTTGATGTGATTTGCCAGTATTTCCCACCCCGCCATGTTGCCATTTGTCTTTTGACTAAGCAGTTGTTTTGGCTCAACGTAAAGAACTTTACTTCTTTATTTATTTTTATAATTTGATTAAAAAACTTTTTTTAAAGATTTTATTTATCTGTTTGACAGAGATCACAAGTAGGCAGAGAGGCAGGAAGAGAGAGAGAGGAGGAAGTAGGCTCCCTGCCGAGCAGACAGCGGATGCGGATGTGGGGAGCTGAAGGCAGAGGCTTTAGCCCACTGAGCCACTCAGGTGCCCCTAAAAATTTTTTTTAAGGTTTTATTTATTTATTTGACAGAGGGGCAGAGGGTTAAAGCCTCTGCCTTCGGCTCAGGTCATGATCCCAGAGTCCTGGGATTGAGACCCTCATCAGGTTCTCTGCTCCGAGGGGAGCCTGCTTTCTCCTCTCTCTATGCCTGCCTCTCTGTCTACTTGTGATCTCTGTCTGTCAAATAAATAAATAAAATCTTTAAAAAGAGAGAGAGAGAGAGAGAGAGAGATCACAAGTAGACAGAAGCAGGCGGAGGTGGGGGCGGAAGCAGGCTCCCTGCTGAGCAGAGAGCCCAATGCCTGGTTTGATCCCAAGACCCTGAGATGATGACCTGAGACGAAGGTGGTGACTTAGGCCTCTGCATTTGGGTACTTTAATCCCAAAGATTTTCTAAGTATTTATGTGCCCCAAGGAGGCTATTGAGATAGAAGACTCCTATTTGGACAGACACAGAAAGCTGCCAGTTTGGTGTGCACTGGTGGGCCTATGGTCAATGATTCCCAGCCAAGTGATGAGAAAAAGGGGACTAAAACTGCTCTGTAGGGGTGTCTGGGTGGCTCAGTGGGTTAAAGCCTCTGCCTTCAGCTCAGGTCATGGTCTCAGGGTTCTGGGATCGAGCCCCACATCGGGCTCTCTGCTCAGCCAGGAGCCTGCTTCCTCCTCTCTCTCTCTCTGCCTGCCTCTCTGCCTCCTTGTGATCTCTCTGTCAAATAAATAAATAAAATATTAAAAATAAATAAATAAAAATAAAACTGCTCTGTATGTGCGGTGTCCTCTCCATGATGGGCAGGAACACGGGCAGACACAGCACCCTTGGGAACACATTTCTCCTCACAAATCCATCCTCAAGATGGATTTAGGCACACATTCCACCTAAGGCTTCCCATCAGAGAATGGAAGGGCTCTAGGAGGAGGAGTCCTGCCTCCCCTCTCCTGATAGGGGGTGTCCAAGGGTGTGCAGAGTCCCCTTCACATGGTCTGTGCCAGGGCCCCCTGGTGTTATTCTAGCTCCGGTACATCATTTTTGGAAATGCACAGCTGGGGCTAACCGAGTCCTGAGGGTTGGGTCAAGAAAGAATTCTTGAGATGTCTTAGGTGCATTATGTCTCTGGGACAAGACCCAAGGACAGAAAGACCTGCTGCCCCAGGATTACGAGCAAGAGATTTGATACCTTGGGGTTGGGAGAAGTAAATTTAAGGGAAGATCTTAAAGGACTTTTCGTATGTTAAAGAAGACTGTCAGGATGCTGGAGGTCTGCCTATCTCAAGTATTTGCCGATGGGCTGCAGGTTATATGGAGATTGATTCTATTCACATTCCCTCTGCCTTTGTTTCCCACATCCTGGTGAGAGGGGCAGACAGATCCTCGCACAAGATTTATTTTAGCCACGGAGGCCAGGTGGCCAGTGTTGTCATTATCCTGCGCTGATACAGAGCTTTGTAGCTGGCTCAGGCACCCCCAGGCGCTTGTTGGAGGGGGCTGTGTGCTCGCGGGACCTAAGGAAGCTTAGAAGCCTCGCCCACCCCAGTGCTAGAGCAGGTCCCAGGAGCAACGTTGCGGGATTCGGGAAGGAAGGGCCAACAGCCTCATCCGAGCCGACTTGCTGAGGTCTGGCATGGACGTCTTCCAGCTCCCATCTGCCCGTCCGCCTCATCTATCACCTCTCAGAGCTCTCCGGGCTCTGCCCAGGCTCCCAGAGCGTTGCACAAGTCGCCCGGAATTTTTGCGCGCACGCGCGTCACTTTCTCACGCAGACACACAGCCCGGGCGGAGCGCTCGGGAGCAGCAGGCTCTGCACAGACCGTGCGGCCGGCGGGGCCAGCGGGGCCGGGCGGGGAGCCGAGCCGGGCCGTTCAGGGGAAGGAACCTAATTTCACCGTGAGCGGGGGGCCCGATGGAGAGCGGGAGGAAGACCCGGGCATTCAGGGGACGACCCGCCCTGCGGGGGAAAGGGTTCTTCCTAGAACGTCCGCGGGCTTTTCTCAAAGCTTTCGGAGAAATGAAGCCGGGGAAAATTTCCTCGGAAGTCGAGCACACTGGGCCGGGTCTCAGGTTCCGCCCCGTCCCGCCCCGTCCCGCCCCGCAGGGGCGGCCGGGGAATCTCCCCCGCCGCGGCGGAATCCGGGGCTGGAGGCTTCCCGTAGGCCCTGCCACTCGCCCTCCACTTGGCTCCTCCCCTCCCCGTCATCAACCCCCGCCCCATGTTAGCCCCGCCCACAACATGTTCCTCCGACCCGCCCTCTAACCCCGCCCACTAACTGGCCGCGCGAGGGAGGTGCGGCGGCCGCAGCGGCGGGGGCGGGGCCAGCCTCACCCGGAATGAAAATAACCGGCGGCCGCTGCCGCATCCGGGCACTCGGCGGGTCGCGGCGGGCGCGGTGGTGGCGCAGGTAAGGAGGCGGCGGCGGAGCGTCCGGTCCCCGGCCCGGGCCTCACCGGCGCTGTGTGGCGCCCCCGTTCCCGGCACGACCCCGACGCCTCCCCTTCCCGGGGCGGGGCGCGGCCACGGCGGCGGGCGGTGGGCGGCGAGCGCGGAGGCTGCCTGGGGCTTGGGGACGCGCCGACGGTTCGCGCGGCCCTAGGTCTGCGCCGGGCTGGGCCCGGGGTGGGGGGCTCTGTGGAGTTGTCCTGGGGGAGGCCGAGGGACGGACGCACGCACTAAGTAAACCTCGTGAGCGAGACAAAAAGCTTGAGTGCTGACACTGCTCTTCCACATATGTCATTTGGGATTCACATTTGCAGTCAGAGCTAGATTTTCTTTGCTATTTAATGAGAGGATGTGGTTGATTCTGCGTTTCTCTGATGGTCTGGTTCCCCATTTGTCCTCTCCTTCCCTTACTCTTATTTTTTAATACGAGAATCTTTTACTTCTCCGCTTAAGAGAAATGTGTTTTGAATATGCGTGTGTATATATGTATATTTGAAAAGCTCTGGGTAAGGGTCCCCATAGATCGATTCATTACAGAAGTGAAAGCGAAAATTTTAAAGGAGTAGTTGATAACGTTTTACTTTCAGTTTGGAGCAGTAACATTAATGAATTTCCGGGCTTCCTCCCGCCTCCGGTTCCCCACCCCACCCCCGTTTTATTGAGAAATAATTGACATACATCTCTGCTTTTTTGGCTGTAATATGAAACATTGTATGGCATGCATAATGAAACTTTCAGTTCTCCAGTTAAAACTGGAAACTGGTTTATTAAACTTTCTGCTTTTGATTTGATTTCAAGTATGTATCCTCTTTTTATTTTGCTTATAACCGACATTTTTGTAAATTTCAAAACAGCAGATTAATCTTTTTATTTTTTTTAATTTTTTTAAATTTATTTGACAGACAGAGATCACAAGTAGGCAGAGAGGCAGGCAGAGAGAGAGAGAGAGAGAGAGAGAGGAGGAAGCAGGCTCCCTGCTGAGCAGAGAGCCCGATGTGGGGCTCCATCCCAGGACCCTGAGATCATGACCTGAGCCGAAGGCAGAGGCTTTAACCCACTGAACCACCCAGGCATCCCAGATTAATCTTTTTTAAACATTAAGTCTCCTGCCTTTGGACCTGCATCTGTTCAGTTGATTTGGTCAGTGGGTAGAGTGTGGGGTGCACACTGCGCTTGTGAAACCCTTTGGGCCTTTAGACTTTACAAAGAGCTTGAGTCCATGCATAAGAAGCCCATGAAATGATCATCGCTCCCCATCAGTATTTTATCCAGAATTCATGAAGATTTGTGAGTAGGGAACTATGTATAGTGGTTGTGTGAGTTATTTGTGTTTCCTGCTTTTCTACGTGAGCAGCAGTTTGTTAGTGGTTGAAGATCTAGGGTGTTTTCTCATGGCTCACCTGGGTGCACAGCAGCCTCCTCTTGACGTGTTTGTTTCTTACACCCTTTCCTCCTCCCTGCACTAATAACCCTCTTTCTCCCCCCAGACCAATATGAAATAGATTCGAACTTTCTTTCTTTTTTTTTTTTTTTAAAGATTTTATCTATTTGACAGACAGAGATCACAAGTAGGCAGAGAGGCAAGCAGAGAGAGAGAGGAGGAAGCAGGCTCCCTGCGGAGCAGAGAGCCCATGCGGGACTCCATCCCAGAACCCTGAACTTTCTTTTGAAATAGTCATTTATGGGGGTGCATGGGTGACTCAGTGGGTTAAGCTTCTGCCTTCGGCTCGGGCCATGATCTCAGGGTTCTGGGATTGAGTCCTGCATCGGGATCTCTGCTCGGCAGGAAGCCTGCTTCCTCCTCTCTCTGTCTGCTTGCCTCTCTGCCTACTTGTGATCTCTGTCTGTCAAATAAATAAAATCGCTTAAATAAAATAAAATACTCACTTATGGAATACACTGAAGTTAACAAATTTGATTTTGAAATTAGGTGAACTGGGTTTTGGGGGTGTGGAATACTGCAGGCTCTATATAGAAAAAGAGAAAGTTACTTATAAGGTTATGTTAACCCTTAGATCTATTTTTTACTCTGTAGAACTTGTCTTCATCATTTAGAAGCTAATTACCCTTTTACTTTTCTAACTCCTCTGATTTGGCTGTTTGACATCTCCAGCAGCCTTCCCTACCTCTTTGAATTGCAATGCTAGTGAGAGATGAGTAGACAACTCCTTTGCTGCCAGGGGATTCTTTGGGAGAGACTAGTTACATACACAGGGCAGACAAGCAGCAAAGGATTGTGGGACAAAATGCAAAGTCCTGTGTTGTAGGCGGGAATCCCCGCGCTAGGTATGGCACTGCCTAACTTTGTGACTTTGGCTGAGTCATTTTACAGCTCGGGGGCCTGGGTGTTTTCAGCTGTAAAGTGATGATCCAACTAGTGTTGGATTTGAATAGTACATAGATCTGCTGTTGTGTGCTTATTGCAAAATATATAAAACTTTTCTAGCAAAACCTTTTAATTTTAAAAATTCAGATGTAGAGAATATTGATAATTCATGGTTCCAGCCAGCTTTTATGTTTACTCTACCAAAGTGGTTGATCTTTGTGCTAAACTCACCAAAATACAAATATAAGAGAGTTTATGTATGTATGTTGAATTGTTTATGAAAGTAACAGCTTTAAGGACTCATCTTTCTCTCATTTGATCTTTTCTCTTAGGGCAGAGAATAATAGTTTAAGAAACAGAAAAGTATAATAAACCTTGCTACATTTTAGCAACTTTAAAAGACATATTTTATGTAACATGTAATGTGTAACTATATATAGTGTATTTTAGCATATGTATAGAATGTGTATATTTTAGAGACATTTAGAGCTAGTTAAAACCCTAATCTAAAAGTAATTCAGAGGGGTGTCTGGGTAGCTCAGTCAGTTAAGCGTCTCCCTTCAACTCAGGTCATGATTCTAGGGTCTTGGGGTCAAGCCCCACGTTGAGCTCCCTGCTCAGCAGGGATCCTGCTTCTCCCTCTCCCTCTGCCTGCTGTTCCCTTGCTTGTGCACTCTCTCTCTGTCAAATAAATAAAATATTTAAAAAGAAAAAGTGATTTAGATTAAACAGGAGAGGGAGGTGTGGAGGGGAGCTCTTCTTAACCACACTGAATGCATCAGCATGTTTGGTAAGTTATGAAATGCTTTGAAATGTAGTGTGGAGTTTTGCTTATGTACTGTTTTGCTTTCAAGAATGGCGCAAAAGAAATATCTCCAAGCAAAATTGACCCAGTTCTTAAGGGAAGACAGAATTCAACTTTGGAAACCTCCATATACAGATGAAAATAAAGAAGGCAGTTTGGCATTGAAGGTATTTTCTTTCAAGACATAAATAAATAGCAGTGTTGTAAATCTCCTTGGTAAATAAGATTCTGAAGTCCCCGGAAATTTCCAGGTTTAACTGTGTAAATTTTTGGCATAACCAAAAGTATGAGTGATAACCAGGTACCCACTTTACAATTGACAGACTTAATTTTTTGTTTAGTAAGATTCTATTCATATGAGAATGGTCTCTAATTCTATTCATATGAGAATGGTCTCTAATGGCACATACTATTTTTAATACCTTCACAGTGTTACATGAAATTAATAACTTGGGAACTGATTTTACCCTACTGGTGCACAGTACTAATGGACTAAGGGCATGTATTTTGTGTTCATGGGGAAGAGCTGGCTGGTTCTCTGTTCTCCTTGCTATTGTGGTTTGCTCTAAAACAATGGCTCCCATCCCCCAGCTTTTTTAATACTATGGCTATCTGTTCATTTGTCCAAAATACACTTTTCTAATACTTCCATCTCAATTTTTTTTTAAAGATTTTATTTATTTATTTGAGAGAGAGAGAATGAGAGAGAGAGAGCATGAGAGGAGAGAGGTCAGCGAGAGAAGCAGACACCCCATGGAGCTGGAAGCCTGATGTGGGACTCGATCCCAGGACTCCAGGATCATGACCTGAGCCGAAGACAGTTGCTTAAACAACTGAGCCACCCACGCGCCCTTCCATCTCAATTTTTTATGGCAACATCAGAAATGGCGTTGTTTTACATGGAGTGAGGTTTCTAGAAATTGAAGTTTGCCTGCTTTTTCAGGCAAAAACGTTAATCATTTTTTTTTTTTAAGATTTTTTTTTTAAATTTATTTATTGACAGAGAGAAATCACAAGTAGATGGAGAGGCAGGCAGAGAGAGAGAGAGGGAAGCAGGCTCCCTGCTGAGCAGAGTGCCCGATGCGGGACTCGATCCCAGGACCCCGAGATCATGACCTGAGCCGAAGGCAGCGGCTTAACCCACTGAGCCACCCAGGCGCCCAAAAAAACGTTAATCATTTTTGACAGAAATCTTTTATATTGGAGTATAGCATGTACTTCTTTGCTTTCTCTGTCCAAGTATCCTGAGATAAATGATGGATTGTTTATCAGGAACTAAAGATTGTCACAAGGGCATCACATTATCCAGTGCAGTGACACAGTGATGTGCTTGGGAGGGAAGAGGTTTCCTTCCTGTCTTTCCCATTCCTGACAGGCCTCACTTTTTATTTTTTGCAACCCATCTTGTGACCTTTTTTCTGAATTTACTTGTAGTAGTCCCTTGGCTCCGAAGCTACCTATGGCACAATAAGAGAGTTATTTGGTCTTCGTCCCCAGTACCTGACATGGAGCTCCTAAAACCCTTGGAATATTCCCAGTGGTAAAGGGGATAGGAGCATCTTTTGTTCTAATGAGGCAACTCTTGGTAGTGCCTTCAGGATGGGGCTGGTGGCCAAAGAGACCAAACTTCAATTAGAAGATGAGAATTTTAGGGGGCCTGGGTGGCTCAATTGGTTAAGCGTCCGCCTTCAGCTCAGGTCATGACCTTAGGGTCCTAGGATGGAGCCTTGCCTTGAGCTCCCTGCTCAGTGCAGAGTCTGCCTCTCCCTCTGCCCCTCCTCCATTCATGCTCTGCACACTCTCTCTCAAATAAGTAAATAGAATCTTGGAAAAAAGGGAGAAAAAAGATTAGATTCTCAGCCTACTTTTCAACCTTGGGGAGAGGAGAGGCTAGCAATTGAGTTAATCACCGGAGGCCATTGATGTAATCAATCATGCCCACTGTAATGGAGCTCTTAAAAGCCCTTAAATTATGGGTTTCAGGGAGCTTCCAGACTGGCAGACAAACCCATGTGCTGAGAGGGTGGCACGCCCTGACCCTCAGGAATAGAAGCTCCTGCACTCAGGACCCTCCCAGACCCACCTGTGTGCCTCTTCACCTAGATTTTCATCTGTGTCCTGGGATCATCGGGCTGCCTGCTCAGCAGGAAGCCTGCTTCTTCCTCTCCCACTCGCCCTGCTTATGTTCACTCTCTTGCTGTGTCTTTCCCTGTCAAAGAAAGAAAGAAAGTTATTTAAGTCTAATTTGACTTGTTCTCACAAGTTAGAAAAATGAGAATGTCTTCTTTGTGTTGTTTTTTTTCCTTTTGGTCTCCTCCCATGGAGTTGATCACTCCATGGTTCCTTAAAGTAATTTATAATGCATTACAGTGACATAAGTCATGGCCCACTTTTCCTTTACCCCTAGAACAATCCTAGGGGTATTTTCACATCTTCTGTTTTGTCTGTTTTCCTATTCTTTGTTTTTATTTTTCCCTGGATCCTTTCTAGCCTCTGTATCTCTCTAGATGCCAAGCCCATCTGGATTTCCCTCCGATGGGCTGACCACCAGTCAGCAGTTTCTTTTCTTTTCTTTTTGAAGATTTTATTTATTTATTTAACAGAGAGAGAGATCACAAGTAGGCAGAGAGGCAGACAGAGAGGGGGAAGCATGCTCCCCGCTGAGCAGGGAGCCCGATGTGGGGCTCGATCCCAGGACCCTGAGATCATGACCTGAGCCGAAGGCAGAGTCTTTAACCCACTGAGCCACCCAGGCACCCCATTTCCTTAGAGTCCTTCGTAAGCTGTTCTGTACTGTGCCCCTTTTTTGAGTTGGCACTACATTGATCTCAGAATTCTGATTTTGCTTCACAGGACCTTGCTAAGAAGTACTCTGACAGGCTAGAATGTTGTGAAAATGAAGTAGAAAAGATAATCGAAGAAATACGTTGCAAAGCAATCGATCGTGGCACAGGAAATGAAAATTATAAAACAACAGGAATTGCTACAATTGAAGTCTTTTTACCTCCACGGCTAAGAAAAGTGAGTGTTTTTCCAAAGGAGTACATGTAGCAATGCTTTGTTGACTTAGTGATAAATTATGATTTTTTTTTTAAAGCTACAGTCCAAAGTGAAAAGTTCTTTTAAGTAACTTCGCATGCTGAATGTTTATCAGCTTCCGAGTTAATTTTGGGATTTTTAAACTGGAACATTTACAGGGTAGTTTTGTCCCTCTTAGGCCTCCCAAACTTCACAAAGCTACACATCAAATGCTTACCTTTTCTAGAGTTTGAATGAGCGTTTAGAATATTGGGAATAAAGAGTACTTCGGGTTTTCCCAGACCGTGCACAGTAGGACACATCAGCAAGGATGTCTCCCTTTTTTCTCTGCTGGTGGAGGCTACAGGGTAGTCAGCTGAGTGCTCAAGCAGGGGCACCTCCTGTCAGGGCCATGTCCTCAGTAGTTCAAGTCCAGAAGTGGCATTGGGGCAGGGTACCCAAAGATTGCTGGCCTCTGAGCACTATTCAGTGTTAATCATTTTCAGAAGATGTGAAAATATATAAATATGTGTGTCAGAGCTCCCACAGGACCCAGCAGTTTCACTCTAAGAGAAATGAAAACTGTGTCTGTGCAGATGCTTTGCTCATGAATTCTTAGAGCAGCTCTGTTCACAAAAGAGCTCTGTCTAGCTCTTCCTAATCAGAAGGTGGACACAGCTCAAGTGTCCGTCAGTGGTTGAGCAGATAAATGCACTGTGGCCACACGCTGGAACATCCTTCAGCCATGAAGAGGAGTGGAGTGCAGACGCAGCGTCGATGTGGCGGAACCGCAGAAACGTTATGAAGGAAGCCAGACACCAGCGCCACGTGCTGTATAGTTCCATTCATACGAAACGTCTAGAATGAGTAAATCCATGGAGACCGAGATGAGATTAATGGTTGCCTGGGGCTTGGGGGATAAAGGGAGAGACTAGGGGGCATAAAATATGGTATTTCTTGGAGAGTTGTTTCAAGTTCAGAACTTGAAAAAATTCTGAAATTTGATCATGGTTGTGTAACTTTATAATAATGGAAACCACTGACTCATATTTTAAACAGGTGAGCTTTATGAAATGTAAATTTTATCTCCTTAAAACTTGAAACGATGTCTAAGAAAAATATAGACCTGTATGAGAAAGAGAAAATTACATATGTGTCTACCTCAGGATGCCCATTCATGAATTCAAAGGGTAATATACAAATAAAGGCCTCTTTGCTGGTATGCAGCACCTGGGAAGCCAGACCACCAGTCAGAAAGCTGGCTGGCGAGTGTGGAATCTGAGCAGGTTTGCATGGTCTCCTGGGCTTTCGTAGTGGTGCCGCTTTTTCCTCCCGAGCACAGCCAGCGGGGAATGAAGAGGTTCCAAGGTGGCGTCTCTGTCCACTCCCTGCTCAGTGGGCACGGCTGGGTTCCCTGAGGGTGGCTGTGGTGCCGAGGTGGTGGGCTGGGCCCTTGTGTCATGTAGGCCAGCTGTCCGTGAGTGAAGGCACATCACAAACCCCTCTGAGCATCTTGCTTCCCCCCAGAGGCTGATGCCCTTCCTGGGGTGCACACTTCTACCCCCCTGAGGGCTGCTAGGTCACAGGGTCAGCACGTGCCAGGTCGTGTGCGGTAGCTTTTCCGCCCCACGTGCCTCATTTCAGTCCCTAACATTGATACCAACTTTCCTGATTTTCTAAATGGAGTAATAGCACCACAAAGTGTCATGCCGAAGTACATTTTCTTTCTTCTTAAAAAATATTTAATTTAAATTCAGTTTAGTTAACATATAGTGTATTATTAGTTTCAGGGGTAGAATTTCGTGGTTCATCACTTGCATGTAACACCCCGTGCTCATCACATCACGTGCCCCCTTCGTGCCCATCCCCCAGTAGTTACCCCATCCCCCGACCCACCTCCCCTCCAGCAGCCCTGTTTTTTCCTGGAGTTAAGAGTCTCTTAGGGTTCGCCCCCCTCTCTGTTTTTATCATGTTATATTTTCCCTTCCCTTCCCCTAAGATCTTCTGTTTTGTTTCTTAAATTCCACATATGAGCAAAATCATCCTGTATTTGTCTTTCCCTGACTGGCGTAGTTTGCACAGGAAACAGTTTCTTCCATAGAGTTCCTTCTGTACAGTTTCTTTTATTTGCCTTTTTAAAAATAGGATAGGAAAAACCTGCTGGAGACCCGGCTGCACATCACTGGCAGAGAACTGAGGTCGAAGTAAGTATCTGGCTGCCCGGAGCCGAGAGCAGCTGCGGCTGCTCGTGGGGTCCTTTGACAGTCCTGTTAGACAGCTGGGCGGGGACCATTCTCCTCACTTAGTGGAAAGGAAAATTGAGGCGTGGCCACTGCAGAACGCGATCAGGCTCACACTGGCAGTTTAGGCCAGAGCAGGAACTCCAGACTGGCACCATTTGCCTTCCTTTCCTGACATAACTTGAGACCGGCGGGAGCTCTGCCTCCCACCTAACAGGTACAGATAATGTGCTTGAATAGTGAGTGAATGATAGAAATAGAGATAATCATCAGATCATTAGTTTTGATTTCATTTCTTAGCGCGTTCATCACTTGCTGTGACATTCAGCAAAGTGTTTTAGCCACATTCAGGCTGTTGGCCCATCTGTAAAAGAAAACATACCTGTCACATACTGGTGACAGTCTTACTCTTGAGACCCGTTTGGTTATGTCATCCACGTCTGTATTTTTAAACGGCAAGTGTTTTGAGTACCTCCAGTGCCAGCCGGCTCTGGTTCTGAAGCTCTGGTTCTGAAGCTGATTTTCTTGTTTTCTTTGGTCTACCTGAGGGTTGTTAAGGGACAGATTCAGGAATCCTCATTCATTCAGCGCACAGGAGCAGATTGTCTGGAACAAGTCTCTGTTACGGGCTTCTCCTAGGAGGCTGCAGGAGCCTAGAGAATGGATTTTCTCCGGACACGCGGCGAGGGCCGTCCTCTTGAGATGCACATTCCCCGCGCGTGATTTCCACTTGATGAGGAAACAAGTAGTAAAGCAGATAGTTGAAGAAAGAACATTGTTTCTTACACAGTTTCAAGTAACAGTCTAGAAAGCTGGCTTTATCGTGAAGTGGTGTTTGGGAGACGGTACATCGAAATACTGGGCGTTCCTAAGGGAAATGTATAAAATAGTGGTCATGATTAAACTCCATTTCTCAGATAATAATAAATTGATTACCTGTAGCCTGTACTGGTTTATTTTACAGAATTGCTGAAACCTTTGGATTTCAAGAAAATTACATCAAAATTGTCATAAACAAGAAACAGCTTCAACTCGGTATGTCATGGCAAAGTGCAGATTGTCTGTCGTGTTAGTACAATGACTGCATCTTTTTTCTCACTGTTTATCTATTCACAAATTTCTGGTGGCTTTACTGCATGTATACTCTAAAACAGGTTACTGTAGAGCTGATTAAAATAGAAACATAAAGCTGAAAACAACCCTTCTAATCGGTATTTACCGTGTGTTCTGTGCTAGTGGAGAAAAGATGCTCGTTGCATTTCTGAGGAAATTTACAGAACGGGAGTGTACGTGTGCTCAGAGTGAAATGGGGGTTCCAGTAAGTTCTCTCCAAGGCAGACGGGCTGAAGCTGAGTGAAGGCAGTGGGGCGTGTTCCGATTGAGAGAGCCTCATATCTGGGGCCCCCTGATGTGAATTTGAGCAGTTGAAAAAGATTTGGTAAGGCTGAGTGTAGGAAGTTGGGGGGAGGGCGTACTCTTTCAGGATGGAGGGCCACACACAGGCCACAGTGAAAAAGTTACGGCAGTGGTTCTCAACCAGGGGCAGTTTTGCCACCGGGGACCTTTGGAAAGATGTGGAGACCTTTTCGGTTATCATGACTGGGCTGTGGGGTGGGGATGGAGGCTTATGCTCTTGTCACTCAGGGAGGCAAGACCAGGGATGCTGCTGGACCATCACACAGCACAGGACAGCTCCCACGACAGAGACTTACTTGGCCCACGATGGCCGTAGTGCTGTTGTGTAGAAAACCTGGGCTCTGTGAACTCGTGCAGTATTAGAAGGTTCCTCCCAAGAGAGGCTGGAAGCCACAGATGCTGGGGGGGTGATCTGAAACATTTTGGTTTTAAACATTCCTGTGGGTGCAGGAGGGGAATGGACTTGCAGGAGGCATGAACGGACTTGGGAGACCAGCTAGCTGTTGCAGCCACTCAGGCAGGCATTACAGCCGGTTTCCAGGAGGCTCGTAGGGCTTAGAGAGTCAGGCTCACATCCTAGCTTGGTGGAACGCAGCCTGCACACGGCCCTAGCCTGCCTTCTCTGCCAGCCATTCCCCATTGTCTGTTTCCAACGTCATGGATAGCTTTTCACTGTCCACTCATCTCTGTGACACTTCTGTTCCTGGTATTTCTTCACTGGGTGGAAACCCTTGATTTCATTTTTATCAGAGCTGTCAATTTCCACCTTATATCGTTTGTGTTTAAGTAAGGGCTTTCCCCAAGCCCAGGGCCTCACGGTCTTCTACGTTTTCGTGTATTAATTAGCCTAACCTGCCTGAGGTCTGCAGTCTGTCCACAGCCCCCTTTATATAGGAGTAAAGGTGAAGGATGCAGCTTCTCTAACATCCCCTGCTAGACTTGCCTTTGCCACACTGACCTGTGGTGCCTCCTTTGTTAGAAGTCTTTTTCTGCACTTCCCATCCTTTCCATTTACCTGTAGGTTTATTCCTAGACCAGAACCCTAAAGGGTTTTTTTATTGGGGTATCATGGACAGATAACATTATATTAATTTGAGATGCACAACATAATGATTCAGTGTTTGTATATATTGTGGAGGGCGCACAATAATGTCAGCTCATATAGTGAAACATTTTTTTTCTTGTGATGAGAACTTTTAAGATTTTACTTCCTAGCTATGTTAAAATATACAATACAGTATTATTAACTGCAGTCACGTGCTGTGTGTTACATTCCAGGACGGACTTACTTTGTAACTGGAAGTTTCTGTTTTTTGACCACCTTTACCTACAGAGTTTTTTTTTATGATTGTGGTTTTGTTGTAGTTTTAAAATCTAGTAAGATAAGTCCTGTTCTTGGCCCTTCTTTATTGAGGTGACTTGGCCATTGGTGTATCTTTATTTTTCTTCATAAATGTTAGAATGTTTGTCAAGTTTCTCAAGGAAAAAAAATTTAATGAAGTTTTCCAGAAAAATATTCCAATTTATATACTTATAGTTTATAGTATCTCATTTTTAAAAAAGATATTTATTTATTTATTTGACAGACAGAGATCGCAAGTAGGCAGAGAGGCAGGCAGAGAGAGAGGGAGAAGCAGGCTCCCCACTGAGCAGAGAGCCCGATGTGGGACTCGATCCCAGGACCCTGAGGCCATGACCTGAGCCAAAGGCAGAGGCTTAACCCACTGAGCCCCCCAAGCACCCCTATTTCATTATTTTAAAATCTATATGCATCTGTGTTTATTCTTCATTTTAGTGGTTTATTTGCATCTTTGACTTAATTTTTGTTGGGTTTGTGTATTCTATTAATTTTTCACAGAACCAACTTTTGATTTGGTGAATATACTTTCATTCTGTTTCATCACTGTCTGACACAGTCTTTATTCCCATTTTATGTGTAAGGCCCTGGGTGTTAAGTGCTTTACCCAGGACCACAACGTTCAGAAGAACCAAAGAGGTTTGCTTTTAGCTACCACAGTGCGCTCCCCCTCACAGTTCCCCACTGCACTGTGCCTTCTCCCCTGTTGCTGGGAACGGGGGGTATTATTTCTCCAGTTGGAGGATATGGATATTAGCCTCCGCTTACCAGTGACAGAATTCTGCAGCCAGACATTGGTGTGTGCTCACCGAGCCTGGGGCGTGGTGGCTCGCGAGTACTCGCGCGGCTTTAAGAGTTCCATTGAACAGAACGGACCGTCACCAGTACACAGTGTATTTTTGGCTCTTTTCGTGAGAGGCATTTCTGACTTTTACAGGGAAAACCCTTGAGGAACAAGGCGTGACGCACAACGTGAAAGCCATGGTGCTTGAACTCAAACAGTCTGAAGAGGATGTGAGGAAACACTTCCAGGTTGAGGAGGAAGAGCAAAATGAAGCCGAGCTCAAGGAAAAAAGGATCCAGAGGACCAAGAGAGGCCTGGAGATACTGGCGGAGAGAGGTGCGCAGAGCGCTGGCTGCCCTCTTTCCCTCTGGGCTGGAAGGGGCTGGGGGGCGGGGAGGCGGGGGGGCGCCGTGGTCACAGGTCGCAGGGACTTTCCTTCCCCGCAGTCTCATACTCGTCATGTCCCGTCACTGCGTTCTGGTGTGGGGTTAACAGACTCCCTTTCGGTTCGGTTGCAGCTGAGACGGTGGTGGATCCCGAAACCACACCGTACTTAGACATAGCCAACCAGACAGGCAGATCGATCAGAATTCCTCCGTCAGAAAGAAAGGTAAGTACTTCAGAAGTTTACGGCTGAAGCTTTGATTTGCTGTCAGAACAGAAGTGGTTTTCTAGCTGTTTTGTCTTGGACTGTCATAAAGGACTAGAAACCGTTTTCTACGGGAGCTTCTAATCAGGATGGAAGCCTGTGACATGCACCTGCATCCCCCAACTCAGCCTGCGACGTTCAGTGCCGTAGAACAGAATAGCTTGGTGGCATGTCCCGCAGCAGGGGTGACCTTCCCAGCAGACGTGATCCACTGCCTTCCGCATAGGAAGCTCCCCGTGGCAGTGCTGGTTTGGGTGTTTTTTTGTTTTTGTTTTTGTTTTTTACCAGAGGGCATGTCCTCTAAGGGATAGATTAGAATAGGGAGCTGGGGGCAGGAGGAGGGGCGTGTAATTTGGGGAAAAGCCGGACAGGTGATCCTGCCATCTCTCCCCTGCCTTTCCAGTAATTTGGAATAGGTAGGAGGTGGTTTTATCTTTGAACACATCGCAGGGGGTCTTTGCAGGAGCATTCTACAGCTGGGACCCAGAGATCAGTCTCTGAGCTGGTCCAGTAGCTTCCGATAATAAAGAGCTATAATGACTGTGGGTCAAGTCCATTTTAATTGTTCTGTCTTTTTTTTTTTTTAAAGATTTTATTTATTAATTTGACAGAGAGAAATCACAAGTAGACGGAGAGGCAGCCAGAGAGAGAGAGAGGGAAGCAGGCTCTCCGCTGAGCAGAGAGCCCGATGCGGGACTCGATCCCAGGACTCTGAGATCATGACCTGAGCCGAAGGCAGCGGCCTAACCCACTGAGCCACCCAGGCGCCCCAATTGTTCTGTCTTTAAAGGACAAGTTAGAGTAGGCTTCACTCCATGACTTATATGGTTGAAAATGAAGGATTAAAGTTAAGTTTTAATAAGAACTTGGTAGCTATCAGTGGACTGATGCTATTTTATTTTTAAAATGTTGGTAGTTACTTGCCCACAACTCTCTTATATTAAGTGATGATATCCAGGGGCACCGGGCTGTGGAGTGTGTGACTCGATCTCGCGGTTGTAAGTTTGAGCCCCATGTTGGGTGTGATTTAATTTTTAAAAATCTTAAAAAAAAAAAACAACAAAAAATGATATCCAGACTTCTTGGAAAACCTTTACAAAACTGAATTATATGAAAATTCAAATTTAAATATTAATGAACTTAAAAACATTTTTGGATTGCCCTTTCTTTTTTTCAAGTAAGCTCTGTGCCCAATGTGGGGCTTGAACTCAGAGCCACAAAATGGAGAACAGCACCCGCTACTGACTGAGCCAGCCAGGCACCTGTGGATTGCCTTTTAAGAAAAATTGTTCTAGGAATACTGGAGTTGACAGAAAAAAACTTGATTAAAATTAGGAAGCGAGGGGCGTCTGGGTGCCTCTGTCGGTTAAACATCTCCCTTTGGTTCAGGTCATGATCCCAGGGTCCTAGGATTGAGCCATGTTTGTGTGTGTGTGTGTGTGTGTGTGTGTGTGTTCGTTCATGTCCCCCGCCTCAGTGAGGAGCCTGATTCTCCCTCTCCTCTGACCTTCCCCTGCTGGTGTGCGCATGCGCGCTCTTTCTCTCTCCCTCTCTCTCAAATCTTTATTTAAAACCCAAAAACTAGAAAGTGAAATGAATGCTTTTTTTTTTTTTTTTTTTAAGAGCGCATGAGGGGCGCCTGGGTGGCTCAGTGGGTTAAAGCCTCTGCCTTTGGCTCAGGTCATGATCTCAGGGTCCTGGGATCGAGCCCCGCATTGGGCTCTCTGCTCGGCAGGGAGCCTGCTTCCTCCTCTCTCTCTGCCTGCTTCTCTGCCTACTTGTGATCTCTGTCTGTCAAATAAATAAATAAATAATCTTTTTAAAAAATAAAAAGAAATTAAGAGCGCATGAGCAGGGGAAAGGGCAGAGCGAGCGAGCGAGCGAGAGAGAGAATCCCAAGCAGACTCCATTGTGGAGTTCAGTGCTCGGTTTTATGATCCTGAGATCAAGACCTGAGCTGAAACCAGGAGTTAGGTGCTTAACTGACTGAGCCTCCCAGGTGCCTCATGAATGCTTTTTTTCAAAGGGATACAAGCATTACTGGCTGCTTGTTTATTTGTTCAGTCTTACTGAATACTAGAAATAGATCTAAATCAGCAGATACTGGAATAAACTGATGGAAACAGACAGACAGGTGCGGGTTATGACCCTGTCAGCCACGTTAAATTGAGTGCTTGATCTCAGGATTGAAATGAAATGAAGCTTTGATTATGTTTTTCTTAATTTTGGATTGAGTTGTGATCTTGGGTTTTTAAAAAATCTTTATTTGACTTCTCTAGACTTGATATGCTTTTCATATAATCTGTTTTATTACAGTTTGAAGTAATGTTTTTTTTTTTAATTTATTTTTTTCTAGGCCCTTATGTTAGCTATGGGATATCATGAGAAGGGCAGAGCTTTCCTGAAAAGAAAAGAATATGGAATAGCCTTGCCGTGTCTGTTGGATGCTGACAAATATTTCTGGTAGGCACTTTTGTACTTGGTGGTACCCGCCTTAAGGAAGATAGTCCAGGTTATAGCGCTGTCCTCTGCCCGTGCGCGTCAGGCTTCAGCTTTCCGCCCAAGACAGTCGTGTATGTAAAGAGAGTAGTTGCAGTGTAGACCAGTTTGTGAATTATTTTATCTCTTCAGATTGCTCATCTCTTCCCTGTAAGGAATTTCATAAACACACACTTGTTCTGTTTGGATAGCCTGCCCGTAGCAGCTCTGTCTGTGCCGAGTTGGCAGCTTGTGCGGTCCGTCCTGCAGTCTCCACCAGCTGGTTCCCCGGGCGGCTTCGATGTGGGTGTTCAGGATCATTCCCAAGTCCATTGCTTCATTAGGGGCTGCAAACAGTGACACCTTATTTTTCCTTCTGCATTTATTGCTGGGATTCTTCTGAAAGGAAGTATTTTTCCTCACTGGTCTTTGGTTACAATGAGGTACAGTTTGTAAAGGAGGAATAAAATGCTTGGTTCTTTCTTCTTATTTTCCCGTTTTCAGAATAAATGAGGTGCTTCCCTTGAATTCCCTGAAGAGGATATCACCAGTGAGGTTTTTCTTTCCTTCTTTTTTTTTCTTTTCTTTTTTTAAATTATCAATATGAACTCAGATTTTAACACACTTGACATTTTTCAGACCTCCGTACTTAAATTGACCATTTGTGCCCAACACGTGGGTCCTGTGCTGCATCTTTTGGACCCGATCCCAGTGGTGGCTGGTGTCCAAAGGTGTTCCAGACTCATCCTGCACATTTCTTGCCCCAGACCAGGAGTCAGCAGTTCCCAGAGGCTCCTGATTCCTCTTGAGAGAAATGGTGCCGAGAGACTATAATCTGGCAGAGGAACTTGAAAAGTAGCCTTGTATTTAAAAATGGTCAAAAGTTAACAACTTTAGGATTATTTTCTTTTCCATTTTGATGAAACCCCAAGATCTACTGTACACCTGAAGCGGATAAATATAAATGTTTATAGTTTGCCAAGCATATTAGCAGCAAGCACCCTTGGGTTTTAAGTGAACAAACCCCAATTTAAACTAACTTAAGCAAAAAAAAAAAAAAAAAAAAGGATATTTGGCAAGGAGGCGGCAAATCTGAAATGAGAACAGGGCTGGTTCCTCTCGGGTTTCTCACTCCACTTCTTTGTTCCTGCCTCTGGGCTGCCTTCATTCTGTTCAGCTGAACACGGTGCAGGCTCAAAGTTCGGTCCGTCAAATGCAGATGCATTTTTCATTTCCTTCCATAATTGTAATTTTTTATTATGGAAAATTTCAAACATATATAAAAATAAAGACAGGTATAGTGAATGCCTATGCATTTTTTAAAGATTTTATTTATTTGACACAGAGAGTGAGCACACAAGCAGGGGTGCAGCAGAGAGTAGGGAGCCCGATGCTGGGCTCGATCCTGGGACCCTGAGATCATGCCCTGAGCACTGACCTGACTGAGCCGTTGAGGTGTCCCTCCTTCAGCAGTTCCTGAGACATGGTTGGTTTTGATATGTCTCTGTGAGCCTTTGTCAACCTTCTTATCCCAGACAAATCCTCAAAATAATTTTCAGGTCTCCAGGAAGCCCTGAATAAAAATAACTATATCTTCCGTTCACAGTACGTTACCATGTTCAGTAAGTCGTAGATACTATAACCCAGTCACGGTTGTCAGTGCCTCCGTAGAGAATGACACTTTTCCCCTGTAGCTCTCGTTAGTCAGGCTGACTTATTAGCATCAATTTAGTGAGAGCGCGTCCTCTCCGTGGAGGCAGTCGGCGCGGGCGCAGGTCAGGGACGAGGGTGGAGGAGACTGCGGTTCTCTTTCCTTTCCCATCTCCAGGCAAGCTGGCAGGTCTCACAGGACTTCGTTCCGCATCGTGGGAATGGTGTGTAGGATATGAGCAAGCGCCCTTTCTTCCCCTGTTCACAGTGTCAAGTGGGAGTTCTGCTTTGGCCAAGAGGGATCAAGAGGGACCACATATCCTCTCGCCTCAGACAACGGAAAATTTGGGCAAAGTGTGCAAACACCTCAGTTTTCTGGCAGTATAGGACAGCGATCCCTAAGGCGGGGGAATAAGCGAGGGGAGCCCTGGGACTGTTTCCTGGGGCTGCCTCGGGAGCGGTCGACTGCAGTGCAGGGACAAGAAAGCCAGGTGGGGCCTCCTGCTCTCCCTGGAGTTGCAGAAATGGAGCTGGGGATCCAGGGAGGCCGCAGCGGGAGAGGGGAGAGCAGCCTGGGGCAGCAGGTCCCAGAGCTTCAACAGGTCTCCTTGGAGTATTCTGTTGAGTAACGATCCACACTAGCGTGTGAGGAAACCACCCCAGGCAGGGGAGGTCAGCACCCGAGAGGTGCAGAGAGCAATCTTTAGCGCTCAGAAGGCCAAGAATAATGGCGACGATCAGAGCCAGAACCACAGTGACAAACTTTTTGATTGATCCGGGGACATCACCGGGAGATTTCAGAAGGGTCTTGCCTCCACAGTAGGGCAGGATTCTCTCTGAAGGCTGCTGTGGTCCCACCCGACAAAGCTTAAAAACAAGCCTTAAAAGGATCATCTGCATCCCAAAGTAGTATTTATCACAACACAGAAGCAGGCTCCGGTGAGAAGTTAATGGTCAGGCAAAGGTGCAGGGAATACAACCCGTAGTCAAGAATGGAAACAGACCGGAAGTGACACGGACGATGGAAGATAGAATCCGTCCGCTGGGGCATTGAAACGGTTGCTGTAACCGAATTCCGTACGTTCTGGAAGGTAGAGGAAGGACGGGGCATGTTAGACGTGCAACGCCCACCAGAGAACTGCGCGGGCACTGTGGGCACACGAAGCGCAGCCCACTGGGTGGGCTTTGGTGCGGACTGGACGGCACTGAAGAAAAGATGGGTCCGTGCGAAGACAGGGCAGTAGAAGTGCTCCAGCAGGAAACTGAGCAAAGACAGACGGACACAACGTCCTGAGGTGGTAGGGCGGTTTCAGGTGACCCGATATGTGGATCACTGTAGTCCCTGAAAAAGGAAGCAGCTGGGCTCCCCCGCAGAATCTTAAGAAATAATAGCCAGAATTTTCCCCAGTTGGTTAAAAACTGTAAACCCCCAGATAAAAGAACCGCAGTGAGCCCCCAGGACCAGAAATAGGAAAAGCATCACCGAGGTGGACTGTGATCCAACTCCTTCAAGCCAGTGATTGAAAATGACTTTAGTCAACCTTTCCTGAAAAAAGAATGGAGATATATAAGCTTACTTGGCCCTTCCTGAAACTGGTACCTTTATTTTACATAAAAATTTTAAAATCATAAGGCAAATAGGATACATTTTGTTAATTGACTTCAGCTCAAGTGGGATTTAATTTTTCTAAAGCTAGATTCAGTAGGCTTTACTTAAATTAATGTTGCTTATTTATTTTAATTAATTTTTTTTAAAGATTTCATTTATTTATTTGACAGAGAGAGATGACAAGCAGGCAGAGAGGCAGGCAGAGAGAGAGGAGGAAGCAGGCTCCCTGCGGAGCAGAGAGCCCAGTACGGGGTTTGATCCCAGGACCCTGAGATCATGACCTGAGCCGAAGGCAGCGGCTTAACCCACTGAGCCACCCAGGCGCCCCTTAGTTAACGTTTTTAACATGAAAACTTACTGATCCTTGAGTGTGAAAGCTATTAAAACCATAGGCCAAGGTAGTAGTAATAGAATTATTCTCTAAGGTACAGTTTTATACATGGCTTTAACATTTTTATCTGAGTGACATGATCAGGTTCAAATACAGCCCTAATAATTTCTGAAGTGTTGATTTCATGATCCCTTTTATATAGGGCTCTACCTGAAGAGAAAGTGTTTTTGAAACGAAAAGAACGACATGTCCTTCGCTAGTCTGAGACCTGTGCGTGTTGTTCATGCTGCCTGGTAGTCCCTTCTGAGCTGAGCTTGCACACGTGGTTCTATTTTTACCTGAAATGAGGCAGTTTCTGCCTTGCTCAGCATGCATATTAAACGTGAATGAGCCCACATGCACAGGTAGGGCTTGAAAACTGTGACAAAATGTCCCCTGCTTTCTTAGGGACGGCAGGATTGTCTTCTCTCCTAGAAAATGAGTCTAGAATGTGAGATCACACCACAGTCCACAGAGTTTTTCCTCGTCCTCAAAGGCAAGTTCTCAGGCTGAGCAGGTGTTTCAGAGACTGTGTCCCCTGCCCAGGCAGGGGCTTGTGTGCGCACGTGTATAAAACACAGTGGGCCCCTTACATGACCTTCGCAGAGAGCAGACACTATGACTGAAGGATGCGACAGATGACCGAAAAGCCCGCTCTGGTGTATTTCTCCTGCACTCAGGAGACTCCCACTTCACGGTGTCCACGACTCCATCACATTTCTTTGGTTTTCCCTTGTTTCTTCCATGTGGATTTTCATAGACAAGGTGGGAAGCTGGAAGGCGCGTGGATTCTGCAGTTTGTACAAGAGCCATCTTCCCTTTAAGAGAAAACCCACGAAAACACAGGCGAGGCCTTTCAAGTTTGTACCGAAGGTTTTCCTTTTTTGTTGACAAAGTTCCAACTTGAGGTCTAGGGATGCATTATGAATTTCTAAAAAGCATCTTTTTCAAAAGCAGAATAAATAAGCTTGCTGTCCATCTTTGCCAACATTCCTTTGTCTTGTCGTCCCCTTTCTCTGGGGCTGGGGACAGCCACGGAGTAGCATCCAGTCTGTACCCAGCCCCCAGCTCAGCTAAGCATTTAGAGCCTGGCATCTTCTCAGTCGTGTTTCCTCCCCGCTTGACTGTGGTTGCACATGAATGTCTTGTTTTCATCAGGGGAGGCATTCACAGCAAGTGGTGATTTGGGGGGGGTCTTTAAAGCACTGGTTCCCCACTTTGGCTGTACCTTAGAGTCACCTGGGGAGATTTCCAGAACAAAACATCCAGGCGCTGTCTCCAGAGGCTTCTGTTACAGTTTGATGTAGATGGGGTCCCAGCACCAGTGGGGACCAAAGAAAGAAGAAAATTCCTCACTCGCAGCTCATTCTGATTCACAGTCAGGGCTGGAAACCTTTGCTTTAAGCCATGGCCGCCTCAAGTTTGCTGACCTCGTGTTTGCTGATGCAGTGACGTCAGTTTTCCACTCCCTGCTGAACTCGCTCCCAGCGTAGCAAGGGGGTGGGTGTGTGTTAAACCATTATTCCTGAGCCCTAACTGCCTTTTACCCATTGGGAGAATTCCGATGATGAATACGGCTCCCTTCGTAGACACTGGGGTCTGTGCTCTGGAGCAGTCGGTCTTTGGGAATAACAGCAGAACCTGGGGAAGACTTGCAGCGATCCACAAAAAGGTTTTTAACGCTCCTCCTCTGTGACGTCCTTTCCTCTCGCGCCCGCAGCGAGTGTTGCAGGGAGCTGCTGGACACCGTGGACAACTACGCCGTGCTGCAGCTGGACATCGTGTGGTGCTACTTCCGCCTGGAGCAGCTGGAATGCCTTGACGACGCAGAAAAGAAATTAAACTTGGCTCAGAAATGCTTTAAGAATTGTTACGGAGAAAACCACCAGAGACTGGTCCACATAAAAGTATGTTACTCTGATTTCTTTTGTGTATTATTGAGCCCGTTTCTACCATTTGAGTTTATTCCTGATAACAAATGCTGACTGCTGCCAATGGTGATTCGACAGTAGCGTGCGTGGCGCTCGTCCAGCTGTCCTCTCACGGGATTGCGGAACGTGTTGCAAGTTGGGCTGTAACTTCGGTCTGGGCGGGGTGGAGCTGGAAGCCCAAGTTGTCCAGCCCTAGAACCCCGTCGATGATCACCCCGGCCGAGAGAGCTGGTGACTGTGTTCAGTAGAGTTTCATGGAAGATTTAAATGCAGAAAAAGACATTTTGAATGGTAGCCGTGGACACGAGTGAGTCAGAGCTCAAGAGCTGTGATTCGAATAAGGATTTTTCTAAGAGGATTTCCACAAGTCATCAGAATTCGGCTTGGAAATCTCAGAGCAGTGTAAAGCATCCCCGGTTTGGGCTTTGGTCTACTTCCTTACTGACCGGAAGGACCAGGCACCCAGGAGTCCTGGCACCATTTCTTCCCTGATGGGACGGGGGATGTCCTCGTCCTCTGGGATCTTTTACTTTTGCCCTTAGTGGTATGTGAAGATAGAAACGTTTTAGGCGTGCAGTTTTGCCCCTGTAAAGATGAAGGGATTTACAAGTGTGAATGTTACAGATCTGTACTTAGAAATAAGACAGTTTTATCCTTTTTCCCCCCAATAATTTTAGGGGAACTGTGGGAAAGAGAAGGTATTGTTTTTAAGACTTTACTTGCTTCAAGGTATCCGAAATTATCACAGTGGAAATGGCGAAGAGGCTCGTGACTATCTCAACAAGGTAAGAAAATGAACACTCCAGAGTTGTAGCCATTGTCACCTGCGTTTTTTTCCTTCCCCAAATATCCAGTATTTCATCAACTCAGTAGTTCGTGACTAGTGAGAACACACATCTGGCCCCCGTGCCCTCTGCCTCACACACGCCGGCACCATACTTGCATCTGTTAGGGTGCGGGTGAGGTGCTGTCATGAGGAAACCTCAGAAAGAGGGGGCTTTAACTGGCTGCCGGTGTCCGTGCCTCACCTGGTGGTGAGACGGGGAGCCGGGGCTCCGCCAGCCTGTGTGCAGCCACCCCCGCCCCTCCTGTCAGTTCTCTTCCAGCCAGCAGAGGGGGCAAGAGAGCGAGTGCTGGCCCCCCTCTGGAAGGACCGGAAGTTGGGGCTGTCACTCCTGCTACAGGCCGCTGGCCTAGACTTAACCACCTAGCTACACCCATTTGCAGGAGACAGCGAGAAATGCCCCGTGAACAGCTCCCATTCAGGGGATTTTGTTACAAAAACAGAAAAGATCGCAGCTACTTAGCCTGTTTCCTTCTGTTACGTTACCATATACCACATGGGCAGAGTGATGTCTGTATTCTTTTTTAGCTAGTTGATAATAAGCAGAGTTCAGAGTGTTTACCTAAAATCTGACACACCGGGGGCGCCTGGGTGTTTTTTAAGCGTCTGCCTTGGATTCAGGTCATGATCCTGGGGTCCTGGGGTCGAGCCCCGCTCAGTGGGGCTCCCTGGGATCGGGCTCCCTGCTCAGTGGGGAACCTGCTTCTCCCTCTCCCTCTACTTGTGTTCCTTGCTCTCCCTCTCTCTGTGTCAAATTAAAAAATAAAATAAAATCTGACATACCTTAATTCATATCAGGTACAAGCTTATTCTTTCCGGGTTTTAGCTTTGTGTTAAGCTCTAATGTTGTTAAAGTTACAGGGTTCTTGTGTTTTTCTCTTGTCTGTAGGCACGCCAGCTCTTTAAAGAGCTATATATCGATCCATCGAAAGTTCACAATCTGTTGCAGTTGGGGTTTACTGCCCAGGAAGCCCGGCTTGGCCTCAGGGCCTGTGACGGGAACGTGGACCACGCGGCCGCCCACATCAGCAGCCGCAGAGAGGTATCTCAGTGCGTTCTCGGCGACCCTGGGTCCCAGCCTTGGCATAGGTGTGAAACTTGAGGCGGTAGTAAGCCTATTTGCAAAATGCTATAGCTCTTGGGTATGAAGGAAGAGAAAGAGATTGTTCTGTGGTAGTTCTAATCACAGGGAGCGCTTTATACTTCTCTATTCAGACTGGGAAGAAGCAGGAGAAACTTGTCCTTTTTAATTGCATTACTTTCCAGGCAGTGCAGTTTCCTTAGTTTTATTCGCTGTGGTGGTGGCCGTAGCTCCCATGTACATGATCCAGGCGGCCTGTCTATGCCTCTCCTCTCTCTCCCCTCACCATGGTAGATTTCTGGAGGTCATGTTCGAGGGGGCTTCGTTTGCCCGTGGAGCCACGGTTACAGTGTGGGATGGCATCCTTAGCCAGAAACGTGAGTCAGGTCCAGGAACGATTAACAGTACGAAAGCAAAGGTACAAAACCACAATCCTACGAAACAAGTACAGATGAGTAGATTAAAAACACTTGAGATTGTGGAGTGGGAGGGCATGGTACCATATCTAATATTGCTAATTTTACAGTAGAAGAGCTGATTTCCAGACAGAGCGAATGATGGGGTATGGCGAAGTGGGGCCACTGTTGTTCTCTGAGGAGTCGGGGCGGATTTTCTCCCACGTCCCTTCTAGCTGTAAACGCCAGTCATGGAGGTGGCCGCCGCCGCCGTGGCTGCATACCCAGTGTGCCACCCCCGGCCTCTGCCCCGTCTGGTTCTTTCGCCCAGTTTCTAGCGTAAAGGGAAACATCACAAAAATGTTCCTCCCTTGTCTCTACGTGATTACAAGGAGGACGAGCTAGGCATCTGCACTTGAAGGCACAGGGCTCTGAGGCTCCAACTTCATGTCAGATCTGGGTGAGATGAAGCCGGAGTCCCGTGGCTGCTGGCCGGCAGCACCTTTCTGCGTGTGTGAATGTTCTGCACGATTCTTCCAGACTATAAGTGGAAGAACTGAAATCGGAAGCAGAGGGTGGGGCAGGGGAAAGGCAGCTTACGCGGCAGTGGGTGCGACTCCCAAGTCAAAATGCAGGCGCTGTGGAGTCACCTCGCTGGCCTGTGTGGCTGTGGAGTGTGCACGGCAGTGGCAGGGTGGGGACGTGGGGCCGCGGCATTGGGACCCTGAGACCATGACCCGAGTCACTTAAGTGACTGAGCCACCAGGCACCCCCAAAATCTGTTTTTTTAAATGAGATTTGTTCTTAAATTCTGCACTCTCCTGATTGGGGTTGGGATGGGAGAGAAGCGGCTAGACTCTCTGTAGCCCTTCTCAGGCTCTTGCAGCAACAGAAGGCACTTCTGAACTCAGGGTCAAGAACTGTGGACTTCGATGACCTTTGTTTCCTGACACTGAGCATTCTGGAGGTTTTAAATGGTCTCACAGGGCCTCGGAAGTACGAGGAGTGGCGTGGGTAGATCTCCGTGTTTGGTATCACCCAGGACGCTGCCCCCCCATCGCCCAACCCCCATCCGGACTCCACATGTTAACAAGATCCCTGGGAATTAACCAGGGGCCAAGAAGCCCTCCCAGCCATGCAGGAAGCTCTTCTGCGCCCCCCTGGAAGAGGGCCCGGCAGCGATGAGCTCCCTGTTCTCAGCGGCCTGCTGTGGTGCTGGGTGGTGGCAACCGGGAGGCGCTCCCCTCCAGCCGGGATGGCGGTCTCCGGCTCGCACTGGCCTGCCCCGAGAGCAGTGCCGGGCCCCCTGCCCTCGCAGCCCTCTTGCTGGTGATTCGGAGAGCCGTGTGGAGGGAAGTTCAGCCCCTTCTTTTGTTTTCCACTTTGCCTGGCAACCCCCAGAATCCTACTGAGTGTGGATCGAGCAGGCTTCTTACAAAGTCTCAGTTTCCAGTTCCGTGACTTTGCTGTTTTCCTAAAGGAATTGGCCCAAATAAGGAAAGAGGAAAAAGAGAAGAAAAGACGCCGGCTGGAGAGTATCAACTCTTTGAAAGGAATGGGCTACTCCACGCACGCGGCCAAGCAGGCCCTGTATCAGGCCGCCGGGAACCTGGATGAAGCCCTGAAGGTAGGCCCCCAGCCCTGGCCTGCCCTGAGCGCCCCTGCTTGCGGGTCGGGGGGCCCCTCCTCCGCTTACACTCCTCTCCAGTGTCCTTCTGTGGTGCGTGCAGTCCCGCTTCCCGGGCCATTCTGCTCTGTCCCAGTTTGGATCTAAGGGTCAGGCTCCCGTTCTCGAACCCAGGGACAGAGCCAGAGTGGCGGAGGCCAGGGGGCAGAACTGTGTGTAAGGTTTCCGTTTGCAACACCGAGAGTTTAGCAGTGATGTGGAGAATAGTGAGGAAAGTTGTAGGATGGTTTTCTTTTAATTAATGTTCTGTTTGAATATCGCTTTATTTATTGGTTCATTCTGCACATGCTGGCCTCCGGGAGCACACACAGTACTGGGAGACAGAATGCAGAGCAGGACAGACCACCGTGGGGTCGGCACGTCGGGGGCAGAGGGGACGCGGAGCTGTGGAGGAGGACCCGCGCGGGCCGGGCCAACGGGGTGCCTCTCCGGGCAGTGTGGGGGGCGGTTGGCGCACGGAAGCTGGGAGCTGGGGGGAGCCGCCGGGGCTGTGGCTGCTAGGGCTGGGGCCAGGCGGGCAGGGGTGCCCTTGTCTGCCCTGCTGAGGAGTTTGCTGTGGACCCTGCCTGCAGCGAGGAGCCTGCCCTGCCTTGGCCTTTTATTCCAAGACCGCCGGTCCATTCCTCAGAACTTTCCACAAGTAAATATGTTTATGTTTATGTATTTGTGTGTATATAAGCACACACATTACATATAAATGTATAATTTATAATTAGATTTGAGTATCTAGTGTGGCCTCCTGTGTTGGAACAATATAAAGGCAGGAAGTTCTGACTGGGGGTGGGGCTGATGCGGCTGTGCCCTAGGCTTGACTACACGAGTCGCACTGTGACACATGCCACCAGTCTAGAAGTATTTAAAGGGACGTTCTCCAGAGGGCTTGTAAGGTTGAGAGTAGGTGTTGTGTGATATGAAAATCCGCGGTCAAAAAGCTCTGCTGTCCTCGACATTTTAAATCTAGCTCGTGACCCTCTCCAAAGAGAAACGACACGGGTCAGCCCTGCAGGGTCCGAGAAACCTTCATCGCCCTGCGTGACCTGTCGACCCAGGGGCTGAGCTCTGACACAAGGGCTGTTTTCTTGGTGGCCTTCCCCCATCGCCCCCCACCGGCTCTGGTCCCTTCCTGCCTCCTCAGAAGGGACGTTTATCCTGGTCGTCTTGTTCCTCCCCAGACCTCAACTCAGATACTCTCTTCGCAGGAAGCCTTCTTCGAACGCCGGCAGCCCCCTGCCGCCTGGGCTCGGGGGTCCCTTTTCTCTGCTTCCTTTGCGCCCTTGGGCCCTTTGCCCGGTGCCCCACAGTGTCCTGCCCTCGACTTGCTGGTGTGTCTGTGGCCGTGTCCACCCAGCACGGAGTCGGTGAACAGGTGGGAGCGATGAGTAAATTCCTGTGTGTTTCTAGATTCTTCTCAGTAATCCTCAGATGTGGTGGTTAAATGATTCAGATCCTGAAACCAGCAGCCATCAAGAAAGTCCTTCCCAGGAAAACATCGAGCAGGTAAGCGAGGATGTACCTGCGGCCTCCACCGCAGCTTGCGCCGGGGTGGCCAGGGTGACAAGGCTGGCGGCAGGACGGGGCTCCAGGAGCGACTCAGGCCCTCCTACAGGCCAGCCAGGCTCGCAGCCGTGGTGATGGACGGGAGGAGAGCGGGCGGGCTCCCCTTCGAGAGCAGGAGATAGAGCCGCTGGAAGTTCTCTGTAGACTTGCCTCCTCTCGTGTGCCCCGGGACGTGACACGACTGCTGCTGCCTTCAGCACGCGTCCCTGCCAGTGACCTCAAAGGATGTCACTGTGGCGCTCTGTCCCCACTTCCTTCCCTGACCAGCGCACCAAGTGTGTAGGGACCACCTCTCTGAAGGCCCCGGTCACCGGGAGGAGCACGTCCCGCCGGCCCACAAGCCCGCTGCCTTTCTGCGAGGACCAGGCTCGGGCGTTTTGGGCACAGGCTTCCTCGATACCTCCCGGGCGGCGCGGGCACACACTGTGCTGCAGGGCGGTGAGGCAGGAGGCCGGTGCCGTGCGCACGCCGGGGGTTAGACGCATATTCCCTGGAAGGCTGTTCTCCGTGGCCAGGGATTGGGCAGGAGCGCTGGACGGGGGTCGGCGCGGTGTAGCCCAGCCCGTGTTCTCCCCTAGCTGGTGTACATGGGCTTCGATGCGGTGGCGGCTAACGCCGCCCTGAGAGTGTTCAGGGGGAACGTGCAGCTGGCGGCCCAGACCCTGGCCCACAACGGGGGGAGTCTTCCTCCAGACCTGCAGCTCGCGGCCGAAGACGCTTCCTCCACGCCGTCCACGTCCCCTTCCGACTCCGCAGGTAGGTCTGGCTCTCAGAGCTGGGAGATTGGCAGGCCGCATGCTAAGCGGGGGGGCGGCCACAGGTGTGGCCAGGGCCCTGGGGACGGGGGTCAGCTCCGTTGTTCTGTGGCATGTCCTCCCTCTGTTCTCCCCCGTCAGCTGTGACCACACTACTGCGTTGCAGGTACCTCTAGTGCCTCAACAGATGAAGATATGGAGACAGAAGCCGTCAATGAAATATTGGAAGATATTCCGGAACACGAAGAAGATTACCTTGACTCAACTCTGGAAGACGAAGAAATAATTATTGCAGAGTACTTATCCTATGTAGAAAACATAAAGTCGGCAACAAGGAAAAACTGAATAATGAGCAGAAATACGTACTGAGTTTCTGCTTATAAAGTCTATCATTGTGAAAAGTCGAACGCAGGTCTTTTTTTCCTTCTTGTATCTGATTTTGCTGCAGGGATGCTTCCTCCCTGGGTGTAGGAGGGGCAGCGGGGAGCAGGGGCTGCTGTGAGGGTGAGGCGGGCCGGGGAGGGACAGGTGCGCATTCCTAATGCTGAGCCTGGGGAAGTCGCTGCCTCTGGCCTGGTCCTCCTCCTCCCGGCAGCCTTCTGGCCTTCAGATGCTGCAGCCCTAACCGGGTTTTCTCTGCTTGGTCTTCTCTGGTTTCTTTTGACCAAGGAATGGGAAGGGCAGTTACTTCTGGAGTGTAGGTGGCCCCTGGGGAGGGTCTCCGGGAGGAGCTAATGGGGGGGAGCACCCATCCATCTCTTCACTTTGCCAGCGCTCCTGCCCCACCGAGCTCACTGCTGGCTTCCCTGCCTCCTGCGCTGCAGCTCTGCCTGCCTGCTTTGGCCTCGCCGGCCCCTCCCTGACATGTCCTTTCAATCTTCAACCATTCCAAGCTCTCTGGGGGCCGAGGATGAGGGATCAGCTACAGTAGCTGTACCAGACAGTGGCAGGCTGGATGTCCATGTTCTACACGCTTAGTTTAGTAACGTGTATTTGAAATTCAAGGTTGAAGTGAAGAATTTATATCTTTTCAAAATTCTTTACAAAAATAAAATCTTTCATTAAATGGGGAAATCTTAAATGCTAACCAAAGCAATTAATTTTTAATCAGCATTTCCAGACGCTGTACTGTCATATGAAGCTCACTGCTCACTGAGATAGCTATCTGAGATTAAGATCTATTTTCTCCAGGTTTGTGGGGGGTTTTGGGTATACCTGTGTCACATTACTAATTTCTGAAGACGTAGTTAGCCTCTTTTTTTTTTTAAAGATTTTATTTATTTATTTGTCATAGAGAGAGAAGCGAGAGCAAGCACAGGCAGACAGAGTGGCAGGCAGAGGCAGAGGGAGAAGCAGGCTCCCCGCCAAGCAAGGAGCCCGATGTGGGACTCGATCCCAGGACGCTGGGATCATGACCTGAGCCGAAGGCAGCTGCTTAACCAACTGAGCCACCCAGGCGTCCCCGTAGTTAGCCTCTTAATGGCCCAAGTAAGCACTCCAACTGCGCCAAACGTCACTCTGGAGATGGGAGTGACATGAGAGCCGGGTCCAGTCCCAGGACACAGCTGGCAGCAGCAGTGTGCTGGATCAGGTGCCAGATATGTCCCTGATCCTCCTCCTGTCCTCCAGAGGTCGCGGAAAGCTCCTGCGATGGAGGGTAGGTGGCCCCGTTGCCAGGGCCGAGGGCCGGCTGAAATGCTGTGACTTTTCCACTATTCCTTTTCATAAAGCCTTAACAGGCAGCCCAGTTTCAATGGGTGAGAATCTTTTCTGTTGACGTTTACAATGAACGATCCACGTGGAAATGAAAGGTGGAAAACATACTAAAAAATCATCAGCCTGACTTTGCAGTAAGTTGCTCACACTCCTCAAGTGTTCTAAGTAGGGAGCGCACCGGGGCCATCTCGAGCCTTGTTGAGATCCAAGGTGTTTGCTGCACGGGGTTCTGCGAAGAAATCACAGCTGGCTCTCATGAAAGATGAACGTGGAAAGCAGAGCTGGAGCTGGTGGTGGGGAAGGAGCCCGCGCAGGAGGGGACGGGGTTTTGCGCCCTTGGTGTTGAAGTGGCTGACGATTGAGGTGATGAGGGGGTCTCTCCCGGACCGTGTCATCCTCGGATTTCAGGCCTGAATCGCAGCTTCTGGCTAAGCAGTTACTGTCCTGGCCTTGGGCCAGGCATGGCTTCGAGCTCCCAGATGCGTTCTTAGTGATCCTGGAAAGGCTAGAATGCAGAAGCTCCCCAGCAGGGCTCTGACCTCGCTTCGTGGGCGCCTGAAGAAACACCGAGAGGCCAGCTCTCACGTAAGGAGGGCTGCCCGTCCCACGTCGGGAGGCAGGTTCTGGTCCTGGCTTTGCCTCCAGCTGCTGTGTGAAAGTGGGCAGTGACGGAGTGCCATTCCCGGCTCCGGAGGGCAGGAGAAGCAGCAGAGGGTATTCGTGATGAAAATGTCCCCATGTAAACGGGACTGTGCTGAGGCTGGAGGAGTCCCAGAGGACATGGGCCTTGGAGGGGCTCTCCTTGGAGAGTCCGAGAAGAAAGGAGAACATTCCAGACCTGGGACCAATGAGGATGTAATAGTTGGTATAGGACAGGCCGAGTGTGCTGTATCCATGAGGTCAGGGCTGTTCTAGGCCCACCAGACGGTGGGGTGGGGCAGAGGATGAGGCAGGAAGGACCGCCAGTCCAACTGCAGAGCGCCCTGAAAGGCAGGCAGGGGTCTGGACTGCAGTGGCCGGACACGCAGGCCCTCACAGGACTCCGAGCAGGAGTGAGACGCTGGCGTCTCTTCACATCCGATGTTGATCCCTCTCATGAAATTCCGGGAGCTCTGGGCTTTGGTGACCCTCTGCTGCCTGTCCCTGCCCATATGTCCTCCCTCCCCACCCCACCTCAATCCGGCCCTATTTATCAAAGGCAAAGAATACCTGGTCATCTGGTCTTAACATCATCAACATCTAACAGAGCCTTGTGTGCTGGAGAAATAAATATTACCCAAATGCACTCTGCTATATAACTACCCAAAAGACAAACAAAAAACCCAACCCCAACCCCCAGGGGCGCCTGGGTGGCTCAATAGGTTAAAGCCTCTGCCTTCCGCTCAGGTCATGATCCCAGGGTCCTGGGATCCAGTCCCCCATCAGGCTCTCTGCTCAGCGGGGAGCCTGCTTCTTCCCCTCTCTCTCTGCCTGCCTCTCTGCCTACTTGTGATCTCTGTCAAATAAATAAAATCTTTAAAAAACAAAAACAAAATCCCACCAGGTTTCCATTTCCTACTCTGTCCAGGGGAGGCAGGCGGGAGAACAGATTATCTAGCAGCTCCTGTGTCCCGATCCACCCCGGGGCTCTTTCCCGGGTGTGTCCGAGCCCCTGTGTCTGTCTCTGGTACGCTTGGAGGGGACGGGGTATCAGAGGTGGCGGAGGGTGACAGGAGAGGCAGGAAAGCTCAGCGCCTGCGCGCGTCCGGGAGCGGCTGGTTACTCCAGCCGCCCCTCTGCGGGCTCAGCGCAAATCCGGGCACCAGTACTCGAGGTGGTCCCGGTGCCGGCGCTCCCTGGGCTGCCCTCGGCTCCCGGGCAGCCCCGCCGGTGGCCATGGCCCTGCAGCCGCAGCTGTGGGCGCCGCAGACCCGCGCGAGGCCCAGCCCCAGGACGCTGCCGCGCCTGCTTCTCCCCCGCCGGCCTCCCTTCCTGGCGAGGCCCCCGCGTTCCCGGGGTGTGGCCTAGCGCGCAGTCACGAAGGTAGGCGTCCCTTCCTACCGCCCCAGGTGCCCATCGCGTACCTATTCGGGCTTGAGGGGGAGGGCCCCACCCGTCAGGCCTGGACCTGCACCCCCCACCCCCAGAGCGCGACGCGGACGCACTAGCTCTCGGTGAGCGCAGTGCACGGTCCGCTCCTCCGCACCAGAGGCTCCCGGCCTCGGCCAGATGCCGAGCCCTCGACCGCAGACACCGCCCCGCGGCTTCTCCTCCCGCCCCAGCCGAGGGCTGGCAGCGCGCCCCCTTCAGGTGACGAGGGGGCAGCTGGGGGCGGCTCCCCTCGGGGCCTCTCCGGAGCCCCGGCCCCACCTCCCCCAGGAAGCCCCTCCAGCTTCTCCGCCGAGGGATGGCCCACCCCTTCCCCGCGTCCCGCGTCGGGCGCCCGCGCTGCGCACGCGACCGGCAGGCGACTGCCGGGGCCTTTGAACTCCAGACCCAGACGGGGCGGCGGGAAGCCCTCCTCGGTTCCGGCCGACTTGGGGGCTTCAGAGCAGGGGTGACGGCTCCCCGATGTCACTGTCACAGGACGAAGCGCCTCTCCCATGGCCACTCCCCATACGAGTGACACCAAGGGTCATCGGGCCGCAGCCCCTCAGTGCCCCCTCGAGGAGAGGCAGGCCCGGGCGGGTGTGCGAAGCCCCGGTTCCGGGAACCCCTCCTCCCTCCGACGGGCCGCTGAGTTTGCAGAACAAAAGACATATTCCAGAGCGCGTGGAAGGACGTGTATTTCGGTTCTTCACCAGCGTCCTCAGGACAATCTGCCAAACTTAATGACAGCTGCTGCTGGGCTCTTTGAAGAAGTCCCGTTTCCCCCCAGGATGGGTTTAGCTTCTGGGGACCTCAGGCCCTGGGGGCTGTGGGGCCGCAGACCCTGGGTCGGGAGGGTCCCGCTGGGCCAGGTGCAGACCCGAGAGCGGGGCCGCTCTGCTGGGGGTGGCGGGGACGGAGGCGTGGTCCCCGAGGGCGAGCACGGTCGCCGTCCACGGGACGGGACGGGGCTTCAGAATCCACGGACACCGAGGCGGGGCACAGTCGGGGCGCTCAGGCGGGCTGCAGGGGCGCGGCGGCGCAGCCCACCTTGTTGCTGAAGAGGCGGGAGCGGCTGCGCGCGGGGGCGGCGGGGCGCGGCGGCGGCGCGCACGGGAGGCCGCGCACATCCCAGAGGCGCAGCGCGCCGTCGTGCGACGCCGTGTACAGCACCTGTTCGTGCACCTGCGGGCGCGGGGCGGCGCGTGGGGCGGCGCTGCGGGGGCGCCCGGGCCGCCCTCCCCTCCGCAGGGCCCGCAGCTTCGCTCGCGGGCGCGAACGGCACCTACCTAAGCCGAGGGCCGGCGGCCTCTCCGCCGGGGGCCTCGGGGTGCGGCGGGCGGCCTTCCCTCCCCGCCGAGGCAGAGCCCGGGGGCGGCGCGAGCGCCTACCTGGATGCAGTTGATGACGAAGGCGTGGCCGCGGAACACCCTCTGCAGCGCTCCGGACTGGGCGTCGAAGGCGCGCGCGCGGGCGTCCCCGCTGCCCGTGAACACTGTGAACACAGGGCGCCGCTGGGCCTGGGCAGGGGTGCGGCGGGGCGGGCCCGGGCCCCTCCGCCCGCCTCACCGGGAGGTCATAAGGTTCAAACGGGAACTAGCGGGAGCCCCTTGCAAGGAAGGAGGCGGCACCTTCATTCTGCTGCTACCGGCCTGGGAACTCAGGGGATCACCCACCTCCCCGTGCTCTGCAGGACCGCGGCTGCCCTCTCCCGCCCGGGCTCCTGTCCCTCCTGAGTACCACCTCCGCCCAGGTGCCCTCGCTCAGACTGTTTGGTGGAAGCCTTTGGTGAGGCCTGCTTCCCTGCTCTAAAGCCACTGCCTTGGGGTGGGGTCGGGGTGGGGGGGGAGTCATCTACCCCCCCCCCAACATCTGAGTTGCCTACTGGGACAAGGACCAACTAGAAATTTGTTCCTTCCTCTCCTCAGTAATGAACTTGGCCCTCCAAACAGAGCCTAGACCCTCTGGCGTTCGCTAGAGCGCCCCTGCCCAACCTCTCCACGGCAAGGGCCAGGATTTGGCCTTCCTTGCGCCTTTTCCTACGTTAGAGCTTAGTTCAAGAGTTCTCAGACTCCGTAAGCACCTGAGTCACCTGGATGGCGGTTAAGGCAGATTGCTGAGCCCACCTGAGTTTCCGTCCTAGGAGGTCTGGGGCGGGGCCTGCGAGCCTCCTTGCCTAACCAGTTCCAGCTGCCGCTGATTCTGCGGGTCAGGGACCACACTGAGTGCTGACCACAAGAACTCCGGTGTCTACTTATGGTCCCAGCCTGCGCTCTCCCAGAAATGACCCTGACGCTAGGATTGGAGTTCAAGTACTTCATCTGGCCTAGCATTCCACCAAGTGGGGAGAGAAACAGGAAGGATGTCCATACAGGCGAATTAGTGAGCAGGTGACTGCAGGGGGACCCCTCGGAGAAAGTGCAGACCACGTCTCAGAGCCGGAGCCCTGGGAGAGGGGGGCAGGTCATTGGTTGAGGGCCTCTCTTTGGGGTGTCAGCTCCTCCAACCTGCTCCTCACAGGAAAACACTCTAGGGCAGAGAACCTGAGGGGCGGCAGAGAGAAGCGCCCCTGGTGTGGTCCCCACAGCAACTACCGCACCCACCCAGCAGCCTGAGCAAGCTATGGGGGATCCCTAGCCTCAGGGATGTCTTCTTTACCCGGATTACTGCTTCACCTGCCTATTCCCAGCCTTGCTGCTGAAGCTACTGGTGAATATGTCTCTAGAGGGGGAGTTTCCTTCCTGGGTCTCTTCTGTTCCTTTCCTGCTTCCCCTACCCCAACCCAGTGTGGCTTCTGGGTGTCCAGTGGAGGGGAAGAGGGTCAGGAATTAAGTCCTATCACTCCCACAGCCCGTTGGCAATGGCCAGGACCAGTTTCCTTTATAGTGGGCAGCAGGTGGGGTCTATCCCAGCTGCTGCCAAGGGGTGGCGCTCTGGGCGACTTTAATCTTTTTAAACCAGAGGTCCTGACTTGGGAGCAGAGCCAGAATCACACTTAACATTAACAGGCTTGGACCCAGGAAGAAGGAAAAAATAATTTTCCCGTGTCAGACACCTAAATCCCGAGGGTATCTCAAGCTCTATTTTCAGAGATCCACATTCTATCTTCATTTAACACCCGTGCTGTGAAGTCAACTTGAATTTTGTGCTGCATCTCCCCCACACCCATCTGCTCCTTCAGTGTGAGTGAGTGTGTGTGTGTGTGTGAGAGAGAGAGAGAGAGAGAGAGAGAACAGAGCAGGGACGGGGGGCAATAGCAAAACGTAATGCTGGGCATTGTTTTGGGAAAGAGATGTTCAGGAACCTAGAAGCCCCACTCTCATGTAGGTATGGTGAGGTGTGTGGGGGTGGGGGGAGTGCTTTCTGGAGCAGTGTCTGTCTTCTGGGTGTGTCTAGGGTGTGCACATGAGCCAGGCCTCAGGGAAGAGCCAGCAAAGCTTAGGTGTGTCAGTTTGAGAACTGTGGGACAAAAAGCTTGTTGCCTATCCAATATGCCATTCTGCCCTTCTTTCTTTCCAAAATAACCTGATTAAAGTTGGCAGCAATATCCCCAGATAAGAGATTTTATTATTCAGTCTCTCTTTCAGGCAGCAAAGAGATGTATGCCAAGTCTTTGGGTAGAGCTTCCAAGAAAGATCTTTAAAGAGACCCACTCAACTAAGAGACACATCGTTTTACCTTTCCTTCTTCTTCCTGTCTGCCTAAAACGTGATATGATGGCTGGAGCTTCAGCAGCTACATTAAACTATGAGGCCCCCTAAAAGATAGAAGACGTATACTAAGAGCTATAAAGCAAAGTGATCAAAGGAAACTGGGTGCCTGGTAACTTTGTGGAACCATCCATTCCTGCCTGCACCGCCAGCCTCAGAAATTCTATCTGAGAAAAATAAACCACTGTTTCATTCAAGGCACTGTTACCTGGGCTTTCTGCTATCTGTAGCCAAATGTAATGCCAGGTGAAGCCAAACCCACGTGGCTCTTCAGTCTGGCGGGAGTTAGGTAACCTCAGGGTCTCATTTGAATAACGAGAATGTGTCCCTGAGATGCGCTTATCCCTGGGGCTCCTAAGCATTTGGGCTGTAATTTGTTAATAACCCTGGGGCGGGGGTGCCTGGATGACTCGGTCGGTTAAGCGTCTGTCCTTGACTCAGGTCAGGATCCCAGGGTCCTCTCTGCTCAGGGGCGCCTGCTTCTCCCTCTCCCCCTGCTGCTTCCCCTGCTTGTGCTCTCTCGATGCTGACCACCCCAAAGGGCCGCTGAGGCTCAGGAGGGAAGAAGTAAGAAGTAGGGCGCAGAAGCCCCGAGGGGCCCCGAGGGCGGGAGGATCTGGTGGGGGCGAGGCGTGAAGGGCGGAGGCAGCGCAGGCGGGTGGGAGCAGCTGGGGCCGGGCGGGAGTCACTTACAGGTGCCCGCGTGGTATCTGAGGGCGCTCACGCTGTGCCGGTGCGCCGCAAACGTGCGCACGCACTCCCCGGTGTCTGCCAGCCAGCACTTGACCGTCCTGTCGGCGCTGCCCGAGTACACGTGCCGGTTCACCAGCTGGGGGAGGAGGAGGGAGGGCGGCGCTGGGCCCGGGCTGCTGCCGCAGCAGGTGACTCGGATCCCCCAGACCACTCCGTGTGGTGGGCGAGGGGCGCGTGCCCGTCACTGGGAACCGTGGACGAGCGGGGAAGACCCTGCCGGGGGAACCCACCCAACGGCCCACCCGAGAATCCTGCCGCTTTGCCCCCGGCCACGGCCCCGACGGCTCCCCCGCACCGAGAGAGAAGCATCGTGTCAGAGCCTTCTCGTGGCGGGCGGGAGAAGGCCTGGGGGCGCTCGGCGCGCTAGGAGCAAGCGCCACAGAATGTTCCTGCGTGTCGTTACTGTCGGCAGCGTCTCTTGTCCGCAGCTGCTGGGGAAGAACCGTCCGTGCCTGAAAGTTTCCTGGGAATCCGCCTGTAGCTATGGCCCCGCTGCACCAGCGGTTCCCTCCATCATCCCTGCGGAGGACAGGGCTGCCGGGGCTGCCCTGGTGGGGAGGGAAGAGCCCTGGAGACAGGCTCCCCCACCTCCTGCCTGCCCCAGCTGACCAGAGTGGCTTTCACACCCCTGCTGGGTGTCACAGGAGAGAAGGCAACGGTCTCGGAGAGAAGGGATGTGGTGTCGGAGGCCCTTTGCAGGAGCTCCCCTGGCCGAGGCAGACCAGTCCGAGCCCAAGGGAAGGGCAAAGACTACTAAAATAATTCTGCAGGTTCATCTAGACCAAATCCCGGCAGCCAAGAGAGTCCCCACCCAGCCCCTCTGGTTAGCAGCGAAGCAGAGGAGAACTGGAAGCCGGGCACGGAGGGCGGCTGGGAGCCCTGGAGAGCCATTTGTGCCGGTGCTGGGGCCCAGTGACCCCTGAAGCCTTAGGAAAGAGGAGGCCCTTCAGCTGGGGCACCAGGCGGCAGGCCTGGAGGCAGCACAGACTGGCCCCCGGCATCCTTACCATGGCCCCCGCCTTCCTACCTTGAGCACACACCCGCCCAACGACAGCCACACTCTGGGCCCCTTTGCACTCCAGGGCCCGCGGCTGCCCCAGTTTTCCCCTATGAGTTCCTGGAGGACAGGGCTCTGACCAGTCCAGATTATATTTCCACCCCAGCCACAGCCCAGGTCAGACTTGGCTTTAGGCCATTCACTCCTGGCCCCGTGTGTCCTGACCGTCCCCAACAACCATCACTTTAGAGGCAGCCTCAAAGCCTCCAGGGACCACGCTTCCCCAACTTCCCACTGAGACTCACAGACCTGAAATTAAGGGAACTGGTGAGTGTGGCCTGTGGGCTGGAGGTCCCCGTGGGCCCCTGGGCCTCTCTGTGCCACTGAGTCCCCGTAAGGGGGGCCCTAAGCTTCCATGGCGGCTGTGGCAACGGGACGATGCCTCCTGCTCACCACACAGTGCGTCCCAAGAACGCGGGGCCTGTCGCACTGTGTTTACAAGTGACCAAGAAGCTCCATTTCAAAGTACAAATCACGAGTCCAGAGGCCCAGGATAAGCTCCAAGCATGTTGTCCTTGGCTGCCTCAGACCTCACTGTTCACTTTGGCTGCTTTCCTATGAGGACGTCCACGGGGAACAGCCGGGCAGCTTGGGGAGGCCAGAGGAGGCCCGAGGCACATGAGAAAGCACACAGACCCTGACGGGGGCATGTCACAGAAGACAGGACCTGCAAGACTTCCTCAGCCAAGACAGCTCTGGGGGGCCGGGGCTCAGGGGCCATCTCCCTGCTGTGCAATCCATCCAAGCAGGCCTGGGCCTCTGCTGTGGAGGCCCCTGGGGCGCGGGCCTCTCCCTGCTCAGCTCCCGGCCACAGATGCTCTCGGGGCAGGGGATGAAGCTGCCAGGCCAGGCTGCCGAGCACAGGTGGGCTCCAGACATCCCGCCTCAGGGGAGAGACTGCGGGAGGGGGTTCCCCCAGCCCAGCAGGGTGCAGGCCCCATCACACCTTTCTATGCTGCCCCTCAGCAGCTGTGAGGCCGTGGACAAGTTGCTCACCCCCTCTGAGCCTCTCACGTGTACAATGAGCACCTATAAGCACAGGCAGCCACGGCTGGATGGCCAACCACAGCGCAAGCTACCAGGCACCCGAGGGGCTCACGTCTGGGTCACACCCACTGCTAGTCCGTGGAGCCCTCACAACCACCAGGGGTGGGCCCGATTTCACGCTCAGAATCCCTGATCCAAAACCCTGGAGCCAGATGTATTTCAGGAGTTTTGGGATTTGAGCAACACCCTCGTGTTTCTACAGCAAAGGAATGCCTAGTCCCAGGAAATGGGACCAAGTGAGCTCCAGCGAGCTTCCTATCTGTGCGGGCCAGGCTTCGCCGCCAAGGACATTTTTGTGCCAAGCCTTTAAAAAAAAACCCAATTTCATGTTGTAGAACTTTTGGATGGAGGAATGAGGGACCAGCGTTTCTGGGTAGACATAACCTTCCCTTAACATGTAAAAAAACCAGAATTCCTATGTTGACAATAGCTGTGACCCTCGTATCCGTGAGGGCGGGTGTGTTTGGAGACAGGGTCTTTAAGGACGTAGTTAAGTTAAAATGAGGTCACGGGGGTGGGACCTAATCCATAGGACTGGAGTCCTTATAGGAAGAGGACACCTGGATGCGGAGGGTGGACAGGGACAATGCCATGAGAAGACGCCCAGCTACACGCCGACCCCCGGGTCTCAGGCTTGCAGCCCCAGAGCGGTGAGACCATCTGTCTCTGTCATGTCCACTGTCCCTGACTGCAGTACTCTGTTCCTCGGCCCAAGCTAACTAGGACTCGGGGGAGGGTGGTGGCTCAGAAGGCCCCCCGGGGGCCTCCCTCATAAGACAGGCGAGGGCCAGGCAGATCTCACCTCCAGACAGATGACAGAGCCCTGGTGCTCCCTGAACACCCTCAGCTGCTCCCCGCTCAGGATGTCCCAGGCGCGGATTGTGGCGTCGGTGCTGCCGGTGAAGGCGGTGTGACTGGGCGTGTCCAGCACAAGGCAGAGCACGGCTCCCGTGTGGCCCCGCAGCGTCTGGTGGCAGCAGCCGCTGGCCACCTGCCACACCTTGGCCGTGCCATCCGTGCTGCCCGTCACCAGGAGCCCCCCAACCTCCTCGGCACAGGGAGCCCCGGGCAGGTCCCAGGGCGCGGAGTAGGCTAGGGTCAGCACGCAGTTGCGGTGGCCTCGGAACTCCTGAGCCACCTGTCCCTTGTCCACGCTCCAGGCTCGAGCTGTGCGGTCGTAGGAGCTGCTGAAGAGCTGGTTGTTGGCGACCAGGATCCTGGTGGGAAGAGGGAGAGGGCAGAGGTCAGAGCATGCGGGGCTAAGGGGCAGGGGTCAGAGCATGCAGGGCTAAGGGGCAGGGGTCAAACTTCGTAGGGCTTAGGGCAGGGGTCAGACCACACAGGGGTGCCTAACAGGCCGTCAGGAGGGCCCTTTGTCTGGTGTCCTCTGTGTTCAGTGAGCCGGGAGAACCTCATGTGGGTGGAGCGGAGCTCTGTTCGCACCCATGGGGAGAGGAGAGGCTCCCGGGGCAGCAAATACTCAGGACTTTCAGTCTCACTTCGGTGAACACTAAGAACTTCTTCCCAGGAAATACACGTTTGTCTTCACTATAGAACTTTGCTTAACATCAAAGACTCTGTTCACACACCCGTGTTAAGAAGCCCTGAGCCCCCCCCCTCCGCACCCCCTGGAGCCCACAAAGGGGCGGGACAGCTGCACTGGGCATGTGTCACAAGTGTGGGGACAGAGCAGTTGATTCCCTGGGCACAGGCTACTCAGTAACACAATCCAGTGGCTAAGCAAGACTTAGTGTCTACCCAGCATGGTCCATTTGGGACCCCGACCCCTCAGACATGGGGCGCGTGGATGTGTGTGTATGGGGTGTGTGTGCCCAGGAGAGTCGCAACCCCGCGGAGCATAATTTCTGGCCTCAATTACCCAGGTTTGCTTTTGAGGAGCAGCTGAGAGTTTCCGGTTACAAGCTGGACGCACGCCTGTCCCCTGAGATGTGGCCTCTCCCTGCCGCCCTGTCTCATGGCACGAGACTCCCACATACCCACACCTTCCCCCAGTCCCACGCTTTCTCAAGGAAGGGTGTCGGGAAGCGACCAGCAGGAGGTGGGACGTCCTGCACCACCTCGCGGGCTCGCCCCTGGTGGCAGGTGGGACCCTGCGGGCTCCAGCTAAGGAGGCCGGGGAAATCTCGGCTGTGGGAAGGTGACTTGTCCCCTCACAGGCGTCCCGAGCCAGCACAACACTTGCGTCTCTGCGGAGGGTCGGTACCTCGCTCCTGCCCTGTGGGTGCACAGCTCTGACTGCAGGTGGGCAGGCGCCCAGACCCCTGGTCATACCGGACACTCCCTCGGGAGTCTAAGACGGCCACCGCAAGTTACATAAATGGTGTCAAATTGATCTGATTAGCAAAGGAATTTTCATGGCTCAGCTCAGACCCAAATTCAATAAGGAAAGGAAAAATTCAAACGTTTTTGAGAAGGAGGGGGTGGGAAATTTCAATGACAACATGGAAAGGGGAGGTTTAAAAATACCCTGCACTCCGTCTTCACAACCCCCTCTGGTTGACCGTCAGGTACTAATTAGGCCACTTCCTCTGGAATCTGTTCCCATCAGCAGAAGCTGTGGCCTCCGTCGCTTTTCCCTGGGCCTCGCAGTGGGCAGTGCGCTGCCCGGGTGCCCAAGGGGGGCGTCCAGGCACAATCAATGTGTTGGTGGGGCCTCCGACCCCCCACATGCAGCCCATGTCATGCCTGAAACACAAGCGTCCGGGGACCCCCATCCTCTGTGCTCCTGATGACCTCAGACGCGTCTGCACGTAGGGAACCTCAGTTCCTCCAGCGGCAGGGGCCACACGGCCTCCCTCTCTGTCCCCGGAGCACCTCCCCCCACCACACTGACCTGTTCACGATGGACGTGTGTCCTCGGAAGACCTGCAGACACTGCCCGGTGCGCACGTCCCACTTTCTGATGGTGCGGTCAGCGCTGCATGTGAAGGCGGCCTCGTCCTCCAGCTGGCAGAAGGTCACGTAGCTCTCGTGCCCTGTGGACGGGGTCGGGGGGGGGACACGTGAGCGCAGGGCATGGCAGCTTTTGTCTCCCTTCTGTGAAGAAAGCAGGGCTGGGGCGTGTTTGAGACGAGCTCAGGATCACCAGCCCTTTGGAGGGGCGACTTGGTCTGGGAGGCTCAGGAGCTGCGGGCTGCCGGGAGAAATTCAGGGGGCCCCTCTCTCTGCCCCCCCAGATCCTTTTGTTCTCTCTTTTCCTACTCTCTCTCCTTCCTCTTCCTCCTCTGCCTTCTTCAGCAGTCTGTCTCCAGACTCCCGCTGTTTGTATGCACTCAGTGGCTGAACAAAGCCACTGTCACTGTCACCGAGGCAAGAAGTATAGAGGCCCAGGGCCTTGGCCTTCGGGGCCAGAGGCCCGGCCTAGGTCTTGGTGCTGCCACTGAGTCACCTCTGCACACCCCCATCTCCTGGTCCCCGCCTCGTGGGGCCGGCGCGCAGATTGGGTGAATGCCGGACGGTGGCTGTTTGCGGCCCGGTGATGCAGGGTCCAAGCGGGGCCTGTGAGGGGAGGGGAGAAAAGCCAGGGGGAGAAGACGGCCCACGCCAAAGCAGGAGAGGGCCCCGCAGGCCGGAATTCAGGTGTTTGGCGGAAACGGTGGAGAAGGCTCAGGCAGAGGGAGGTCTAGGGACAGACTGAGGGCCACACGGAGCCGCGGCTCGGCCAAAGGCACCTGCTCGCCCACCTTGTCGGGGCGATGATGGGTGGTTTGACTTCCGGCCTGGCTTATAAAGCAGCCCCGGAAGGACTCAGCTCCCAGTCAGAGCAGGGCCTGTCCTCGGGCGCCTGGCTCTGTCTCAGGGCCGGCCGGCTGGCCCGCTCAGCGGAGCCTGTGACTTTGATCTTGGGGTTGTGAGCTGGAGCCCCATGTTGGCTATAGAGTCTACTTAAAAAACAACAACAAAATCCCTTAAAGTCCTGCATGATAAAATCTCAATCTGTTTAGAATATAAAATCAGCATTTATGGGTCAGACAGGCCCATATATGCAAAGATTCTCTCTATGCCTGGACTAGTTCTATACCTGCACGAACGCCTATGTATGTTTAAAAAAACATGTTTCCACCTCAGATAACTTTTTTTTTTAAAGATTTTATTTATTTATTTGACAGACAGAGATCACAAGTAGGCAGAGAGGCGGGCAGAGAGAGAGGAGGAAGCAGGCTCCCTGCTGAGCAGAGCCCAATGCGAGGCTTGATCCCAGAACCCTGGGATCATGACCTGAGCCGAAGGCAGAGGCTTTAACCCACTGAGCCACCCAGGCGCCCCAACTCTTTTTTTTTTTTTTTAAATTTTATTTATCCATTTGACAGAGAGAGATAGAGAGAGCACAAGCAGAGAGGCAGGCAGAGAGACGGGGAAAGTAAGCTTCCACTGAGCAGGGAGCCTACTGCAGGACTCGATCCTGGGACCTTAGGATAATGACCTGAGCTGAAGGCAGACGGTTAACTGACTGAGCCACCCAGACACCCCGATAACAACCTTTTATTCCCCCTGATAACGAGTCCTGATAGCAAACTGAAGCTGAGTATATTTGAAAAGAATCCAGAAACCAGGGGTGCCTAGGAGGCTCAGTCGGTTAAGCAACTGCCTTCGGCTCTGGTCATGGTGCTGGAGTCCCAGGATCCCAGGGAGTCCTGCATCGGGCTCCCAGCTCCACAGCAGGTCTGCTTCTCCCTCTGACATTCTCTCCTCTCATGCTCTCTCTCTCAAATAAATAAAACCTTTAAAAAAAAAAAAAGAAAAGGATCCAGCAACCAGAAAATCAATAGAATCAAAGGAATGTTATACGTAAGATCCATTTCACAGATGAAGAAATTGATTAATTCAAATATCTACATGTGTGGGATATATTAATTACGTTAAAGATTGCGACTGAATTTTAAAATTCTGTCTAGATGTCTGGTATCAGACAAGGATTTTTTTTTTTTTGAAAGCTTTTATTTATTTATTTAACAGAGGGAAAGAGTGCATAAGCAGAGTAGGCAGCAGAGGGAGAGGGGGAAGCAGGGTCCCCACCAAGCAGGGAGCCCGATGTGGGGCTCGATCCAAGGACCCCAGGATCATGAAGAGCTGAAAGCAGACACTTAACTGGCTGAGCCACCCAGGCACCCCCAGACAGGGATTTAGAATTTTCTGGGCAGTTTCCGGCTGATGGGCACTTTTTGGCCCTGGGGTTTTAGCTCAGTTACTCTTGGAAGAACCCAACTCCCTGTGTTCTAAGAAAGAGAATTTTTTTTAAAAAGGAAGGAAGGAAGACATGTTTTCCAGTCTTCTTGGAGAGCATGTACCAGGCCTCTAAGAAAACAAAGTTTGTGCGAAGTAAGTAAACACTGGGAGATGATGCAGATCAGGTTTCCTTAAAATACACGTCAGTTGAAAAGTCGAGGGCAAAATGTTTGGCAAAACACAGCCCAGCTTTTTGCCAATTCCCAAATGTTTATGAAATATTTTAAGATTGTCAACAAACTACCCTGAAACCAGAGCTGCCATGGGGGTGCCCAGCGGCGTCTGAGGAGGCCCCTGGCTTCCAGGGTTGGAAGGTGGCCCAGCACCCCGAGGGCAGTGGGGTGCAGCAGAGCCGGCCCTGCCCACAGACCCCCCCACCACCCTGCAGTCATCCTCCGGGGGCGGGGCTGCACCGTCAGGGGTCAGCCAAGCCAGGAGAGGCACCCGCAAGGGCATGGGCCGCCTCCTGGCTGATTCTGTCCCGTCTTGACAGTCCGACAGCAGGAAGGCGACCTGCCGTGTGCGTATATAAGGCCAAGAAAAGTGCTGGAAAGCCGAGTGGCCAGTAAGCCGTGGCACCCGTCCTCAGCGAAGCCACAGCCACTAGCCCAGGGATGTGGACCAACTGCATGACCCATGCAAGTAGGGGGAACGATGTATACGATACAAATATAAATACCTGTAGGGGCACCGGGGGAGCGCAGTGGGTTAAGGGGTGACTCGGTTTCAGCTCACGTTGTGATTTCAGGGTCGAGGGATCGAGCCTCACGTCAGGCTCGGTGCTGAGCATGGAGTCTGCTTGGGATTCTCTCTCCCCCGCCCCTCCCCCACCCCTCTCTAAAATAAATAAAACTTTAAATATATATACATACAGAGAGACGTGTATATAAATACCTATAAACAAAGACGTGAAGAGTCAATAATGAAAAGAATTTTTTAAATGTAAAAAAAAAAATCCCATCTCTGAAGCTGGGCCAGGCTGACCCTCTGCCCCTCAGGGGCCAGCTCGGAGCTCGTTGAGATTCTGTGCAGCGGTCAAGGGCCTCCCAGGGACAGGCCCCTTCCTCTGCATGCCGGGCAGCGACTCCGCGTCTGAAAACCCACGCTGAACGAGCCCCAGCTCAGAGCCCAGCCGGCAGAGGCTGCAGAGCGTGTCCCTGACCGCAGTCCGCAGACCGTGCGACAGGGTCCACTGCACACAGCCGACAGGGTCCCCTGGGGAGGGACGGATGAGGGAGGCTGGGGACAAGGGGGGGGGCCTATCCCGTCTCCAGGGACCACAGCACCACCACCATGAGCTGTTGGAATTGGGTAGAATAAGCAAAAAAGCCCAACTAAAAATAAACATTTTTAAAGGGAGAAAGAATGCAGATAAGATGCAGTTACTATGTTCAAAAGGACATGCTGAGGCTCAAGGTTTTCTGCCAAGTCGGCCCTCCCCGCCTCCCCGGCCGCACACCCTGGGACTCGCTAGAAGCTGGGGGTCGAAGTGCCCCTCCACGTGCCGGAGGAGCCACTGGGCCACGGGCCTCCTGGGGTCTGCGGCCGCAGAGGGGGGCTGCCGTGGGCACCGGCCACGCTGGAACACTCGTTCCACTACCTTGGCATGAAGAGCGGGGCCTCCCCTCCCTCTGCCGCCTCTCTCCTCTCCTCCGGCCTGCTCCCTGCGGCGCCCCCACTCCCTGGGGGCTCCCTGACACCCCCCCCACCCCGCCTGCAGGGTTCAGACAGCTGGGAGCCCCACAGGAGACCTGGGTCAGGATCTGCTGGCCCACAGCCATTAAAACCTCAAACCTCGGTCACACTTCCCTGGAGGGAGGCCTCTCCACAGCCATTTCCGGGCTGCCGGGAAGGCTCCAGACCCGGCTCCTCCAGGTCTGGGAGCCCTGAGAGCCCTGTGGGTACCAGCCACGGATCCGGGGGATCCCCTACAGCGTGCCCACCTTTGGAAAGGGTCTTTTTTTTTTTTTTTTTTTTTGTATCAAACTGGCCTTTAGCTACTGTGTTGAGGTGCCATTTTTGTTTCCTGCCTGATGGAAGTACATCTGGGTGTGTGACGTCAGCAAGCCACAGCAGCGAAGGCTACATGTCCCTGGCGTGGAAGGTGTGGCTGAAATTGTGTCTGACAAAGCCATGGGAGACTCAGCCAGGACAGGCTGGTGCTCCTGTGGCTGGTGCCACCGCAGGGCCTGTCTTTCCAGTCCCGCTCCTCTCAGCCCACACCCTCCACCAGGCAGCTCTCCGGCCTCCTTCTGTGACCTCCTCAGTGGGCACCCACGGGGAGCTCACTACCTGCGGATGCTGGCCGCTGGAGAGCTGAAGAATGAATTACTGACCTGTGCTTCCGTCAGCCACATCCATGCTTACAACAAACTGCATTTTGGAGTGCCTAGGTGGCTTAGTCGGTTAAGCGATTGCCTTTGGCTCAGGTCATGATTCCAGGATCCTGGGATCGAGTCCCATGTCAGGCTCCCTGTTAATCAGGAAATCTGCTTGCCCCTTTCTTTCCCTGTCTCTTCCCTGGCTTATGTGCATTTTCTCTCTCTCTCAAATAAATAAATAAAATCTTTGAAAAAAAAAAAAAACAAAAAACGTAGGAGATGACTCAGCAAGCCCACCTCTGTGTCTCTACAAAAGAAACGGAAAACAGGGCTTGGAAGAGGTATTTGCACACCCAAGCTCATGGCGGCACTTCTCAGCACATCATGTGGAAGAAACCCAAGTATCTGCGGACAGATGAATGGGCAAAAAGAGGCAGACAGCAGACCAGTAAGCGGCCTTCCCAAGGAAGGAAATCCTGACAGCCACGACAGCTGGGATGAACCTTGAGGACATCCTGCTAAGTGACGTGAGCCTGTACGAGGTCCTCAGAGCGGTCAGATTCAGAGGCAGAACGCAGGATGGTGGGCGCCAAGGCCTGGGGTGGGAGAAAGCGGGTTATTGTTCGAAGTGGACACCGCCTCAGTTTTCCGGGATGGACAAGTTCTAGAGATGGGTCCTGGTAATGGCAGAAGGTCATCAATGTTTACTGTCTTCAAACGGTACACTTAAAACTGGTTAAGATGGCCAGTTGGATGCTACATGTTTTCTATTAGAGTTTGTCGTCCTGGAGCAAGAGGGAGGAGCGCAGAGCCTCCCGAGCCTCTCTGCCTGCGGAAACACGGGAGCACTCGCTAGCCCTTCCCAGCCTTGAATGGTGGAATCGGGCCTCAGGAGCAAAGGATGGAGAGTTTGGGGCTGGCCGGGCGCCGCGTCAAGGAGATGCTCTGGCTCAGGCTGGGCTTGTGGATGTGAGCCTGGAGGACAAGGTCACTCACAGGAGCCAGGAGCTCTTTACTGACCGGTTTTCCCACCCCCTCATAACCTCGTAAGACCGGATGACTATTTTATCATCCCAATTCACAGATAAAGAAACTAAGGCGTGAGAACTTAAGTAATGAGATTTGAGCCCAAGCCGCCCAGCTCCAGAGCCCGGGCTCACGACTAGTAACGGCCTGTCCTGCCTCCCTGCCCCCTCCCTGTGGCGGGTAGGGGTCAGGGGTCATCGGGACCGACAGGCACCAGCAGGCTTCCAGCAAACAGGAGGTGCCGGTTGTTCACACGGAACTGAAAACAAACAGCTCCCCACCATGCCGGGAGACGCCGCTAGAAGACAAGGACGCTTGTGGCACAGCCGCGGTGGGCTGGAACCTTCAGGCCGGTGCCTTACGACATGGGAACAGCTCAGGATGGGGACGGTCATCTTGGGACATGCTGCTTATCTCACTGAGCCGGCGGAGTGCGCTGAATGACTGGTACCCAAGGAATAAGGAAAAAAGGGGGAGGGGTTAACTCCATTAAATGCGACTCTTCCCTTTACAGAGTAATTGGGCCGTAAGCCTACACATGAAAGCCAGTCCCACGGACTGAAAAAAGAAAGCCCCCGAGGGAGGGAAGCTGGGGGGCCCTGGTGACTCAGCCTGCTCCCCAGGACCAAGGGTGACAACTTGGCCACCGAGACACCACCCACAAGGGCTGTTCTTCCTTTACTGCACATCAACTTTCAAAATGCTGCAAGATTCACAGAAAAGCCTTGGGTCCCCCTAACTGCCTCTGGCCCCCTGGGGGAGCTGAGCAGAGCAAGAAGCTCCAGGGCAGAAGGAGAATGCCCGGCAGGAGCTGCGCACACCGGCCACGCTGCCCCAGAAATCCAGGCTTGGCCCCCTGCCAACAGGCTCTTCTCCAGAACCTTCTTAGGGGCCCAGAGCTGCAGCAGGCGCTGGCACTCACCCCAATCTGGCAGTTTCCACAACAGGAGTAGAAAGAGCCTGGAGTGGGGGGTCAGGAGAGCCCCACAGATCTGTAGGTTGTCCTGATGCAAGCCGGAGCCACACAGAGGGGGCAAAGCTGTCCATGCAATCCCTCAGTGTGACCTCAGCCAAGTCCCATAACAGCTCCCGTCTCAGGGCGTGCAGACAACAGAACCTACCTCACAGGCCAGGTTATCTAGAAAACACTTCGTACACTCCGTGTGCCAGTAAAGAGATCTGTGCCTGCCTAGTCCCGTCTATAGACCCGTGTCGGCTCTACCCACATCACAGTTTTGAGCATTAATTATAATGGATAAAGAAGTAAGTGTATTGAGGGATATTAATAAAATACAGGATATTAAACAAATGCTAAGACACTGGTTATTATTTCACTAATACAAACAAATCTTATTGGGGGCAGAGCTGGCAAGACCTTGCTTTCCTTGGGGGCCACGCAAGGAGTATCTCATGCCCCAAAAGACTCTTTTTCAAGTTGAGTGTAATAGTGCGATTTCCGGATAAGGAAAGGTAACTCCTGTCAACCCTTACAGCCGCAGAAGCAATTCTGACAGACACAAGCAGCAAGGATTCATCTGATAGTTTTCCTTGGAGCGGGACGGCTCTCAAGCAGGCCACCAGAGGGGCAGGCACCGCCTCACCAGGACATGGGGGTTGGTGTCCTGAGGGGACAAGCCACTGTGAGGGCCACCAAAATGGGTGGGAGGGGGAGTTGCCAGGCATGAGCTGGGAGGTGATGGCGGAGCAGGGCTGGACAGGAGGGTGGGCTCTGGAGAGACCCTGGGTACAGAGTCCCATGCCCACCTGGAACCACCCTGGAAGAGCGGGGAGCTTGACTGGGGGGGTCACCCACCTTCGAACTAGGCTCCCACACTGGACACCAGGCCCGGGAGCTCCCTGGGGTCAGGGTGCATCAGATCCAGCCAAAAGCTTGTTAGAAACGCGAATTCTGGAGTCGTACACCAGGGCCCTCACTGGAACTGGGACCTGGGAATTCATGTTTCTGAAAGCCCGCCAGATGAGTCTTATGTTTGGAAAAGCACTACAACTGGATTATAAATTTTGGGCAGATCTTAGATCTCCCAGCCTCACTTCAGTGCCTGTCAATCTGTGTGACATTGGGGGTGACTTTGGGGGTAGCCAGAGGAATATGTGTTAGTTTGTAACTGACTCTGCTTTATCACCCCCGGCCTCAAGTAACGGCCAATCCAAATGCATCTCTGGGCTGTGAGATATCCACCATAACTGCTTTTATTTAAAAGCAATAGGGTCGGGGTGCCTGGTGGCTCCAGTGTCTGCCTTGGCCCAGGTCATAATCCCAGACTCCCTGCTCAGTGGGGAGCCTGCTTCTCTTCTCCTCCCCTTGCTTGTGCTCTCTTTCTGTCAAATAAGTAAATAAAATATTTTTAAAAAATAAAAAACAAAACCAATCGAGTCCGTATCAGCCAATAGTGAAGCTGATTTGTACTTGTACTCCCTGTGCCTACAGGACTTGGAAGGCCTGGGGAGGCCACCCAGGATTTGCTGATTGTGGTGGAAAAAAACCAGGCGGTGATAAATAACCATGTGCAGAACCTTGTGCTCCAAGGGGCTGTACCCGCTGCTCAGGGGACACCAGGGGTTGAGCTGGAGCAGGGACTCACAGCCCTGGCCTGCAGACATGTGACAGGGGCCCAGGGTATGAAAGCCATCCACCTCCAGTGACAATACACAAATATAAACCCGTATGTAGGCACTTGTGAAACTTTCATAAAACGGTATGTATGTCAGATGGCCTGGGTGGTTCAGCCTGCCTTTAGCTCAGGTCATGATCCCAGAGTCCTGGGATGGAGCCCCACATCCGGCTCCCTGCTCGGCTGGGAAGCCTGCTTCTCCCTCTCCCGCTCCCCCTGCTTGTGTTCCCTCTCTGGCTGTCTATCAAATAAATAAATAAAATCTAAAACAAACAAACAAACAAACCCCAAACAGTATGTACTCCTACTGTGTGTGCCTCCTGCCATGCATTGTTTCCAGATAAACTAAATTGGTTTAACAACCCCTTTTTGAGAAACTTTGATCCACCCCCCCCCCCCCCAGCCCCTTCATTTTCCAGCAGAAGAAACAGGCAGGCACAAGAGAGCAGAGCAGAAAGGCTCTGCTTTTTAATGGGGAAGGGGGCGTTCAGATTTCAACTCAACCCCCCACAGGCTGTGTGACAACTTACTTCCTGCCTCAGTTTCCCTGTCTGCACGACTGGGCTAACAGCAGTGTGAAGACCGGGCACGGCCGGCCGTGCTCGGTGCCGCCCGCACCTCGCAAGCGCCGGTGGTGACAATGGCTCCTGGAGGAAATGTCCGGCCGAAGGCCACTCGGGCAGCGAGAGACGGGGGAAGGCGCTGCCTAGCGCGGGGAGTGCGCGGAGGTGCGGTTCCGGGGGAGTCTTAAGGCCGCTGTGACTGCAGTGATTTCCTGCACCGGGCGGACAGGTGAGGGGAGACCCCTGCAGCCGGGGCACCCCGGCCCCGCGGGCTCCGCACCCCACCCCGCGCGCGCTCGGCCGCTCGCACGCTGGGTCCCCACGAGCGCTCCCCCACGAGGGCCCCGCCGTGGGCGGGGTTGGGCTCTAGGGCAGGGGCCGGCGGGCCGCAGGGCTGAGGTGTGCGGCGGCCGAGCGTACCGCGGGGACGGCGGGAGGGTGTACCTTGCAGGAGCGCGCAGCACTGGCCGTCCGCGGTGCTCCAGAGCCGGGCCGTGCCGTCCTCGCTGCCCGTCAGCAGGCGCTGCCCGTCCGGGCTCAGGCTGAGCCAGTTGATGCCCCCGCGGTGGTCGGCGCAGACCCTCAGGGCCGACCCTCCGCCCCCCATGCGGCCGGCCGGGCGGGAGACGAGGAGGCTGCGCCCCGCTACGGAGGGGCGCCCCGGCATCCGCGCGGCGGCTCTCGGCGGCGGCGTCCCGCGGCCATGACCCTGCGGGGCACGGGGTGCGGCGGAGGTGAGGCGGGGGCCCTCGCTCCCGCGCCGCCCGCGCCGCCTCCGGACCCGCGGACCGAGCGGGAGGTACGGGGAGGCGCTGCGGGGGGCGGCCCGCGGGGACCTCCCGCTCCCGCAGTGGAGGAGACCCGGCCCGTCGCCGCCGGCTTCCTCCCTTCCCCACGCCCCACCTGAGCGGGCCCGTGCTCGGAGCCGGGACCCCCGGGCAGAGGCGTCTCCCCGCGCGCTGGAAGGCTCGGGCCTCGTCGCGGGGTCCGGCGGCGGGGGGACCCCGGCAAGCAGAGCGCCCCGCGGCCGGGCGCCGCGCGCTGGGGGCGGCGAGTGTGGAACAATACAGCCAGCCTGGCTCCTCCTCAGAGACCACCCCCCAACCTGTCCCCTCCCACTTCTCCGGCCGGCGCCCCAGCCCCCACCCCGCTGCCCCACCCCGGCACCCGGCGCTCCGGACCCTCCTCGGCGCGCGGGCACAGCGCCCTCCCCGGGGACGCCGGGAACCCGCGCACGTGCGGCTGTCCCCGCTGCCCCGTGCGGCGACCGAAGGCCGGGACGAGGCGGGGGAGGTGGACGCAGGGTCCGGTGGGGCGAGACGCGCGCGCCCCGGAGCTGACTCGGGCTGGCGGCTGCGCGCCTCGACCCGGCGAGTCTGTGCCGCTCCAGGCTCCCAGCCCTAAGGACGCTGGCAGAGAGGTTCTCGGGGGACTTTGGGGCGGCCCCCTTGTTGCAGAGCGCTCCTAGTCCGCTCTCGCTGGGAAATTACACATACGCCCCGATTCGCAAGTGGGGTGGCGGCGGGCGAGCGAGGGAAGAGCGGCGCGATGGGGCTTCCCGGAGAGGTCAGGCTCAGGGTTGTGAGCGGCCGCGGGGTCCTAGGCGACCCGCTCCCGCTTCCTCGTGCTGGGGGTTTGGGGCCCCCACCCACTGATCCGTCTTTCGACAACCTCCCCCACCCCCATCGCATCCCAGCGCCTCTCACGGTCCACTGAGGTCTCTACAGGAATCCCACACCCCGGGTTGTGAGCCCTCCCGGAATGTCTGCTGGTTCCCATTAGAGCCGTTCCGGTGCCTGCTTCGCGGGGGGCGGGGAGGGGTAACACCCCCCACGCTGGTTCCTCCAGGTCCTAAAGGGAGCAGGGTTTCCCGAGGGGCGGGGTGGAGGGGAGGCCAGGGAACAAGGTCGCTTTGGAAAGCCAGACCCTCTCCCAGTGGCTATGTCCAGACTCGCAAAGAAAACCCCATAATGGGGTCCCAAAGTACGTGGGACAATTTATTCTCCCAGGGTCTAAACCAGAGAAATGCACCCTTTCCCTAATCCTGGGAATCAGCTTGCAGTTAAGTTGAAGAAGGCACCCGGTGAAGGGTGGAAGGAAGGGGGCCCTGACGCAGTGGGATTTGGATTGTGGAGGTGGCCTGATAGGAGGCGGGAGGCGGGTGTGATCATGCCGGAGAGAGGAAGTCGGAAACTGGTGAAGTATTCTAGAGGCGTTCTCTTCGGAAACTGGGAGCCTGCGGGCAGGAATGGAGTCTGGGAGTCTGCACTATGCTAAGACAGAGCAGAGGGAGGCTGGTGACATGTGTCCAGAGATGCACCTACAGGCTGATCCCGAGTTCTTTTTAGGACCTGCGAACTTGAAGGTGCCATGGCAACATCTAGGTATGAGACCCATGGGCAGTTGGGCCATACAGGTGCTCAGAAGAAAATCCAAAGGAGACAGAAGACCCTTGCTCCAGGGATGTCTGGTGGCTCCTACCCTCGGGGTCCTGGTCTGATCCCTTTTACCCTCTCCGCCCCCAGGACGGGGTCCATCCAGACCTGAAACAGGAAGTCCACGCAATTCATGAAGGGGAATTTCTGAGCTACCATTTGCTGTTGAAAAAAAGAAAGGGAAACGTGTTTTCCCTCCATTCCAGGTTTCAGCCTTTACAAGGCATACGGAGGACTGTTTGGAACCAAGAAACCTTCCCAAGCCTCCGGCCCTTTCATCGTGCAGGCAACAACCCTGTCCGGCTTGTGGTTTCGGGCCAGCTCTGCTAACAGCTCTCGGCAAATCACTCCCTGAAACTAACCCACCCATGCCCACTGCTCCCCAGCTTCTTGCCTGCATCCGATAATGAAGAGGTAAAACCTGGTTTCTGTTTCCGCCAGCCCTGTCCTAACAGAAAGCAACGACTTACAGGGCTGGCAGAAATCTTTCCTACAAATTTTCTCCTCCCCAAATACTAAACAAGAAATCCTACGCTATCGGAATCTTTATGTTATTTCACTATAATCCAGGGACAGCAATAAGACAGGCACAATTACACATTGTGTAATAACATTTAACTTTCACAGCAACTTCTCATATTAAATACTCTCTTTTTGATCTTGCTGAGGAGGACAATGAGGCCTAGGGAGGGTAAGTAGACAGTCGCTCAGTGTGTGGGACATTCAGGTCTAAATGATCCGTCTGCACAAATGCAAGCAAATCAGTAGCTTGAGAGGAGCAGGGGCCATCCCTCTGCACCTAAGACACAGAAGGCTTGTGGCAGTTTCTTTCCCTCTAATCCCACTAAATTTTCCTGGAAAGGAATCTCAGGCAAAGGTCTCGCAAGAGGGCTTTTCCCTGAATGTCATGATGATCTGTGGGACCTTGCTAAGTGCATTTCTCTGTGGATGGAGACGAGCGAGCCGGCACCCTGTCTCTTGCTCCCTACAGAGATCTCAGACATGCTGGCTTGTGGGCACCCTCTCGCCAGTGACTTTTATTCTCATCGGACCCAACAAGGCATCCTGGTTGGAATGTGTGCAAGAGTGTGTGTGTGTGTGTGTGTGTGCGCGCGCGCGCGAGAGAGAGAGAGAGAGAGAGAGAGAGAGAGAGACTAGGAGGGACAACCAGGGAGGCTGGTTTAGCAGCATCTGCTTTCACTCATTCCAGAAGATTTCTAGCTGCCCACAAAATGATGCATTTGCTTGTCCTCTGCAAGGGTTCTGAAGCCAAGTTTAATTCGTACTGGAGTTGTTAATCCTACTATGGGTATTGTACATGAATTTTGTGTGTTTCGGAGTGAAAGCCAGGGCCGGCTGTGCCACTGACTGCGCACCTTTCTTTTGCTGGGAGCGGAGACGGGGAGCAAGCCAGTGTCAGTCGGGATTCTTCATGGCACAAGAAACTGAAGTCAGCAAACTTGCAGGAGAAGGGGATTTATCAGAAGGGTCTCAAGTGAAGGAAGAGATGAGTATCCAGATTAGAGGAAAGAACCAGGGACATGCGGGGCTCTCAGCAGCTGGAACTCATGGAATGGGTCCGTGGGATGCTGTTACGAGTTGACCTTGGCTCCAGCTTTTTTCCTGGTGTGATTTGGCACCAGATTTCACTTTCAAGGAGAGAAAAGTTAACTGCCTACATTGAGCTTAATTCTGCTGTGAGCAGCGCCCCTTGACCTCTGCCTCAGCCGCACTAGCCATGGCTCCTCAGGTCACCGCAGTCTTTCTTTTGGCTGCCCAGCGCTCACACACAAACACCCTTCTTTCCACGGTCACGGTCCCCAAACGCCCTGCTTTCCAGTGACCGCCCCATGTGAACCACGCACGCACTGCCCCATTTCCGACGCGGGACAATGCACCCGGCTCTGAAGTGACATGATAGGGTGGCCGGTCTCTGAGTCCAAGAACTCTGAGTACATTCACGTCTCAACCACATACTGTCTTAATATCCTCCAACCTGTGGACGAAATAAAATCAAACACCAAAGCCTATATCACCTATAAACAGAAGAACGTTTTAAAGATGTATGTGACCCAGCAAGCAAAAAGAAAGGACAGAGGCTGCCATTCTTGTTTCTAGAACTGACATATGTGTCATCTGTCCCCATGACTCATTGCTGGTCCCCTAGTTTCTGGGTCCTATCTCTGCCAGGTGAGACTGTGGACACCCTAAACTTTATTCCCAATAAGTAATATATACTGAGCACTTAGAATATGCTGGAACATGTTACAAGTGCTTTATAGGTCTTATTTCATTATCCTCAGAATAACTTCTTTTTTTTTAAAGTAGGGTTTGAACTCACAACTCTGAGCCCAAGAGTTGCAGGTTCTACCAACAAGCCAGTCAGGCGCCCCTTCCTAATAACCTCTTGAAGACGTCCTATTTACATTCCCTCTTATCACGGACAAGTGGAGACACAGAGACATTAGGAAACTCTCCCAGGCTCCCCCAGCTAGCAGAGCAGAGGCTGGACTGGAGCCCAGGCCTCTGTTGGTTAAGTGTCTTCTTTGGGCTCAGGTCCCCTGCTCAGCAGGGAGTCTGCTTCTCCCTCTGCCCCTCCCCCAGCTCCTGCTGTCTGTCTCTCTCAAATAAATAAAATCTTTTTTTAAAAGAAGTTTAGGGGTGCTTGGGTGGCTCAATGGGTTGAAGCCTCTGCCTTCGGCTCAGGTCATGATCTCAGGGTCCTGGGATCGAGCCCTGCATCGGGCTCTTGGCTCAGCAGGGAGCCTGCTTCCCCCTCTCTCTCTGCCTGCCTCTCTGCCTACTTGTGATCTCTGCCTGTCAAATAAATAAATAAAATCTTAAAAAAAAAATGAAGTTTATTTATTTACCTTCCCCCTGCATCTTTATCTGAGGAAATGACCGAAGGTCCAACTTTTAAAAAACTAGCAAGAAGTTGTGGCAGGCGTCTTCCTCCAGGTGAGTGGTCCTCCCACTCCACAAAGTACCAGGTCTGGGAATTGTGCGATTCTCTCACATGCTGGCCCCAAACAGGCATCTCTTCACCTTCCTGACCCTGCAGATCAAGGGCAACTTCAGAGGATTGCTTACGGATGTAACGCCAGGAGATCCCTGTTAATGAGCCTGAGCCTGAGATCTTGGAAGGTGACAGAGCTCCCAGAGAACCAAGCTCCTCCGCACCTGCCTTACACTCTGAGAAATGACCTACCCACCGACCTACCCACCGACCTACCCACTGTAGCTCCCAGCAGATGCTCCTCCACCCCCCCCACCCCCCCCCCCCCCCCCCCCCCCGGAAACCAGACCATTCCATCACAGGGCCTCCTATTAGCATTCCCCGGCAGCTCATAGAGAGAGCCTTTTCAATTCTGGAACATCCGTCACCAGTTTATTCCTTGTGGCAAGATGGGGCGGTTGGAGTCAAATGGATGCCCTCAGGGTGCCTGTGAGGGGTGGGTGGGTGGGTGGGGGTGCAACTCAGCATTCCTGTCTCCCACAGTCTTAGAACCCTGTTCTCTGTGTTAATGCAAGGGCTCCTACCAGCCTTTCTGGGTCATGTCATTGCCGTCAGTTGGCATCAACCAGTCCACTAAGCTGTTAGAGCACAGACACAGTCCCCAAGTCAGTGTGTGAAACACGGGATCGTGTTCTCTGTACCCTCAATTGGATCTAGAACTGTGTTCCTCCTTCTTGGTCAAGCTTCCTCAAAATCCATTCCCACCTTCTCCCGACTTCTGATGATGGAAATTTGTGAAATCCTGCAATTTCTCTGGTGTCTCTCTCCTTGCTTTGTTTCTGCATCTCTGCCTCTAGTCCGAGGCATACGAGCTGAAACCCCATCACTGGGCAGGCAGCCGTGAGGGGTTCAGCAAGAACACTGTTCACTTCTCCTTCAAGGGAAAAGCACCTTCTTCTTCTTCTTCTTTTTTTTTTTTTTTTTAAGATTTTCTTTATTTCAGAGACAGAGAAAGAGCATGAAGGGGCATGAGGGAGGGGCAGAGGGAGAAACAGACTCCCTGCTGAGCAGGGAGCCTGATGTGAGGCTTGATTCCAGAACGCTGGGATCATGACCTGAGCTGAAGGCAGACGCTTAACTGATTGAGCCACCCAGACGCTCCAAGGGAAAAACATTTTTCTCAGGTGAGTAGGGAGGGTTTCTAAAGATTCGATGGATTTGGGGGTTTTCCAAGTCCTCCAAATCCCCCAACTTTATGCATCCCAAGAGTTTGGGGTCTCATGCTCTCATTCTTTTCTCATTAGTACTTGAAATACACTTGAAATTTCACATGAAAGACCTGGACCATTTGTGGATTCAACTGATGTTTTCATGTAGCAATCGACAAAATCGGTCTCTAAACTTTGTTTCCAGTGAGGTCTTTAGTCTGTTCACAGAAAGTCCTGGGTTCCACCAAGCACTTTGAGATTTAATCTTGGTGTGTATCCAAATGCCCAGTGCTCTAGAAACAACTCTCTCCAGTGACATTTGCATTCTGCATCACTTTAAAATTGTTTATGACAGCAACAATACAGTCCTTCAAGACTCCAACTCAGTGGACACCTCATTCCCGTTGGCCATGGCTGGAACTTGACCGTTTTCCCACTCTCTACCACGGGCGACTTTTTCCTCCAGGATCTGTTGCCTGTGGCTGCCATCAGGAAGTACCCCAAACTCAGTGGCTTAGACGACAGGAAGGTTAGCAGATTGGAGAGCAACCAACAAGGCGAGGAGGCCACAGATACATACTAAGTCATGTATTTTCCCTCCTCTGAATACAGATATCACACTATTAGCCCACTGGCTGCAGGGCAGAGAAGATATTCTCAAGATTTATAGAACCCTGGGGCGCCTGGGTGGCTCAGTCGGTTAAGCATCTGCCTATGGCTCAGGTCAGGATCCCAGGGTCCTGGGATGGAGTCCTGTGTCGGGCTCCCTGCTCAGCAGGGAGATTCTCTCTCTCCCTCTCCCTTTGCCCCTCCCTCTGCTTGTGCTTTCTCTAAATAAATAAATAAATAAATAAATAAAATCTTTTTAAAAATCTTGAAGGAAGGAAGGAAGAAAGAAAGAAAGAAAGAAAGAAAGAAAGGCAAGGGGCGCCCGGGTGGCTCAGTGGGTTAAAGCCTCTGCCTTCAGCTCAGGTCATGATCCCAGGGTCCTGGGATCGAGCCCCACATAGGGCTCTCTGCTCAGCAGGGATCCTGCTTCCTCCTCTCTCTGCTTGCCTCTCTGCTTATTTGTAATCTCTGTCTGTCAAATAAATAAATAAAATCTTAAAAAAAAAAAAAAGAAAGAAAGGTAAAATTAATCCTGGCAAAATAAATAGGGCTTAATTTCTCTAACCTTGCTTAGCAGCTTGCTTAGCAGCTTAATGAGGTTGGAACCAGAGTCTCTCTACTTTGCTCTCATGATTACAAGAAGGCTGCCTGAGCTCCTGGCATCACATCTTCATTCCAGACAGGAAGCCAGGGAAAAGAGACATTTTATCAAGGCAGCAAATAGCTTTTTGGAAGTCATTTTAACAGTCTTTGACTTTCATCTCTTTGCCCAGAGCTTTTTCCCATGGCTGTGTCCTGGGGCTGTGTCTGTGGAACAGAGTCAGGGGAAAGTGTAGCTGGCTTTCCCAGATGCGTTAGTGAGAACAGGCCAGGGGAGCGGACAGGGACTGTTAGCTAGTCTACATTGTCTGTCACATCTCCTTAGGTCTTTGCTGACTCGTGTTTTTCAAACTAGAGAAATATGACCCATTGGGGTCATATGGGTCTCTGACCAGCACTGTTTTAAAAGAAAATATTGACATTCAGCTCCACACAGCCATTTCAGTTGTATATAATGACCCACATACAGGTTTCATCGGAAAGAGACGGGAAGGTCACTGTGGTGGGGCCAGAGGCAGGAGTCAGGAGCGTGCTCTGGGATCACACGGTTGGGGGCACTTCTCATCCTTTGCGACCATGATGCAACTTTGGGAAGTTATGATAGTTTTTAAAATCTATTTCTTCAACTATAAAAGCGCGAGAATAACATACCCAGCTCATCACATGTACACATGGTTTAGCACAGTGTTTGGGGCATAGTAATTGCTCAATAATATTTAGTAGTTGCTCAACAAATAAATAAATAGTAATTGCTCAATAAATATTAGCTGCGTTGTGCGATTCGCGGATACTGACAATGAAGGATGGCTGGGTCCCGCTTTAACGGCCCAACTAGATTCACTGAGAATGAGCCAAAGGTCCCTCTGTAAACAAGTGATGCGAAAACATTCGCCCCCACAGAAAGTTTACTTTGGCTTGATCCCATCAGCCCAGCCCTATGGGGCATTATTAGCCGAAGTCCTAGGGAACTTGTTTTCTTTGCAAGGCGGATGTGTGGAGGATGCTGCTTGTGGGTTGCAGCAAAGGTCCTGAGGACCCATGGAAGAAATTTCCCCTTGGCCCAAGTCCCAGGAACGGCTGGGCTCCTCCTGGGAAAGTGGTTTCTTTTTATCTTTTGGACCCTGCATCATGGCACCGACACTGTTCCCTGCTTGCTTGGGGCCCAGTTGGGAGGCCTGCCCTAGCAAAGAATCAGGACCATGTACCCCACGTCACATTGTGGATGCTAACGTTATCCTGGCCTCACATTTTTTTCTTCTACCTTTTTCAAAATCCCAAAGATGTCTTCACAGACTTTTTCTGTCTTATTTTTTGAAGAGGTCGGATACCCCCTGGCTTTGGTGTGCAGCCCCCTCATGTGTAAAGAGGCATTTGCATGCTCGCTCGGTTTGGGGAGGAGGGCTGCTCTCTCTGGAGGTGCCCCTCACGGTGACCAGCCTCGGGAAAGGATTTCGCCCAGCAGCCCCTTTTGCTGGGGGGGCGGGGGTGCCTCTTCCTGCTGCCCTTTCTGTCCATGAGGTTCAGGAATCTCCAGGGTCCTGGGCGGACTGGGCCCAGCTGTGACCTCCATGCTCCCCATGTCTGGAACCCAGGGCAGCCTCCCAAATCTTCTATGGGAAATGGACACTGGAGACAACTTTCTCAGCCCCAAGTGGTTGGGCTCCCTGCTCTGAATGTTGGGGGCCCGACCAGATGGGTGAAGAGTGGATGTGGGTGTGTTTTCCTGCCAAGTGAACTCTGATCCCCAAAGAGAGCAGTCCTACACAAAGGCCAAACCCAATCTGGTTGAAATGGGACCCTCTTTCCCAGTTGATGGCTCAGTGTTCCGGGTCCCTGCCCTCTGCTCCACCCAGAGTGGCCAGGTGGTCCTGGGGGATGCTGGGGCTCACATGGACGGAGGCCAGGGTGCTCAGCCCTGACAGCTCAGCCTGCTCCCCCCTCCCACCCTGAGCAAGGGGCTGGTCTCAGTTTCTAGGGACCCCGGCCCCCCATGGAGCCGCTGCCAAGGACTCTTGGGGCATTTTCAATCACTGATTCCAAAGAGGGGCTTAGCCTCAGGCAGCAGGGGAGCCAAGAGCCTGTTTACAGAAATGCTCACTTTCCATGTCCAGGGTTCACAGACTGCAGTGCAAGTCCCTCCCTCCTGTGTCGGAAGGAATGTCGCCTCGTGCACTTTCCAGTCCCTCAGCATTCGGGAGCCAAAGGTGATGGAGAACAAGAGGACAACTCTCCAGGTGGGGGCGGTGGGGGCAGGGAGCACCCCAGGGTGCTCTAGAATCCGGGGAGGGTCCTTCCTATCCAAACCACCACCCCAGGGACGAGGAGCTAGACCTTTGTGTTTGTTGTGGCAAAACATAGAGAACCCAAGACTTCCAGTCCAAACCTCTTCTCCGTGTTCGGTTCCGAGGCTCGGAGCGCGTCCGTGTTCGGTTCCGAGGCTCAGAGCGCGTCCGTGTTCGGTTCCGAGGCTCGGAGCGCGTCCGTGTTCGGTTCCGAGGCTCGG